>NC_134692.1:39289101-39635601 GCF_050947455.1 Rhinoderma darwinii
AGGACAGCCACTAATGTTTCTTCATTAGTGACAGTTTTCATGCATCCACATTTGGGCAAATCCAACACTGAACCAGTTTCACAAAACTTGGCAAGCAGTTTGCAAACTGTAGCATGGGAGATGGGTGGTCTCGTAGGGTGTCTTGCATTGAAACCTGCTGCAATGACCCGGGTACTGCGTTCACCAGACATCAACACAATTTCTATCCGCGCCTCACGTGTTAACCTCTGCGACATGTCAATGGCTGTAAACAAAGAGAAGCTTGTAAATAACTCATGAAAGAATAAAGTAACATTAAAACCAAGCACACCATTGTTTTTCTTGTGAAATTCTCGATAAGTTTGATGTGTCACATGACCCTCTTCCCATTGAAAAAACTAAAGTTAGATACAAAGTGGCTGACTTCAAAATGGTCAACACCCAGCTTGAAAAGTTTCCCCCCTCCCATATACTAATGTGCCACAAACAGGAAGTTAATATCACCAACCATTCCCATTTTATTTAGGTGTATCAATATAAATGGCCCTCCCTGTGTATATATATATATATATATATATATATATATATATATATATATATATATATATATATATATATATATATATATATACACACTAGTAGTGCATGTGAACAGAGACGTGTCAGAAAAGTTGGGGAAATGTTCAGTTGCTGTGTCCCTGGCTGAGGGGCTGTGTGCTCCAGCAGAAACATTTCCTCACTCCTCTGTATACTTACCTTACCCTAACTTACCCAGCTTAATATGGACACCTTTTTTCTTTTACATTTTTACACTTAAAGGGGTTATCCGGGGACCAAAAATTGCTTTGCATTCATATTTTTATGTAAAAAGATGTCACTTAGGGGGGATTCACACGAGCGTGTATTCGGTCCGTGCGGGCCGCGTGGTTTTCACGCGGCACGCATGGACCAATACAAGTCTATGGGGCAGTACAGACAGTCCGTGCTTTTTGCGCAGCGTTTGTCTGCTGCGCAAAAAGCGCGACAGGTTCAATAACTCTGCGTATTTCGCGCATCACGCACCCATTGAAGTCAATGGGTGCGTGAAAATCACGCGCACCACACGGAAGCACTTCCGAGGGACGAGCGTGATTCGCGCAACAGCAGTGAAAAGGATGAATGAAAACCGAAAAGCACCACGTGCTTTTCTGTTTCCGAACATCCAAACGGAGTGTCTTTGCGATTAGCGAAGCCGGACAAGCGTACCGAACTTCACCGGGTTCGGCCAAAGTCGTTTTGGCCGATCCCGGCAAAAAAATTATCGGTACGCGACGTCAGGAGATAGTCACTGTCCATGGTGCTGAAAGAGTTAAACTGTTTCAGCACCATGGACAGTGACTTGCGATCCCAAAATACATTAACCTGTAAAAAAAACCGAAGTTCTAACTTACCGATTACTCCTGTCTCCTTCCTGCAGTCCGACCTCCCGGGATGACACTTCAGTTCAAGTGACAGCTCCAGCCAATCACAGGCCAAGCACAGGCTGCAGCCAATCACAGGCTGCAGCGGTCACTTGGACTGCTGCGTCATCCAGGGAGGTGGGGCCCGATGTCAAGAGAGGCGCGTCACCAAGGACGCGTCACCAAGGACGCGTCACCAAGGCAACGGCCGGGAAGTTCTCGGTAAGTAGGAACTTTATCTTTTTTTTTTACAGGTTTTTCGCTGTTGTGTTCGGCATTTACTGTCGAGGGTGCTGAAAGATTTAGCTCTTTCAGCACCTTGGACAGTGACGGGCGTTGACAAGCCTCATCTCTATGATGCCGGCTGCGCGAAAATCACGCAGCCGCGCATCAGACACGCATGACACACGCAGCTGTCAAATGGTTTTTGCGCTCGCAAAACGCTGCGTTGTTTGCGCGCGCAAAAACGCAACGTTCGTGTGAATCTCCCCTTACTAATATACTTTAATTAAAAATTCGGTACAAAATGGTGCCGTTTAAACCCGGTGAACTGTTCCTGGAAGTCCTAGAGTTTTTCTAATATTGATGGCGCGCCGACACGGCCCCACGTGACTGAGGGCTTACTTCCTGTGCTGTTCATATATGGACTCGTTCAACGGCTAGTCCTTGCCCTGTTTACACAGGGCAATGATCAGATAATTTGCCTGAGTAAAAGGGCCTTTAGTGTCCCTATTACAAAGTCTATATCTTATCAGGCCGTTTCGGCATATTCTTATATTCATATGCATACGAAGATTTCCGAATGTGACATTGTTACATTGCTATGCAGTATTGAATAGATGTGCTTTAGCTCAGTCTGTCTTTAATAATAGGGACATGGCTAAACTGGCAGATAGAGAGCCTTTACATCAGTAGCGCTTATCAGTCAATTAGCAAGTGCTAACATGGTGACATTTCCAGGCACTGTAGAGGAGCGATATGCTATTTATTGAGATCACACATTCACACTTGCCCTGTATCACTGTATTATCAGCAGAACGGCGGCCAACTAATGGTGTCCAGTCAGAAGAAGGATTAGACTTAAATGAAAAATAAATGTTATCCCAGGCTTATCATAAATGCTACTCGCTTCCTTCATTCTTATCTTTGGATAAAATAAATCATGGAGAGCAAACACCAAGAGCAAAATAGGGGGATATTGCAATCATATACTATATATTATATTCTTATATTCTATATAATTTATACAGCATAAACTCCAACACTTTGGAATATCTAAAAACATTTTTACTTGTCCTTTACACACGGTCAGTGCATACTGTATTTTTTACATTGCTAGGCTATGATGTCGCTTGCTGATTTTGTGCGGCTCCAACTGTAGGGACTCGCACCGATCATGAGAACAAAGGGGTAGAGGCTCATTAGGGCTCATTCAGACAAATGATTTTCGTGGGTGGTTTACGAGTGGTCTGAACACTGGCACTTTACAGTTAATAGGTAAATTCAGAAAACCGTTTCTTATAACAGGCCATCTGTCCGTGATGAAAAAAATTGCAGTATGTTCTATCTTTGTCCATTTTTCACGCAGGAATTGTCCATAGAAGTCAATAGGTCTGCGTGAAAAACAGACGCCATGCAGAAACAAAATCGTCAGAAACAATTGAATGGGGCTGAGTTGCAGCAACTGCATTGCGCAGGAACAGCAGTGGCACTGTGCAGAGTAGAAACTCAAATCTAGCAATAAAAGGGAGTTCCAATGGTCAGGGGCGTTGCTAGCACCGGACCTCCGGGGCCCAAGCCCCGGATCTTTGGCCTGGTGCCCCGGATCCCCGGGCGTCTGCCGTTACAGGGGATCGCAGTGGTCGCATAAATATATGTCTCGGGGCTTGTGCCCCTGATCTTTTAAGACCCTAGCAACACCCCTGCCAACGGTTGAACCCCCCCCCCCCCCCCACTATCAGCAAGTGACAACATATCGTAGTGATATTCAATAGCTAATTTATGGCTGGATAATGCCTTTACAAGTATTGTCCAGTTTCATAAAAATAAAGCTTCACTTTTTAACACAATATCATGTTGTGGTAATTTATTTTATAATATATCTTTATAGAGAATCGCGCTTTGTTTTTCTTATACGGAGCTCCAAATACCCTGCTTCTCTTCACTCAGCCATACAGTTAAATTATACAATTCTAGCTGCCTGCAACTGAACACTAGGGGGAGCTGAGGAGCTGACTGAATTCTCTTATATTATTGAGTTTAACATATAAATTGTATGCTGTAAACTCCTGTATTCTATTTTCTGTACATGATTATGGGGGCAGCCATCTTGCCTGATCTGCTTTTAACAGCATTTAGAATTATGCTTTACAGCAGCCACATAGACCATAGGAACGTGTGAACAGGAGCTGACCCATTGACTGTGCAGGGAGGGGGAGGAGGGGAGCTGCGTTAATCACCTATTGTGAATGGTGAATCCTGTGTTATCTATATAGAGCTGTTACCTTTCATTGTAATCCTACCTGTGATGATAATGAGATGACTGCTGAGAAGTGATCTCACAGAACAGGAAGGGTCAGTGTATTGTGAGGCTCTGTGGCCATAGTGAAAACTGCAAGATTTTAGGATCGTTTTTTTTTATATAGATAATGACATAGAACCCCCCCCCCCCCCCAACAACAAAAAAAACCATCATAATATGTCTAACCTAAAAGGTTCATTTAAGCAATAGATTATTTTCTGATGACCTATTCCCTTTTTAACTCTATGGCTACAAAATGCATGAAACAAATATACAATATCAATTTAATCTGTACAAAATATTGTGCTTAATAGAGTGTTGCTGCTGATGTGTTTAATTGTAGCAAACCCAGTTACTGACCCATGTAGTAAAACTATGTCAAGATGGATTTATCTGTAATGTTTCTATTCCCTCACATCTAGCATCATTTTTGAAAATGATAAGGTGCCTAACTTTTTTTTATATAGTTACCAAGGTATAATCTGGACAATTCCTTTAAAGAAAATTAAATATTTTTATTTTTGTTTTTAAATGTCCATCAGTGTATTTTGTGCAAAACATTTTTACTTTTTGAGATACAGCTGCTTTGTATACTATATACAGAGCAGTTGTATCTTTCGCTAAGACCTGAATTGGTCAGATCCGCCTGTAATTGATCACTTCTAAGTTATGAACTTAGATGTGATAAATAACAGCTCGATCCTGTGTGTCAGAGACACGCAGGACCTGTTGACACTGAACCGTCAGTCCCGCGGACCTGACAGATACAGGTTTCAGCGCTAGATACAGCTGTTATGTATATAGTATACAAAGCAGCTGTATCTCAAAAAGTATGAATATTTTTTAATAAAAAGTAATTAGAAAGTTGCCCTAAACACACTGACAGACATTTTTATTTTTTTTAAAACAACAACAAAAAACATATATGTACATAGCCATAAATTTAAATAAAAGCAAAAGAATATAGAGCACTTGGTCAAGCATATACAGGTAGGGGCACAGCTGAGGAATTTATTTTAGTTGTCATTTGTACAAAGCAAACTGAAAGGCTTATTCTGCATATATAGAATGCGTTCCTCATCCCACTGGAAGTGAAACTGTAGCAAATTTCTATTCAAATCTGTGCAAAAAATTCAAAACAGCGGTGTGGAACCATTAACACGCAAAAAATTACCTAGCAATATGTCTGTGAATTAAATAATATTCTGTTCATCTGCTTCTGAATTTTCTTGGTGTCCTACACAGGTAACAGATGCTGCATGACAGCCGCTTATGACCATTTTATTACAGTGCCCTGAATGATTATGGTTACTGTCATGACTATAATTACTCGTGTTCATCTGTCATCTGTTGCCAATGTAGGACTCCAAGATAACTAAATGGTCTATTAAAAATACTTCACACAAGCGGACAACCATCGGTCTTATATTTGTAGGAATGATTGACTTTGTGGGTAGTTGTTTTTAATTTATATATATATATATATATATATATATATATAATATAATCAATCTGTAAACCCCATAATGCACCCCATTTGGAGTCTTAGCCATAGCTTTATACTAGATTTGTTCATTCTCATATACAATTAATGTGACAGCGGTTAAACGCTCGAGCTTGTGTCTCATCAAGGCACAAAGAGACTTTCTGACATGTTGGAAAAGTCCTTAATGGATATAAATTACCTCTGACTGATGGAAGGGCTCGATATTTCCCTACGCAGCCCCATTGACGGCTGTGTTATCTGATTGAAAAATCGAGATGTGTTCGGCCAGCTTAACTCTGATTTTTGCAAGAAAATAAATTGTTTTTGAAATGAATTGCACAATAGGTTCCCAAGCTCTTCACATCAGGGCAGCGAATAAGCTTGACAATTGACTGTGTTAGTTATATTAGATAAAGGAGTAGAGTAATAATTTATTTAAGTTGTTGTTTTGCACAATTAATAAAGGAGTCGGCAGAGGTGGATTTTAAGAAAGACTATTTTATTTCCGTAGGATAGAGACTCTATTGGTTGTTTTTTTGTCTTTGTAAAGAATTTTGGATGCCGTCTTACTATTCAGGGAGGCCTCCGCAGTAATATAGGGAAAGCTCAGCTGATGATCTTGCTATATTACTATTTTTAAATAATTTTTATGTAGGTCACTGTAGAACATATTTGCATTTTGATGTCCTGTTAGATATTCACGTGATGAATAGAAGAAACACCAGTAGGTTGCTGCGCTTTACACTAACAACTGATCAGCACGTCATCAGAGGAACCTTTTAAAGTGAAAAACCTCTTTAAAGGGTCATTTATATTATGGGCAAAAATTACCATTTCATGGTGACAATTCAGATGGCTTGTTAGAGGCTTTCTGCTCTGGCTCATGGAGGGGGTAAACAAGGGACCCTTCCCTATGACGTCCATATGACCTAATAGGATATGTGGTCAGAGTTTGTCCTGATACGACTAACTCTCTAGATTTGTAGTCCTGACTCCTTGTCATAATCATTAATATGCCTTTTGGTTAAGGGCAAACTAAACCATTCCCTACAGAATCTATATTTGCCGCAGTATTACTGATCGTAAATCCAGAAACATGTCTGACCCCCTCAAATGACTACTTTATGTTCCGTGTCTCCAATTCTGAGATAAATTAGAAAGAATTAGTTAAGGCATGTGAATGATACAATGATATTAGCTGCTATTTTTTTTACACTTCCATTTTATAAACTTTTGTTAAACCAGTTGGTGCTAAGAGTCATGCAGGTAAACTAGCAAAAAGGCTTGTGGCATGCATGGTTGATGGAAGTGTTCCAAAATCTATAATTTTTCCCTATTCTTTCTATTTATTGACTCTATCTAGACATTGTTTCTTTCAAGTATATTCAACTACCTAACAGTTTATTTAAAAAAAAAAAAAAAATCTGCTAATAAATAACGTATGTGAGTTTATAAGGAGTTTACTGATTTTCAAAAAAATGCGGACAATCTGTATAAGTGTCATAATCCAGACGAATCCGTTGACATTTCAGGGGGTTGAATACTTTTGCAAGGCAATATATCTGTCTATCTATTGAATATCTGTCTACATATCTGTACACTGTGATACTGGATCACCTGGCTACATAATATATGTGCTCTGATTCATACAGTAACTGAATATTTGTTCAAAACTATAAAAAAAAATAAACCCCATTCATTTGAACGGTTATTTTTCCTATTCTCACCTACAATGCTTTAATGCAATAAATATATTTAATCACCAGGACTGAAAAATGAAATGTAATTGCTACAGTGCTTGCAATATGTTTCTCCCTAATTTGCTGTTGTCTTGGAACCTGGCTGTTTATGCATTGCTTTCACCTTCTGTTACTTATGTCTGTGCCAGCTTCTCTCCCTAAGGTGTACAATGAGTAATTCTTTGGTTTCGTGCCAGATCATTCTATAAATGTCATTTTTATTTGAATTACTCTTTTTTACAGTTTTCTTTTACTGTATTAAAATGAATTAAATACATCTGTATTTCACTTTCATCCAAAACCTGCTGGATTTTTACTCACTTCATAGAAGATTTAAAGAGATATTACCAACCTATTGTCAATGTTACTAGATTAGTTCCCTCATCTCTAGTCTCAACCATAAACATAATGGTTTTTGATAGACTATAAATCTTGGCTGACCATCGTTTTTGGTGTAGGGGGCACATTTAGGAATTTAGGTTATATCTAAAAAAAAAAAATAGTGATATATAACTGTATATTACCATTTTATTCCCTGGTATCTATTGTCCAAACATAATATCCTTGGTTGTTAGTGGGTCAGCATTTATATTCCTGGTGGCTAGTGGGTCAACATTTGTATTTATACCACTATTTTAGCTTTCTTAGAGAATCTTTCAGATACTCTGATGACAGATTAATTTAAAGTGTAGGTACAATTTCTACATTATTATTATTATTATTATTATTATTATTATTAAGTGGGGTCTAGTCGTTTTCAACTCCTGGTGACCATATGGATAGCGTTTCTCCAGAATGTCCTGCCTTCTGTTTGCGTGTTGAGTCTTTTTAGGGGCGTGTTCATAATTCCTGTGATTGGATCCAACCACCTTATTGCTGGTCATCCTCTTCCTCTTTTTCCTTCAGCTTTTCTAAGCGCAATTGTTTTTAGCTTGGCAAGTTGGTCTCCTCATCATATAACCGCTTCAGTCTGGAAAACTGTGCTTCAAGTTCGGTCCGATTTGGTTGATGATCCATCTGTTTGTTTTCTTTCCTATTCGCTGTACTCATAGAAGTCTTCACCAACACCAGAGTTCAAAGGCATCAATACCTGTCCTCCTTCATTGTCCGGATTTCACATCCATAGACAGTCACAGAAAATACCATGGCCTGGACAATTTTGATGTCTTGATATTCAGAGACACATTATTACATTTGGCGATCTTATCTAGGTCTTTCATCCTTGTTCTTGCAATCGCCAGTCTGTGTTTTATCTCTTGGCTGCTCGATTCCTTGTTGTTAATAATTGATTCAAGTAGGCAAAATCTATCTACTTCTATGTCTTCTCCATTAACTTTAACGTTAGATGTGTTGCCTATCTACATATCCTTTGTTTTCTTCATCTTTAGCTGCAGGTCCATCTCTTCACTTTTACACTACACTATAATTTTTCAATGTTATGTAAAAAGGAAAAGGGCAAAACTGTAAAAATAATTTCCTCAACCCAAACCGCCTTTTACCCCCTCCCGCGCTGCTTCTGCCCCAGTGCTCTTCTTCTTTGTGCTTGGGCAAATCAAATCCATTGTGTCATGACATCTCTTGCCCTGCAATGTGTAAAATATTTTACCTGACCGTATAACGTTTCTCTTGTAGTACTACTATCTTCCTGTTGTATCCTGTATTTTCTGGAAATACAAAAACCAAATGTTGCTCACTTTGTATGTGTTCATTTACAGATCATCAGAAAACAAAACGCATCTTGTGGTTGGAGGCACGCAGACTGTAATGATTAATATTTCACTGTACAATGCTGGGGATGATGCCTATCAGTCTACTCTACACATGAAACTTCCCAAAGGCATCTATTTCATCAAAGTTCTGGATCTGGTAATACTCTCTGCAACAGAAAAACAATGCTATGTGATCGCATATTATGCTGGTTAACTCAACATGCAAGACAGAAACCAAAAATCTTTTAGACTTCAGGAGAGTCTAAGTTTTGTCACCTTCTGTATGTACTATATGTCGAGCCTTAGATGCAAGCCATATATATATATATATATATATATATATATATATATATATAGAGTTGATTTTATTTGTTATCTCTGGACTACAGATTGTGCTTAAACGGATATGTTGCCTAGAGCCCATTGTAATCATAAAAGCTATTGTCACCCCAAAAAATTTTTTAGGAAGACTTCAGTCGCTTATACCCTGGCCAATTATTGGGCAAATGAGCATTCATATGAACACTTGTCCCCGATCATTGCCCTGTGCAAACACGGCAACAATCAGCCGATGACCGAGCAAACGCTTGTTGATCGGCTGATCGTATCGTTTAGGCAGCATTACCGAAGTTCTCCAGTGGAAACACAACTTTCCGTGTCTGCATTCCCCACCTGACTGTATACCACATGCTACACTTCTTTTATGTATACTGTGCTTACTTCATGAACTGCTGCCTTGTCTGTGCTTTAAAAAATTCTTAATTCTTAGATTTCCCCAGCTTTCTCTTCCTCTCTGCTTTGCTATGAATCCCATGATGCTTCAGCACAGCATTACATGACCAGCTAAGGACAATACCATTTCTGCATGCTAAGGGACACTGTTCTCACTATATTCTCCTAAATAAGCTGAGAAACCATAAGTATACAGACAGGGAGGTTGCACTATATTCTTCTACATTATACCTGACAGGAACCTGTCTAAGTATCAGTGGTAGCTGATGATAGAAGTTTCTGAAACCCCAGTGGAAAACTAGTGTGGTACAGGAACTGCTGAAGCCTGTGATGGGTGACACATAGATCTCCATAGACTCAAGTACAGAAAGCGTGTCACCGAGCCTGATACACACTGCTGCTAACCAACCATCCCAGTCTGATATATAGAGATAGAAGCAGCAAGAAAAATAACTGGGGAGCGACTGACACATGGAATATCATGATACACAAGTGAAAATTTCTTTTTGCCTGAGTATCCCTCTAAATATTATTGTTGGCAGCACATCTCCCTATAGTAACGATTGCTCGCCCATATACATAACCAATCATTCCTATTTGTGAATGAGCAAACAAGCGCCGATCAGCGAGCTGTTGATCGGCGCTCGTTATTGCGGCCCATATTGGGCCGTCTAATAGGACTCTTAGGAATATCTCTCTAACCATTTCTCTTTATTGCCCCAATCGTGCATGTCAAACCAGCTCCTTAAAGAATGCCAAGACCAGGTGTGAGTCTTTCCTGGTCAGTGCAGGTGTTCAGATGTAAAGGATCCTCAATAATGATTAGCAGTCAGAAAAGCCTGAACCCAAGTTGAATATTGGGCCTGACAAATGAAATTGAATATTTTTTATTCATCCAACCCAGCTTAGGATAATATTGTATTCTATGGATGAACTTGCAGACGTATCATATATCACTTTTTACGGCTGGAGCTTCAAGGTGACTATTTGGAAACACTAAAGTCGCAGAATTAGCCTACACTTATTTGAGAGGCTTAAAAACCAGGTGTTTGTAGTAATGCAGATATTTTCCGGATATTTATATTTGTGCAGTATAAAATACCATTTTTTTTCTTCTGTGTTCAGCTGGAGAAACAGATAAATTGTGCTGTTAATGATGAAGAAAATCAGGTGACAAAACTGAACTGCAACATAGGTCATCTGTATGTGGACTCTCTTTCAAGAGTAAGTTTCAAATAGGTAACTATGTTTGCTCTATGTTGTCAGAAAGGTAAAAGAACATTGTCTTGATATCTATTATTCAACCTGGTAAACTTTTTCTAGACATTTGTGCAGAGGATCATTTCATGTTCATTAGTAGTTTTGCGGTGAAGATCTTACTTCACAATGCTCTATGATCAGCATTTTTTAGATGAAGAGGTGGCAAATTGCTTCAAAATGGCAATAGGAATAATGTGTGAATTTGTAAATTGGTCACACATAGCAATATCACACCCAGGAGTGTCAGATAAGGAGTAGGAGTATCATCACTATGATGCACCGGGAAAAACGGAGCATGAACTGTGATATTGCTGGCTGCTCTCTCCTAAGTAGTATTTATTTGCTAAAACTCTTTTTAGAGGAACAGCCCCGGAGTCACAAACTATTCACGGAATATGATAAGGATTGAAACAATGTAAGCAAATGAAGCAATTTATCTTCAGGATTGCCCTGGTTATGAATGCTAATACTAGGAGAACATAAAGCAAAATGTGCCAAATTATGGAAATTAATTTTAGGGTTGAAAACCCCAACACCAAAGGCCATGGACTTGCCAACGACTTGTAATATGAGGCAAAAAGATTTGTTCAAACCAATGGAAATGTATCCTGTGAGTAAACAAATACATTAGATCCATGGGCGTATATACAAGAGAGGCAGACATGCTTCTATGGGGTACATATAGAAAAGAGACTAAGTCCTAGTTGGTCCTATCCACTTTGCTATAGGGTGGTGAGTACCTGTGCGGCACTCCGCTAAGTAGAGGAACTGCATTTTTACCCAACAAAAGGAGTGAAAAATTGGTCTAATGATTATGAAGTGGGGAAACAATAGCCAGGGTCTTGGGGTCTAAACATGGTCCCACAATGGGGACCCAGTTCTCCCCATGTCTTTATTATGGATCCTCCCTCTCTTCTGTGTAAACCACTGATTTAGATTTAATTTAACAATAATTAAATATTCTCAGTTGGTGGTATAGAAGAATGAATCGATCCACACTAATATTAGATTTCAGAAGCTGGCGCATCAATTTGCTCATTTGTGGTCTATTCCTTTTTGGGCTTGGTTCACACGTTGCAGTTTTGGCACCGTTTTTGCATGCATGCATTTTTAAGCCAAAACCAGAAGTATAAAAGAAAGCTTTATAACTCTACTTGGGGGGGTCCATTTCCAGTAATGGGTATAAAAAAAAACTCGGATTAAAAGAATGAAATTAAAAACTGAAAAAGTCAATTATGTTCACATACAAGTTCTTAAAGAGGACCTGTCGGCACTCCAAACGTGTCTGTTTTAGTAAATACATATATTCCCCATGAAAAAACAATACTTGGGCATATTTTCATAAAGCTCTGTGTTGTGCCGTTCTTCTGTCAGTGCTGCTAAAAAATTTTGAACAAATAGACAACTTGGCGATAACATTCCCCTTCTCAATATGGTGGGTCCCTACACGATCTGGCACTGTCAGCACTGATTGGACATTGTCAAACTGGGTAGGGACACACCCCCAACTGGTAACACCCAGTAGTCAATGTTTTCAGAAATGACTAAGAGGTATAACAGAGGAACAGCGTAATACAGAGTTCTAAGAAGAGATTCTGCAGAATTGTTGTAATATTGGGAGTACAAGTATTTACGAAAACAGACACGTGAAGAGAGCTGACGTCCTGCGATAGACACTTATAACTGCAGAAAAATAGGTTACAGTCCCTCTTAAATCTTTAATACATAATTTATCACATGTAGATGTATACATTTGGGTACATTGCTCATATGTTCAATTGAGTACAATTATTTTGTTTTATTTCTACAGCAAGAGTTTTCCTTCTTGCTGGACACAAGTTCCCTTAGCACAGCAGAGGATCTTATAATAAATGCCACTGTGAGCTGGTAAGTAATGTATATAATAAATAATTGTAGTGTAATTAAATAATCACTATCAGTATTTTCTGAAATATGCAAAATATGTCATTGTTACCACTTCATTCTCATAAAATGAGGCTAAATGTGAAAATCCACAATGATTTGGGGGAAAAAGCAGCCAGCATTGTTTTTCAGGAAGCACACTGACGCTGTGACAATAATGCATTACTATTTATTTCCTGATTGGTAACACATTTCAAATGGATGAGAAGTGAAATGTTTGACATTTTGTAGATTGGACTCATTTCTAAAATCCAATGTAATCAAGCAGTACAATCCTTTATTTTGTTTAAACCAGTCAGAATGAAGTGGATGAAAGCTCTTTATGGAACAATGAAGCCATTTTCACTATACCCACAAGATATGAAGTCAACGTCAACGTCATCGGGTGAGTTATAAGTTCTTTGTGCTTTTAACTTGCACTGTATTACGTTGTACTGTACTCAGTGGATGTGTAAGAGTTCTGTCTGCTACAGTGTTTGCTGTATTAATAAACAGTTGGAGACGGCTGATGAGTAAAGGGGACGATTATCGGACAGACGAGCGTTCATAAAATGCTCGTTGACAATAATTGCCCTGTGTAATCAGGGCAGCGATCAGCAGATGAATGAGCAAACGCTCGATCATCTGCTGGTCGTATAGTTCTAAAAAAGTTAAATATTATCGTTGTCGGCAGCACATCTCCCCGTGTAAACAGGGAGACGCGCTGCCGACATGATGATAATGTATGGGACGAGCGATCTAAGTAACGACCGCTAGTTCCCATCCATAGCTGCATGGTACAGGAGAAAACGAGCGTTGATCAACGATGTCTCGTTGATCGCCGGCACCGACCGATTATCGGCCGGTGTAATAGGGGCTTAAGACTTGAGTCAAATCACATGGTTAAAGTCATGTAGCTTTTTACTTGAGTTGTATTACAAGATAAGTCAGGATTAGGCCTCATGCACACGGATGTATCACAATCTCTGTACAAGCTCCGAGTTGTATGTAGCTATAATATGGCACCTATGGGGCCATACTGTACCTCTGTAGGACTGATTTCCATAAATACTTTGTGCAGACGGTTGTGCACGAGTCCTAGGTGTGTTGCATTTATTGCAATTCAGTTGTCATGGAATTGTGACATGTAAAAGTAAGGCCCTGTACACATCTGCGTGCAGCGTTATTTTGTCCGGCAAAATGATGGAAACCCAACGAAACCCATTCAAAACAATGGATTTTGTCGGGGTAACATTGGTTTCTGGAATGAAGGTGTGAACACAGTCTAACAGATAAATGCAATGACCTAGTGCAAAAGTATTAAACGGGACATTGCATAATTTTGACTGCATTTTTGCTGTATTATATGAACTTATACCTGCCACTGCTGCATTAATGGACTGAATTTATTGACTTCTGCGTGAGAATGTCCTAAACATTCCTGTGTAGCAAAGACTGCCTTATGAGAATGACCGGTAATTCTCTTATGTCAATGAGTCTCCCTGATATTCCCATGCAAATCTCTATCAGGTGCTCTGTCCACAGCGAGCTATCCTGCTACAAAATTATTATATTCTTTAGGATGTTGTGTCATTTTTCATGTCAATCAGATATGCTGGATAGAATTTAATTTCCTCTTTAGTTAGGAAAATGTATTTTCAATTTAAAGTGTTTATTTAGTTGGAGATGTGAATATGACTCGTATTCTTGTTTCCTTGTTTTTAGTTACGTATCTCCTATATCATTTGTGTATGGACCTCCTGAAGATGAGGAAAAACTCTGTGTTAAAGAGACAATAGACTTTACATTCAATGTAAGATTATACTCCATTTATATATAAATTGATAAGTATTTTACTATACTGGTATGTTTTCGGGTGGTTGAATATACAGCAATATCATCCATTTAATGGACTTTCTGTTTTTTCTGGATCGTCAAGGTGATCAATGCCGGGCCAAGCCATGTTTCCAACACAACCTTTGAGATTCTGATACCCAACATATTTGCTCCAAGGAACTTTAAACTGTTTCATATTTTGGATGTCACGGTAAGTTTTATCTACACGAAAAATCAAAACTGTGTGCCATGTTCTGACCTTTTCATAGTAAGATCCCTGAACAGCCCTGTTCATATAGCTTTACTTCCTTAAGATGTTTGCCACCCACTGTTTTGTTTTTTTAGTGGTAAACGATACCTTTTTTTTTTTTCCAGACAAATGTTGGAAAGTGCCGATACACGTCTGACATAGATGTTTGTGACCTGCGTTCAAACAGCAGAACATTATTTGGTGATTTAGTGTCCTTCTTCTCACGGTCCGGGGCTAGGAATTTGGTAAGTACAGGCAGAGATATATTACCACCTATGAAAATTCCTGTTACATGTCTTAGTATCCACTATACATGTCAATGCCATTCGTTTCTATGGAGTTTGTTAATGGATCATGCTAATGTAGCAGCATTGTACAGAGAGGGATAGATAGAAGCAAAAACTTAGAGTTTCTAAATGATACTATGGAAAATCTACCAAAAGGCTGGACTTTTTGTAATAAAAAAGATCAGATGTCAAGTACTCAGAGACAGCGGAAAAGTCACCGCCTGATGGAAACTGTTGCAAAAATATCAACATTTATTAGCAAATTTTTAAAATAAGTTTGAGATGTATTCACCTTTTTAGCAAGAAAGATGGGGTTGAAACATGAACTGAAAATATCGCTATTTTGAGTGTGCTTTTAGTAAGAGTTACAAGAGGGTCAGTACTTTAAAAGAGCATTTTGTGCCATGGCTGCCTCCCGTCATTCACTAAGACGCCAAGATCTGTGGAATTCTGGACACTGATATGCAGGGGTGTAATTATAGGGGTGCAGAGGTTGCGGTGAGAGCCTGAGGGGGCACGAGAGGTCCCCCTGCCATATATGAGGAGACCAGTTCAACACATGAAGTGTTGTAAATGGGGGAGCTTCCAGTTAGGCCTCTTTGCATATGTAATGCTCAAGTAGTAGACTGTAGGTAATCATTTTTCACGTCTATTTTCCAGTACTGCTATGAAGATGATCAAACCTGTCTACATATTGACTGCACATTTGGAGACATGGAAAGTGATACTGAGGCAACCGTGGAAGTGAAGGTTGAAACAAACCATGCGCTGCTAGAACTTGTAAGTAAATGTACAACGCTCCAAGTGTTACAGGAACGAAGGACCTAAAAGTCTCATGTCCAATGCACACAAAACTCCGAAATGTCACCTCACTGGAACCAAATGAATCCACTTCATGTTCTTCCATGTGGCTTACATTTGATCCTGTATATATGTTATGTTTTTTGTTGTGTTTTTTTTTGTTGTGTTTTTTTTTTTTTAAATCATCCCTTTTAGTGTTTAGAATGATTATGTGTAATAAGAAATTTACATTGTTGAATGGCTGTCAAATATTCAAAAATTCCAAAGTGACCACAGTGTCACTTGGTATTAAAAAAAATAGTGTATTAATTACTACAACCAGAAGGTGTCACTGTTGTTTATGCTGTGGGTTCAGATGCTTTACTAAATTGACAGCAATAACAAACAGGGACATCTATAGGCTGCATGCAGTACTGCATGATATGTAAAATTGCATCTTGGTTTTTGCAATAAAGTACTGTGATATTCGTCATGACATTTGGCCATTTACAACACTGTTAGCATGACTATATCAAAGATTTTAACTTTAGAATGGGATGTTATGTTTCTAAAATAAAATTACTAATCTATTATTCTTATATTTAGGAAGACGTTTCATCACTACAATTCATAACAACTGGAAAAGTGAGATCAGAAGAAAGCCCTAAAGTAATCTACCTCAGCCAGAAACATTACACACATGTAAGAAATGTAAATATTTATAAAAATGGATACATTGGGGAGATTTACTAAGCAAAATGCACCAGATCCTGTCACAAATTGCGCAAACAAATGGAGTTAATGAAGTGCACCAAATTTATTATGTTTTTTACACCGGTTTTGGCAGTTTTGAAAAGGGTCTCCAAACAGGGGTGTTTCTAGTGGCCATGCTTACTTTAATGACAGGAAGACAAGTCGCAGCCAGACCACTCTGGTAGAGGCTTATGTTCCACGGCTACAAAAGATCAGGCATGTTCCTAGTCCTCGTTTCCCCCGACATCTGCTGTAAGAGAACAGTTGAAGATCCCAGGTGACATTAATCCAATCTGTATACACACCATTACGCTGGTCAGAGACATTAGACCAAAGTTGGCTGACCCTGTAAAAATTTTTACGATCGGCCGACTATCTATTGTGTATTGTCAGGGGAAACAAGAATCTACATGTTGGATATTAGCATGCTTGATCCCTTGTTGCTGCAGGAGATAAGCTGCTGTCTGCCATAAACATGCATGCCCAAACAAGCTGAACCTGCATGTTTATGGTGAAGCCAGAAGAGATAGTTGTCGAATGTGTATGACCATCTTTACTTTTCATCTTACTTAAATGATCCCACAGCAGATAAAAGCTTAGATAAGAATAATAATCTAAAGCAGAGCTCACAAATGTGGAGAAAGAGGGTAAACTACTGCCGTAATAGTGATACTAAAGTTCTGAAATACAGCGATCACATGGTATAGAACCCTTTTTCTAATTAAAACTTAGGGGGGGCGTTAATAACATTTCAAAACGGTTGAAAAGTCGCAAAAAAATGGGGGCATGACCCCCGAGGCCCGGCCTATTTACTATTTATGCAAGAAACTGAACACTGAAAATATTATCATTGTTGGCAGCACGTCTCCCTGTGTAATCAGGGGGACGTGCTGCCGACATGATAATAATGTATGGGAACGAGCGATCGGAGTAACGAGTGCTCGTCCCCATACTGGCTCAAGGTGAAAGGAGCAAACGAGCGCTGATTAACGAGCTGTCTCGTTGATCGGCGCTCGTTTACACGGCCCATATCATCCTGTATAAAAGTACCTTTACTCTAGATTGCTTTTTATTAATACTGGTGCGGTCTTCATACTTCTCCCCTATTGTTCTTTCTTCGTTGTATAACTGTTCATTTATCTGCAGGTCCTTCTAGAAGCCGTTCACAATCAAAATCCAAGAATTCATGTTATATATACAATAATTGGAATAAGTTTATTACTAGGACTTCTATTATTCGCACTCATGACGTTTATCTTATGGAAGGTAAGATACCCACTCCCCACTTATCACTATTTTTGCGAATTTCTACTTAATATTAGCTAATGAACTAAAAGGCTCGCTTAAAGCAGTATTAAAGAGACTATTATTTTCTTAGTTCACCCCCGTATTTAATAAAGGTATTTTCCAGGACTTAAGCATTGATGGTCTTTTCTTAGGTTAGGTCATGTTTGATGGGTGGAGGTCCAACCCCGGAACCCATGCTGGTCAGCACAATGATTGAGATGATGGCTGTACCTGGTACAGTAGCTTAGTCCCATTCAATCAAGTGGGACTGAGCTGCAGTACCTGGCACAATCAGTCTGTACCTAAGTAAACAATGAAGGAGATGCAGCACACGCAGGGTTCATTGTGCTGATATACGTGGTCCTGAGGTTGAACCGCATCAATCAAATATTGATGTCCTTTGCTGAGGATCAACCATCAAGGTTTAAATCATGGAGAGTCCCTTAAAGAAAAAGGAGGCTTATAAAAGCAGTTTAAAAAACTAAACACCTCCCTCCCCTCCTGCTGCGTCCACAGAGCTGAGCGCTGCTGCATGTAAACAATGTTAACAATCCTTCCCAGCCTGTGCAATGCATGGGACACCTAAACATTGCACAGATATGGTTTCCCAGCAACAATGGGAAAACCCCATCTACAATGTACAGGTGTCCCATACTTTGCACTGGTTTGGAGGCAGTAACACCCACTCTGTGGATGTCACAGGGAGCTAAAGGCTATGTACACCTTTGACATCGTTTTTTTTTTTTTTTTTAAATAAAATTGTGCATTAGGCCTAATTCAGACGAGCGTGTTCGGTCCGTGATATACAGTCCGTGTGTCGGACACATTTCCCGGACGGAACACACATAGTTATGTACGACGCTAGGTGTCACTGCCTCGCTGCGGGACAACTGTCCCGTACTGTAATCATGTTTTCAGTACGGGACAGTAGTTCCACGGAGAGGCAGGGACACCTAGCGTCATACATAACTATGACGGCTCCCTGCACTGTGTTCGGTCCGGGAAATGCGTCCGACACACGGACTGTATATCACGGACCGAACACGCTCGTCTGAATTAGGCCTTAGTGTGACTGGTGCAACTTACTAAATACATTTTATTAAAAATTATTTTTACTTTTTGAGATACAGCTACTGCGTATTTTGTATACAGAGCAGCTGTATAGTTCGCTCAGATCTGAATCAGTCGTATCCACGGGACTGACTGGTTCAGTGTCAGCGGGTCCTGCGTGTTGATCCACCTGTTATTGATCACATCTAAGTTATGAACTGAGATGTGATCGGTAACAGCTCGATCCTGGGTGTCCAGTTCAGTGACAGCGGGTCCTCCGTGTCTGTCAGTCCTGCTGATCTGACAGATACAGGATTCAGTGCAAGATGCAACTGCTCTGTATACAGGATACAAAGCAGAGGTACCTCAAAAAGTAAAATTATTTTTAATAAAATGTATTTAGTAAGTTGCACCAATCACACATTTTTATTTAAAAAAAAACGATGTCAAAAGGTGTACATAACCTTAAACACAATAAATTGACACGTCCTCTTATTTTTAATAAATAAGAGGGATAACTAAATAAATAATAATCCTGGACAAGCCTTTTATATATTTTAGATGAACAAAACTAGTTACTAATAGGTCTGATTTTCCACGCTGTCATCCAAATGGATTTTAGCACCTTCTTTTTCCTTACGATTTCTCGGTGACAGATCCACATAGCTGTGTTCGCATGTGTAGCTTTATTTAGCACTTGATAATTGAATAACTAAATTGATTAATAATTGATGTCATCCTTCATCTTTTAATTTCTAGAACTTCTATCAAGTATTTGTCAGACCTAACTTAAGTTTTACTATTGTTTCTTAGGTGGGATTCTTCAAGAGAAAATACAAATCACTGGATTCAGACGCTAGAAAAGAAAGTTGGAGCTTCCTTACTCAAGAGGAAAAAGAAGAAAAATAAAATATTTTTCAAGACTTTATAGATGTTTTTAATTATGGGAAAAGCCACAAGGAAAAGAAATGAAGTTTTTTTTCTTTGCAGAAGAGAACTGATTTTTTCAGATATTTATCTAGATCTTGTCAAGAAGAACTTGTGATACCTTCTGAGGATTTTTATTTCAAGAACGGCTTCTTTACATAAATATGTTCAACTAAGGATCTCAGGAAAGTGACAATTTGTAATCATAGAAGGAATGCAATGAAACCCCAAAGTATATCCACTGGTCATGTGAGACTTCATTGAAAAGAGACACGTATCACTGGAGAAGGTGATTCCTGGTAGAAGATCTGAGGTGCTTGAGGTCTCCTAAGCATATTGCTTTGTAAAACACTACAGCAGGGGTGAGAAACTTCAGCTATTGTGAAACTACAACACCCAGCATTCCTTGTCAGTCAAAGCCATTACTATTCCAATCAAAGGCTGCTAGGGCATGCTGGGAATTGTAGTTTTAAAACAACTGTAGTGTCAAAGGTTGCTGACCACTGCACAACATTTTATTGGATCCCCTCTTTAAGTGTATCAGCATTAGTTGGCTACAGAGGTATAACATGAAGCTCCTGGGCCCCAATGCAAAATCTGTAACAGGGCCCCTAACTATCACACATCATTTATAGTACTGATCTCCTCATATGAGGCAGAGGGACCTTTTGTGCCCCCTCAAGCTCAAGGGCCCGGGTGCAACCGCACTCTCTGCACCCCCTCTGGTTATGACCCTGGTTGGCTTTAGTCTACAGAAGGATATGTAGACACGACTTACTAAGTATTTTTCGAGGGTTCTGCTTAATTGGTTGTCTGAGGTTATTATTTTTGTTCCAACCCTTTCCTTTATTGCTTGTCCAGTAGCACAGAGCTTATCATGAAAAGTCAGATCTATCCGCAGTATGGGAGGAATATATTTCTTATACTGAATCACAATTCAGCCCTCCAAATGATAAATCAGTGCAGCAAACAGTGCAATCTCCGATACAAGTTGGTCACTCCACTGGCTCTCCAACATGAAGGACCTGGCTGAAGTAAGACTTATGGCGGTAAGGGGTTAGTATCTGACACTGTGGGCAGAACTGAATGTAAAGCTTTGCCCAGTCTGTTTTTATATTAGCAAAGTAATAGTAATGCAAAGGCTGGGTCAATGACATATGTGATGATAAGAATGGGCATATGTGAGTAAATCAGAAGTTACAACAATAACCAAGAATTAGTTGTTACTTTTGCAGTAGCTCCCAGAAACGGACAACTAACTGTTTATTTTTCGGTATGTAATGTTAAATGTGTTGCCAGGCTTAGAAAACCCTTTTCAAATACCGCTCTCAGGAATTCTGAGTTAAAAGGAGATCCCCATTTAGTGGAGAGAAGCTACAGAGCGCTTCTCTCTCTCCCTGGAGGAGCCGGCCCATCCGTGCATTAGGCAGAAAGCACATTTCCAATGGGCACTGTGTAATGCATAATTTATCCTGCAGTGGCGCTAAAGGAGAAGTAAACACTTGCTGCTAGGTCCCCCCCTCAGTTTGTTGATCGCTAGGGGTCCCACCAATAACAGAACATCTCATAATCACCTTATTGTCATGGTACCCTCTAAACAAAAATGGATTGTTCCAAGTAGACAGCCCCTTTAAGGGTCAGTTTGTCGTTATCTGCTGAGAAACTACGGCAAAAGTGAAAAAAGATCCTGTTGTCGCTTTACCAAAATATGTCTCTACAATAAAATAGAAAAATTAGGTTAAAATAAAATGTCTAACTTCTGATTTATCAATATTTGGCCATTTTTACATTTTGGATGGAATACACTGCCGATATACCACTGTCCATCCATTTTGCGTTGAAGTATATCACCTACACATTGAGCACAACACAATAAAATAAAAAAACGTTTATATTTCTATAAATGTGCAATTTCCTAGCAAGCAGATACATCACCATGAAGACTGATCAGCTTCATTCCCATGGATTCTAATTCAACAAACAAAATGGCTGCCTCCACAGTAGAAATGTAAAATGGGCAATTTCAAGATAAATGTGTTTTTAGGCCTACTTTAACCTTTTTTACCCTATATATTAGTAGTTATTTTAAAAGATCACTTTACACACAGATGGCATTGATGTCCGCATATTCATAGTTGGTCAGAATCTCTTGAGGAAAACTTTCTGTGTAAAATTGGAAGCACACAATTACAGTATGGGCCCATAGCAGGCAATATGCGCCAAACTATAGAGCCCTGTTAGGGCCTAAGATACAACAAGTACTGTCAATATTTGGAAATTTTTGTTAAAAGAAAAATTTCATTCATTAAATTATTTTATGCTGATGAAACCGATAGGATAATAGCGATGATGGGGCTTAAAATCTGCAGAATGGAAAAGTTTTTAGTTTTTGTTTTAGTTAGGTCACATGATACATCATTCCTTTTCCTTCCCTGGGAGGAGCTTAGTTGTCACATGACTGAGCGCCCCTACGAACTCATACCCGTTTAGGAAAGGTAATGGACCCACGGCTAATACATCTTGTGACCCTTTATACCACTGAATTTAGATTTACAGCTTCAGAATGTACCATTTGGAAATAATAGTAAAATAAGTTTTATATTATTTCAGGAAACCCTGTGGGGGTTAAAGACCGAAAACATCAAGCTAACCGTAATAACTAATGAAAGCTAAAGATACTTTAGGCCTTCTTCCCATTGCTTTGACCCTACCTACGGCATAGGTGCCAGGAAAGTTCACGGGGCATACGCGAAACGTATCTATAGGGCTTCGCAAGGTTTTTCTATCATTTAACCCCTTCCCGACATTTGACGTACATGTACGTCATGGAAAGTACTGACTTCCCGCATCTTGCCGTACATGTACGTCAAACGTTTGGCACCGGCTCAGAAGCTGAGCCGGTCCCATCATCACCGGATCTCAGCTGTATCTTACAGCTGACATCCGACTGTAACGGCGGGGACCGAAATTAGCTTCGATCCCCGCCATTAACCCCTTAAGTGCAGCGCTCAAACGCGATCGCTGCACTTAAGGTGTTTGCAGCTCATCGGAACCCCAGTAATGAAATTGCCGGGGTTCCGGTGGCTGCAATGGCAACCGGAGGCCTAATACTGGCCTCCCGGTCTGCCTAGCACCGAAGCCGGTCAAGATCCGCCCGGCGGCGGAGCCTGATCGGCTTCCGTAGCTGCCGGCAAGATGGCGCCGGGTCAGGAGCTGATCCGGCGTCATCAGCGGTGGAAGTCAGCTGTACTGTACAGCTGACATCCACCTGTAACGGCAGGAACCGGAGCTAGCTCCGATCCCTGCCATTAACCCCTTCGATGCAGCAATCGAAAGCGATTGCTGCATCGTAGCGGTTACAAGCAGATCGCCAGCCCTGACAGGCAATCGGGACTGGCGACTGCTGTTATGGCAACAGGAGACACAATGGTCTCCTGCTCTGCCATTACGGAAGCCGATTTAGGCCCCGCCGGGAGGCGAAGCCTAAACGGCTTGCTGTCAGTGAATGACTGACAGATCTAATACATTGCACTACATAGGTAGTGCAATGTATTAGAAAAAAAAAAATCTGACCGTTGGACCTTCAAGTCCCCTAGTGGGACTTGAGAAAAAGTGTAAAAAAAGTGTAAAAAAAAGTGCAAAAAATAAAAGTTTGAAAACAATAAAAGTTTCAAGTAATCAAATAACATACAATACCCCTTTTACTCTTATCAAGTCCTTTATTATTGAAAAATAATAATAAACCATATGTATTTGGTATCGCCACGACCGTAACGACCGGAGGTATCAAAATATTATATTATTTATTGCACGCGGTGAACAGCGTAAAAAAAACCCGTAAAAAACGTTACCAGAGTTTCTGTTTTTTAGTCACTTTGCCCTACAAATATTACAATAAAAAGTGATCAAAAAGTCGCACGTATCCAAAAATGGTACCTATAAAAACTATAGCTCGTCCCGCAACAAACCAGCCCTCATACCGCTACGTCTATGAAAAATAAAATTAGTTATGGCTCCAATAAGTCAGGAAATAAAAAAATATGCAGTTGTGCCCGAGGAGAACATTTCTTCTGTTTCAAGAGGCGATTTATCAAGGACCTAAAATTAGGGAACCAGGAAGGGAGGGCCCAATCATATCCGATGGAAGCGACGGTGCCCGTATTATACCAGGATAATACTTTCCCAGCAAAATTCCCCAAACTACAAAGGCGCGGAGTGTGGACCAAAAGGGGGATAAGAAATGACACCATTTATCAGTGCGACACCGGCCTGTGCAGAAAGGATTGCTTCACAGCGTAACACACATCTATGGATTATTTTTATTTTTTTATACCACCTGACTATGCCCCTTATATACTCCGCCCCGCTTACATGTACCCCCACATTATAAAACACCAGCAATACTCAAACAAATATAGTACCAAGCAAAATCCGCTCTCCAAAAGCCAAATGGTGCTCCCTCGGCCCTGAACCCTACAGCGTGCCCAAACAGCAGTTTCCTTCAACATATATGGCACCGTCATACCCGTGAGAACCCTTTTAACAATTTTTGTGGTGTGTGTCTCCAGCGTCATAAGCTGGGCATGACATATTTGCCACTGAATGGCATATCTAGGGAAAAATATAAATTTTTAATTTGCACCATCCGCAGCGCATTCATTTATGGAAAAGACCTGTGGGGTGAAAATGCTCACTACACCCCTTAATAAATGCCTTGAGGGGTGCAGTTCCATAATGGGGTCACTTATCAGGGGTTTCTTTTTATTATTTCACATCTGAGCCTCTGCAGTTGTGAACCAATACTTTGTAAATCGCCAAATTAGGCCTCCACTCCGCATGGTACTCTTCACTTCTGAGCCCTGTCATATGTCCAGACAAAAGATTAGGGCCACATGTAGGGTGTTTCTAAAACCGGGAAACACCGCATAATAATTAGAGAGCTGTCTTGTTATGGTGGCACAAGCCGGGCACCACATATTGGCATATCTATGGAAAAAAATCCCATTTTCACTCTGCAACATTGAGCGCACACTAATTTCTACAAAACACCTGCAGGGTTAAAATGCTTACTACACCCCTTGGTAAATGCATTGAGGGGTGTAGTTTACAAAATGGGGTCACTTCTGGGGGGTTTCCACTGTTTTGGGCCCACAGGTGCCCAGAAACCAATCCAGCAACATCTGCACTCCAAATGGCGGTCCTTCCCTTCTGAGCCCTGCCGTTTGCCCAAACAGCAGTTTATGACCACATATGGGGTATTGCCGTACTCGGGAGAAATAGCTTTACAAATGTTGGGTTCTTTTTTTCCTTTATTTGTTGAGAAAATGAAAAAATTTGCGCTAAAGCTACGTCTTATTGAAGAAAAAGGACTGTTTTTATTTTCACTGCCTAATTCTAATAAATTCTATGAAACATCTGTGGGGTCAAAATGCTCACTACACCCCTAGATGCATTCTTCAAGAGGTGTAGTTTCCTAAATGGAGTCCCTTTTTGGGCGTTTTCATTGTTTTGTCCCCTCAGGGGCTTTGCAAATGTGACCTGGCCTCCGCAAATCATTCCTGCTAAATGTGATCTCAAAAAGTCAAATAGTGCTCTTTCCCTTCTAAGCCCTGCCGTGTGTCCAAACAGCCGTTTATTACCACATGTGGGGTATTGTTTTACTCGGGAGAAATTGCTTTACAAATTTTGTGGTGCTTTTTCTCCTTTAGTCCTTCTGGAAATGAGAAAAAATTAGCTAAACCTACATTTTCTTTGAAAAAATGTAGATTATTATTTTCAGGGCCTACTTCCAATAATTTCTGCAAAAAAACTGTGGTGTCAAATCGCTCACTATACCCCTAGATAATTTCCTCAATGGGTGTTGTTTCCAAAATGGGGTCACTTGTGGGGGGTTTCCACTGTTTTGTCCCCTCAGGGGCTTTGTAAATGTAACATGGCCTCCGCAAACCATTCCTGCTAAATTTGAGTTCCAAAAGCCAAATGGCGCTCTTTCCCTTCTCAGCCTCGCCGTGTGTCCAAACAGCCGTTTATTACCACATGTGGGGTACTGTTTTACTCGGGAGAAATTTCTTTACAAATTTTATGGTGATTTTTCTCCTTTAGTCCTTGTGGAAATGAAAAAAAATTAGCTAAACCTACATTTTATTTGAAAAAATGTAGATTTTCATTTTCACAGCCTACTTGCAAAAATTTCTGCAAAAAACCTGTGGGGTCAAAATGCTCACTATACCCCTAGATAATTTCCTCAAGGGGTATAGTTTCCAAAATGGGGTCACTTGTTTGGGGTTTTCACTGTTTTGTCCCCTCAGGGGCTTTGTAAATGTGACATGGCCTCCGCAAACCATTCCTGCTAAATGTGAACTCCAAAAGCCAAATGGCGCTCTTTCCCTTCTCAGCCACGCCGTGTCTCCAAACAACCGTTTATTACCACATGTGAGGTATTGTTTTACTCGGGAGAAATTGCTTTACAAATTTTGCGGTGCTTTTTCTCCTTTAGTCCTTGTGGAAATGAGAAAAAAAATCGCTAAACCTACATTTTCTTTGAAGAAATGTTGATTTTAATTTTCACGGCCTACTTCCAATAATTTCTGTAAAAAACCTGTGCGGTGAAAATGCTCACTACACCCCTAGATAATTTCCTTGAGGTGTCTAGTTTCCCAGATGGGGTCACTTTTGGGGGATTTTGACTGTTTTGGCACCGCAAGAGCCCTTCAAACCTGACATGGTGCCTAAAATATATTCTAACAAAAATAAGGCCCCAAAATCCACTAGGTGCTCCTTTGCTTCTGAGGCCGGTGTTTCAGTCCAGTAGCACGCTACGGCCACATGTGGGATATTTCCTAAAACTGCAAAAACTGGGCAACAAATATTGAGTTGCATTTCTCTGGTAAAACCTTCTGTGTTATAAAAAAAATTGTATTAAAAATGTATTTCTGCAGAAAAATATGAAATTTGTAAATTTCACCTCTACTTTGCTTTAATTCCTGTGAAATGTTTAAAGGGTTAAGACATTTTCTAAATGCTGTTTTGAATACTTTGAGGGGTAAAGTTTTTAAAATGGGGTGACTTTTTTGGGGTTTCTAATATATAAGGCCCTCAAAACCACTTCACAACTGAACTGGCCCCTGTAAAAATAGCCTTTTGAAATTTTCTTGAAAATGTGAGAAATTGCTGCTAAAGTTCTAAGCCTTGTGAGGTCATAGAAAAATAAAAGGATGTTCAAAAAACGATGCCAATCTAAAGTAGACATATGGGGGATGTTAATTAGCAACAATTTTGTGTATTATAACTGCCTGTCTTACAAGCAGATACATTTAAATTGAGAAAAATGCTAATTTTTGCAATTTTTCGCTAAATTTTGGTGTTTTTCACAATTAAATACTGAACATATCGAGCAAATTTTGCCAGTAACATAAAGTCCAATGTGTCACGAGAAAACAATCTCAGAATCGCTTGGATAGGTGAAAGCATTCCGGAGTTATTACCACATAAAGTGACACATGTCAGATTTGAAAAATGAGGCTCTGTCAGGAAGGTCAAAAGTGGCTAAAGAGGGAAGGGGTTAAACACAATAGGCACAAAGCTTAGATAAATAAGGCAATATTTTGGTTTTGCACATACTGTTGACATGGCTTATGTTTTTAAATGATCCAACACATATAAAACAGATCCAATTTGATCTGTTTTATAATGGATCCTAACTTATTCCAAAGACTTGCATTGGGATGCATAATGTTTCTGGTTTTTGTTTTGTTACTGAGTAGAATAGCGCAGTGGTTACGTTATTCTGCCCACCAAAATCAAGGGAAACCTGACATAAGTGAAGTGAGAATTTACGTCCGAAAAGAGTCTTAAAGGGTATGTCCACCTTCGAAGCCAGTAGTATTTTATTGCTCCAAAGCACCTAAAATAAAAAAGTAAGCAGCTCCTATGCATCTTCATGGTAATAGACTACAATCATATCTGGCATGCTTGACCACCACTCCATTCAAACCTCTTCCTCACTTTCAATTGTGCATTGAGGAGGATTCAGGGCCACGTTCTATTGATCAGTGGGGGTCCCGGTGGTGGGACCCCCAGTAATCAGACATTTATAACTTATCCTGTGTATAGGTGATAAATATCCTTTGTGGGACAAGCCCTTTTAAGCTTTAGTTAGCACCTCCTAATAAATGTAAGAAGTTAATACATGCAATAATTAGAAATATTTCAGAATGTTTAAATATTGAGGGAATGAATGAAAACTAATAGACCATATATTTGCTGCGTCTTTTAAACTTTTTGGCAAGAGAACAAATATAAATTGTACAAAATAACATAATCCGGATGTTGAGCATTAGCTGCAAGAGTCCAGGGTGCTCTTTGGTACTGGATGACCAGAGGGATCTCCAATATAAACATTGGGTTAAATGATGATGATTTTGTTTCCCACTAAGGGTATGCTCACACGCTTAATAAAAACGTATGAAAATACGGAGCTGTTTTCAAGGGAAAACAGCTCCTGATTTTCAGCCGTCTTTTAAGCAAATCGTGTTTTTTGCTGCGTTTTTTACGGACGCTTTTGGAGCTGTTTTTCTATTGAGTGACATGCACTTCTTTTTACGAGGCGTTTTTTTACGCAGCTGTTTTTGGAGCTGTTTTTCTATTGAGTGACATGCACTTCTTTTTACGAGGCGGTTTTTTACGCGACCGTTTTTAAAAACAGCCGCCTAAAAAACACCCCGTTAGAACAGAACGCTGTATTTCCCATTGAAATCAATGGGCAGATGTTTGGAGGCGTTCTGCTTCCGATTTTCCAGCCAATTTTCGTGTTGTTTACTGCCCAAAAAATGGCCGAAAATAGGGCATGTGAACATACCCTCACATTGCAGTTCCTCTTCTACAACCGGCCTGCAGCGGGTGTCTTCCCCCCGGGCCCTACTATCAACATCTGACAAAGAGACCCACAGTCTGATAGGGGTTAGCCAGACAACGTCTTTTAACCATTCAGTATTCATTATGACAATCATATCTTGTAATCTGTAAAATGTCAGATCTTTTTGGTTACATTTCTTAATATACTATTTGAAAACAAAACTAAATTGCTTTCTACTCTGTAAAGACCTTGTGTATTACCATTTGGATGAATATGTAATTTTTTGCCAATTTGCACCACAAAGAAAATTCTACACAGAGTTAGAACCAAGTGGGTTATTTATTTAAAAAAAAAAAACAAGAAAAAAAAAAAAAAACACTATATAAGGCCCAAATAAAAAGCCCCCCAACACTCAAAATGTAGGGGAAGCGGTGAAAGATTACTCACCTTCTGTATGAATAAGGGATCCTCATCCCTCTTGGCCATGTGATGAGGGAATACCAGTTCAGAGGTATTGCGGAGACACATGAAGTTGACACAGAATAGTAAACTTTTGACATATAAAGTGGGATTGCAGAATGTAATAATGGTGCCTACAGCCTAGTTCTTACTGTACTTGACGATAAGGCGAGACCTAGCAGGAAATTGCAATGACAATCAATGTGCTTTTTGAAGTGTTGCCACTGCCTATTCATTGTGGAGACAGCCATTTTATAGGCTTAAAGGGGTTCTCCAGTTTTCTTAGAATAAAAACATTGGGTTGTCCTGTGTGAAATGCAAATTATAGTAAAAATGTTTTAAAAATATTTATACTTTTTTCTATCTAATATATTTTCTGCAACTTAATGTTTATTTAAATGGTTTTCTAATGTAGTGCGAGGGTAAGGCATAAATGCCCATTGTTAACCTGCAAACGTTTACTACCGTACATACTACCCCTTTGTCTGAAGCATTGTGAGAGTGTTGACACAGGGCTGACTACTGTTCTGCAAACCTCACCACAAAATGAACGGGGTTTATGCTAATACGCATTAAAATTGGCATGTCTGGGCAATTTTGTGAGTTGTTCCTGGGCGGAACAAAGTCTGGGGTTAAAATGTCTGACCATCGGGATTTCAAAGTTGGTAAGAATGAATGATGATGTCATCTGTTTGTATCTACATCTACAGATGGACATAGACTTATTCATTGGGTGATTAAAAATATATTAACATTGGAGCAATTGCAAAAAAGAACAACAAAAAAGGTCAAAAAGAAAAAACAAAAATGAAACAAATAAGTTTACTAAATGTTTTTATTATTGCAATTGAAAAATTCCAACCTGAGAAACCCCTTTAACCCATGTTTATGTGACTCTAGTGATCTAATAGGATACTTCAAAGGTCAGCAACCTTTGGAACTCCAGCTGTTGAGAAACTACAACTTTCACCATGCCCTCACAACCAAAGGCTTTAATATTTAAGCAAAAGGCTGTCAGGGCATGCTGGGAGTTGTAGTTTTACAACAGCTGAAGTGCCGATGGTTGCGGACACCTGGGCTACTTCCATTGCTCAGGTGATAAGGCAGACTTATACAGATGAATGACATAGGAAATATAGCAATAAATTCAACTGAAAAATGGAAAACTGCTTGGCAAAAAATTTGTTTATTGCACATTTTATTAAAATAAAAATGCTACTACAAAAACTAGTGGAAGTTTACAAATTCTTTATAAATATATTGTAAAATAGGCAGCTTTACAATCTTTATTTTGCGTAAGAATTTTGTACTTTTGTCTAAAGTTTCAAAGAATTGTATGTTTCTCCCTAAAATTGTGTTCACGTGGACACAATCCCTTTTCATTAAACATTGCCATAAACATGTCTCTGCTTTAAAAAAAAATATAAAATGAAATATTTCTGCTACAAACAGCTGCATTTAGCTTTCACCTCATCCAGCTCCTCTATGTTACTCCCGTATAGATTTATGAGTTCAGGGTATAAGCTGGAAAATAAAGAACAAACATTGTCAATTAATTGTGTGGAAGAACAATAGTGTTTTAAGCTTGCAAATAATATTTTCATTCAAATACTCTACAAGGGAATTTAGAGTTAATACTGTAGCTATGGGAGGTTCAGGATCCTCATCTTACCCAGAGTGTCTCATACTCTGGAGGACCTGTCACGTTCATGCATTACATGATTTAAATGGTCACTAAATTTTCAACAAACTTTGCATAAATCAATAGTACAAACCAATATAAGAAACTTTACATTATATCTTATTAATGAAAAATGCCCCTTTCTCCACTTATCAGGCTCCCCTCCAAACTTTTCACTCGCTCTGAATTTACTACTTTATCAGCTCACTAAGGGATCAGGTTACAGCTGCCCATAGAAGTCTGAGTAGAGGGGAGGGGAGGGAGCAGAGTGAGAGAGCAGCAGAGAGAGACAGATGCTGCAGCTTCTAGTAAGTGTTCTATCTGATCTCAGTGCTGGATTCACAGCTACACTGCTGTGTAATCTCCATCATGCTGATGTTTTTATGATAGATAGAGATAGGAGAGCTGGATTCTTCTCTTCTCTGTGTGCAGTGTATAGAAGGCATGATAGTAGTTAGGCTACACCCACTAGCTCAGCGAATAGAGAAAATTAGAAATCGAGCCTGCAGAGGGGAAAACTGCTAAAAAAAAAAAATGCAGAATACAAATCCTATTATTGACGGTTCCTCCACAAATTACAGGTAATTGTTGTGGGTCCCAGCAGCGGGACATCCTCAGATCAGCTTACCTACTGGGGACCATTACAATAAAAAATGTATTGTCCAAAGTCAGCAACCTCTTTAAGAAGTTTTTAATCTACATTCCTTAAAAAACTATTTATTCCTATGGATATCAGTGCAGCTGAAACGGGTCTCCTTCTAACTAATTGAAAATATAATCTGGTAATTTGATGCTTATTATGATCAGTCTTTTCTATCCATTTTAAATTCACATCAGACATTCATTGATCTACACATCTTATATTACATTCACATGGAAATGGTGACAACTACCCTCTCTGACTCGAAAATGTATTAGAGGTAGTCACAGTGTCAACCCTATTATCAGCTCTCCTGGTGTGCCTGTTTTAGGTGTCCTGTACCTCCCCCACTTCAGTAAGTAAATGCCAGTGATAAGAACTTTGCTTTTGGACGACGTTTAAAGCTAATCTGTTGTCATACTATGTTGCCCTCTCACCAGTGACTGATGGGTTGCCGTGTATCTCCATGTATACATGGCAGCCATCAATCCCTGCACAGAGAGGTAGGGGAGTGCTACTCTCATGAATATAGTGGACTTATAACCGTATACCTGTCCCCATACGGTGCTGACCTTACACAGAAGAGCATAGTATGATGATGATGATGATGATGATGATAGATCTGATTACTCACCGGACATGAACTTCAGAGGAGACTTCCAGTAAATCCCCATCAATATTCCATGGGTGAACATCTTCGCTAAAGCCTGTATGTACTTCTCCATTTTGTTCATATAAGTTATTACCACAGTGACTATTGTTCTTTGGGCACAGCTTAACTTCTTTAACCAAGTAAGTTTCAACAAAAGGAAAGTCAAACTAAAAAAAAAAAGTTCTAATTTGTACTTTAGAACACTTTCCTTATCACTATCAAAGTGTATATGTTAATTACAATAAATATATATATATATATATATATATATATATATATATATATATATATAAAATAAATGAACGAGGCACATATCTGCTATAACCTACTTGCACTATATATACCCATTTCTATTATAGAGTAATAAAGTATATGCTCAGACTTCTGCACAGCCTCTTCAGCAGTAAACAGTATGGGGTGTGGATTAAAATGGACTAAGCTGCATTAAACTGATTGGCAACTTCCAAATCGGTCACATAATGGCTAATGTACTCTGATGGGTCCCAGGGAGTAAGGACTACTTAAGAGGACATCAGCATTAATCTGCCTGGTATTTAACAATTAATTCACTACCTGATTTTTCAGAGTGGCGTAGCGCTTTAAATGCTTCACAAACTCTTGTCTGGAAGTATTTTGTACGGTTATTAGTGCCATTGTGCCATCATTTAACCTAGAGAAGGAGAAAAAAAAAACAGAGTTCATTAATAATTTGACCTATCATATTTGTGTAGAGAAAGATTCAGTTTCTTTCATGACCTCCCTCACACCACAGTATCTGCATTTAGATGCAATGGCACATACTGTGTAACGTTATCATGTCAGTGTACCCTGTAGACACCTAGGGTAAAGCGACCGATATTAGCAAGACACTATCCACTTTCATTGTACAGTGCAGATATGTAATTCATGTCCTTCATAAGAATCCCCACACAATAAACGGAGATCCCACTGGAATTACCACCACACGGCATGCTTGCAAGGTCTTATTATGTGAATGCACCTCAGGACAACATTGGTATTAGGGGGGATTCACACGAGCGTGATTTTCGTGCGTGCAGGCCGCGTATTTTTCGCGCGCCACGCACAGCCCTATAGAAGTCAATGGGGCAGTTCAAACAGTGCGTGATTTGTGTGCAGCGTTTGTTCGCTGCGTACAAAACGCAACAGGTTCAATATCTCCGCGCATCACGCACCCATTGAAGTCAATGGGTGCGTGAAAACCACGCAGGTCGCACGGAAGCACTTCCGTGCGAACCGACTGAAACAGCGCACCAGCTGTCAAAAGGATGAATGTAAACAGAAAAGCACCACGTGCTTTTCTGTTTCCAAACATCCAAATGGAGTGTCTTTGAGATGAGCGAACTCGTTTTGGCCGAACCCGGCAAAAAAAATTCCGGTACGCGACGTCAGGAGATAGTCACTGTCCAGGGTGCTGAAAGAGTTAAACTGTTTCAGCACCATGGACAGTGACTACCGATCCCAATAAACATGAACCTGTAAAAAAAAAACGAAGTTCTGACTTACCGATAACTCCCGGCTTCTTCCTCCAGTCTGACCTCCCGGGATGACAATTCAGTCCAAGTGACAGCTCCAGCCAATCACAGGCCAAGCACAGGCTGCAGCGGTCACATGGACTGCCGCGTCATCCAGGGAGGTGGGGCCCGATGTCAAGAGAGGCGCGTCACCAAGGCAACGGCCGGGAGGGAAGTTCTCGGTAAGTACGAACTTTTTCTTTTTTTTTTACAGGTTTCTCGATATTGTGTTCGGCATTGACTGTCGAGGGTGCTGAAAGAGTTACTGCCCATCAGTTAGCTCTTTCAGCACCTTGGACAGTGACGGGCGTCGACTAGCCTCATCTCTATGATGGCGGCTGCGCGAAAATCCCGCAGCCGCGCATCATACACGGATGACACACGCAGCTGTCAAATGTTTTTTGCGCGCGCAAAACGCAACGTTCGTCTGAATCTGCCCTTAAAGTGTAGCTTCAGTTGTAGTCTCCTGCCTGAATTGACAACTTGTGTGGCGAGACACTCCTGCTTGCTAGGTGGTACAATAGCCATGGCCCGAAGAGTATCATGCATGGGTCCAGATCTAATAAACAGGACCTGAGAACTATATCCTCCAGGTGTTGGACAGATCTTACAGCAACTGTACTGCCCAGCAGGAGCCCCTCTCCACGACCGATATCCGTTCAGGCATTAGAGTACAACTGGAGCTACACTTTAAGGTGTTTATGAGACATATGGTCATCATTATTCAACTTGAAATTCGATACATGCCTTTCCAATACAGTGATTACACTCCTGATATCTCCCCTCAAACCGAATTCCCAGATATGAACACGTGTTGTTAAAGAGTATGATATTCTAACGAACAAGAAATATTTTTAACCCGGCCGCCTATTAAAGCAATACGATCACAGTAAATAGATTTGAAATATTTCAGCTAGACTACTTGACCTAATTTTGCAGATCCTATAATTACTTATAATCCTTTAGACTGGTGGCAGTCTATCTTGGGAGATCGTGAATCCTTTAGCAATCTGCAGGAACGTGTTTAGAAAGGTTTTAGGCAAACTGGAGGTGTGGGTAGTGTAATTCTTGTAAGCTTCTACTGACCTGGTATTAGGTGCCAAGCCTCTTGGTGCCATGGAACAAAGGCAGGGGATTGCCATAATGCTGACATTCAGTAACTGACCCTGGATGTGCTGCCATTGATCCTTGCTCTCTGCAAGAAGTAAACACAATAGGCATTTATGTATGGCAAATTGTGGCAATAACCAGCGAGGGTATTACCTCTAGCAGCCAATCAGATTAAAGCTGTCATTTATAATGCAGGTTTGGTAATATAATCCGTGATCTGCTATAGGTAGCATATTTTTTGCACACATTTTCTTAAATTTGCCCCACATTCACTATAGCTTAGATACATTAAGTCACATTGAACACATTGACTTTAACACTTACCAGACTCAAAGGAATTATCCTGATTTTTCTTTCTATAGAAAAAAAGAGATAAATATTAACATTAATCTAGACTAGTTTGTTAAACACTGGATTGTCCATCATTTTTATTATAATGGTCCAAAAGCAGAGGGTTGTCTAGTTTAGAAAGTCTATTTTCAAATACCCTACTAGAGAAGTCTCAAATAATTGAGGGGGATCCGCCATTCAGGACCCTCATCTCTTAACCACAGGGTCCTGGATGGCCCATTGTGTTAAAAAAATTACGTAACAACTGAATGCTGTACATAAATCACAACATACAAGGGGACTACCATAACAAGGCAGGTACGAAATAAAAAAGAACTCAAGTCAGACTCGGTTTTGTCCTGTAAAAACAGAAGCCATGGCGTCTGGCGAATATGACCGATCTGTTCTATAACAGATCCCATTGACTTATAATGTGCCCTCAGGTTTCGGTCCACTGGATAGCACAGCAGAGCCTGATACACTATTCCGGGGATTTAAAAGCAACATGATTGAAAATAACTAACAGAAGTGTTTCCCTAGCAGGGTGAATGTACTTTCTTACTTGCGGTGTCCATGGAATGTTAACTCTTGGTTGCTTATAGGTAAAAATGACAAATCACAGCTATCCGGTCTGTAAAAAAAACAAGAAAAAACAAACATACATGCAGTACTGGTTACCGTCAGTAAAATCACATCTAATATGGCATTTAATACCTGATAAACCTGGATTACAGATTTTCACTTGGTATAAAAGTAAATACTAACGTTCACTCTTTGGGTTGTAAAAATTGTCTAGAACTTGCTGGCCGATCTGCAGACAGCATCTTATAGAGCAGGAGGAGCTGGGAAGACTGATATATAGTTACATGGGAAAAGAGAGTATACGGTATAACTGATTTCTACGTATTTTTTTTATATAAACCCCTGCTCCCTCTGAGTTTAGGTGTCCAGAGGGAGGCTTCAAATGATTGACCGCTTCCCTGTGTGAGCGTGCATAGAGAAAGCTATACTTCACTCGGAGCAGCGTACGGGCTTAAAAGAAAGTCTGAGTTTGTACACCGCTCGCTCGGCTTTCCGAGTAAAGCCAATCAAAATGAAGCGGCACAGCGCTCACCCAACTGCCGCTCCATCGGTGCGGGTCTCAGTGCTCAGTAAAAACTTCTGACATGTCACTATCACATGTCAAAAGTTTTTTAAAAGTTTAGTTACCCTTTAAGGACTTTTCCTAGAGAGGAGGTCCATTTCGGGATGGTCTTGTCTGTACAATAATGAGTGGGGAGAACCTGTAAAGGGATATGGTCTCCACAGATGCTGCAATGATTGCAAATAAAGAAGTGGAAAATGGACTTGACCTCCATCTGGACCTCCTGATGAGGATGGTTAGGATTGTGGTGGTATCAGCCATCATCTGAAAGGGATCTAATTGTTATATTTGCTGTGGGGCCTCCCAGCATCTACGTATGCCACTGAACTTATCAGATTTTTTTCACTTTAGGTAGACATGGGCTTTTAAGGTCACAACATTTATCGTACATAAATTTCACATAGGAATATGCACTTTGAAGAAATGTCATTTTCCTAGTATTTTTATCACCCTTATATTCATGCATAACTCTAGTCCTTGAAGAAATTGGCCAAAGCTAATGCTACAAAGTAGATTATGATTCCTGCTACCTGCATCAATGCCACTGCTTTGTAAAGAGGAATGAACTTATATACTGTATTTATTAGTTGCCCTATGTACTTATCAATGTCAATATTTCTACAACTATGTAGCAAATTAAAAAATAAACCAACTTTAGATTTGCAAGTGTTTTTATAACTGCAAAGTCTCTTCTCTGACTAGAGGGCATCCAGCGATGCTTTTCTGCAAGGGCAAGAGTCCGTCCTCCAAATCCAAACATTGATGAAAAGCCGAACCGCAGAAGCTTGTCATCAGTGCTGAAAGTACAGGCGTCAACGGGTTGGATATTCCCTTAAATTGAATGCAAATTTTGTTATATTCTAACTGAATGATTCGAACTTAGATTAAATGCATAAGAATATTACCGGAAACATTTAAAACAAACAAGAGTAGATTGTAAGCTTTCAAAACAAAGATTGCTGCTAGATTCAGATGGGGTAAGTGTATTTTTATTGGAAAGAGGCTAAAATTTGGATTGCAATCACTCACAAGAGATTTTTCATCTAAACTTCTTTTTGGAAAGACCTTATTATTATAGCACCTGTAGTGATGTATTAGGCCCAGCTGTATTTCCTGTATGAATCCAACAAAAAAATATTGTGGCATGCTCCATAGGTCGCCGTACTATGGAGGTATTCGCCCTAGAAGCATTGCACATGATGCCTAATATTGCAGCCTGAGATGGGGAATGACATGTTTTGACTGTGGCCAACATGTTTTTCCCTTTCTCTGTCGCCAGCACAGTGGCAATGCAACTTTGAGCTGAACAGGTGACTCTAGTTTGATAGTCTGGTTGCTAGGGATATACGGCCTAACAACCACAGCATTTCAGTAGGGTTCTCAGGCAGCTCATCACCAGCAGCCAGTCTGTCTCACATTACTGAAGTCTTCAGGTCAAGGCAGAATAGAAAAGGAACCGAGCAGATAAGGGGCAAAGAGACTTGTCACGTTCTACTTCAAGTATCCTTTAAGCGTACATAACTTTTCAGGTGACTTTTGAGAATAAGCTGTCATATGTGTGTAGATGAGAAATAATACATCTATAATATATCTGGCCCTTATATGACTTGTATATGGCATTTTTTGTAACAGTTTTTTTCCTCTGCAGGCTCAATCTGTAATTCTCAGTTTTTCTTGAGCTAGTGGGTAGCACACCCTTAGAAGCAAAAGCAGCTTTGAGGACATTAAACAGCAGTAATCAGCAGTGTAGCTGAGAATCCAACGCTGGGGTGACATACTGTATAAAGCTTACCAGCAGTATGTGGCTCCTTTCTCTCTCTGTCTGCTCCTGATTCCTCTACCTGCTTTCCTCTCGCCTCTCTGAAGATGTCTATGGGCAGCAGCGCCTGTGTCTTTCTCCCTGCTCCCTACTCCCCTCTCCTTAGACTTATATTGGCAGCAGCGTGTGTGTCTCTTTCACTCTGATCTCTCCCCTTGCTCCCCTTCCCCTCTCCATAGACTTCTATGGACAGCAGTGCGTGTATGGGGCTCCTTTCTCTGCCCCCTCCTACTGTTCCCCCTCCCCTGCCATAGACTTCTATGGGCAGCAGTGTCTTTGTCTCTCTCTGTTCCCCCCTCCATGAACGTCCCCCTTCCATGAACTTCTATGGGCAGCAACATCTGTGTCTCTATACCTGCTCCCCCTCCCCTCTCCATATGTAAACAATGCAACCACAGTCAGGCCAGTACATTGACTCGCATCCTCTCCTTGTACAATATACAGTGGCCATGTGATCTCATCATGTAGCCATTAATAGTAATAGATGTAGCTCTGAATATATACATCACCAGATCTATTAGTTGAAGCACCAATGTGACAAGTTGTGCTGCGTACAATGTATGGGGAAAGGAGCAAAATGGCAATGTACTGAGCTGTGGTTGCATCGCTTACATGGCTCAGCTATGGGGGAATATAAACAAAGAATGATTATTAATACAAATATATTAGAAAGTGAATTGATCTGTATTAACATGGCCAACTATATAAGCCCAGACAACTCCTTTAACCCTTAGACTGTGCCAGAGAATAATTCTTACCCATAATGATGTGTAATGCAGCAGTTACCGAGTGTCTGATACCATGAAGGGAATAAGCCAAAACATTGGTGGTACCTAGAAAACAATACATGCAAGCTATTAAAATATACATGGGAAATAAGCATATGATGTGTGCTACAGGAGTAACATTTTATCCGTTTCTGAACACCTCTCACGTTAGGCTGGGGCTGCACGACACGCTTTGATAAAATTGTGGGATTACTGCACCGCAACCCCAATGTTTAACTATGGGAAACAACATTGAGACGACCCTGCTACCATAAAAAAATAAAAACCATAGAGAAATTTCATGATTAAAGTGGAATACTGCATTATGAAGAATAAGGAGCTGGGTCTTTCTTTGCAGAGAGAGTTTTTTCCTTAAATTTTCCTTAGCTGGATCTATCGTACAAAAGCTATTCTATTTCAGAAGCATAAAAACTGATCGTTTCTGATGATCCTATATAGTCTGCAAATTAATATCTGTAACATAAATGGTAAGGAAAATAAATAGCTCAGACATCGAGCAAGGTTGGTGAATCTAACTAAAAATTGCAAGACAGAAATAAAGAATGTCCTTCAATGAGAAAGTGTTTTCTGTGCAACAATTAAGTTAATTAACCAGGTGACATGAATATTCATAAGGCTGTTAATGTCTCCCACACCAAGGAGATAAATGTGATGTAATGAGTTGCCATTCAAGCATGTCTAAAATTCTTTGGAAAAGCTAACCAACACTTCAGTGTTTAGTCTAGAATTTTTTAATTGATCTTGCAATTATTTTTTGAGTAATTACGACCCGCAATAACGGGCTCATAGACTTCTGTTAGCCACGGGTACCTTCCCGTTTTCTTACGGGAAGGTGCCCGTGCCATTAAAAAAATAGAACATGTTCTATTTTTCTATTTTACGGGCCGTGCTGCTATACTTTATAATGGCAGCACGGCTCGGAAAAGCGGCCGGCTGCCCGTGGCCGGCCGTGCCCGGCTGTGCTCGTAATTACGAGTCGTAATTACGAGCACGGTCGTGTGCATGAGGCCTAAAAGACATGTTATAAACTGCCTGCTTAAGTTGTTGGTATCTATATAACTATTATGCTGAAATTAAAGAAAAGACAGACAGACAGATAGAAGCACAGCACATGTTTGTGGGCCATGCTTTAAGTGCCTCGCTCTAAGACTACATTCAGACGAGCGTGGGCAACCTCGGGCGTGAAAAACAGCAGTTTTTCACATCTGAGGTGCACATGTGCGGGACGCGTTATCACGGATCCCTTATAGACTATTTATAGGGTCATGTCCTATTTTTCCATGGACCCTTCACACGCGCCGTTGGCCATGTGAACGGCCCCATTGAAATACATGTGTCCGTGTGACAGCCGTTGTTTTAATGGCCGTCTCACGGACGCGTTACACGCTCATTTGAATGAGCACTTACTTAGCCTTTTTAGCTGCTTATCTACGGATTCCACAGCAACAAATGGCAATGGAAATAACCAGCAGTGTGGGTTCAGGCCTTGCCATACGTTCATGTATTAGCAATAAGCGACTGAACAATTTAGATTCATCACCATAGCAGTCTACTTTAAGAAGCTCATGCTTTTTGAGTTCTCCTAAAGATATTTATTTTTTTAGAAGATACATTATCACCTGTATATATAGTTTATTTATTTCCTGTTGCTTATATAGCGCCAATATATTATTTATTGCTGTTACTTATATAGTGCCAAGATTGTGGCTCACAATCTCAGCGCTGTAGAGATTGCCATCATTCCTTGCCATCATTCACATCAGTTCCTATCCTCAATAGGGCTCACAATCTAATTTCCCTATCTCAGACACACGAGGGTTAGGGTATGTTCACACGTAGTGGTTTTAGACGTTTTTCAGGCCGTAAACGTCCCGAAAAATGGCTGAAAAAGTGGAAGCAGAACGCCTCCATACATCTGCCCATTGATTTCAATGGGAAAAACTGCGTTCTGTTCCGCCGGGCCGTTTTAAAAAACGGTCGCCAAAAAAAAAGTGCATGTCACTTCTTCAGCCACTTTTGGAGTAGTTTTTCATAGACTCTATAGAAAAACAGCTCCAAAAACGGCCGTTACAAACGCAGCGGAAAAACTCGACTTTGATTAAAAAACAGCTTGAAAACAGCTTCGTATTTTGAGACGTTTTTTTATTTTGTGTGTGCACATACCCTTAACCTATCAGTATGTTTTTAGAATCTGGGAGAAAACTGGAGAACCTGGAGAAAACCCATGCAAAGACATGGAGAACATACAAAGTCCATACAGATGTTGTCCTTGATCAGATTTGAAAACAGGGACCCCATTGCTGCAAGGGTGTATATATATATATATATATATATATATATATATATAAATAATCCCCTAGTCAACCCTTACTTATTATCATTATTGTTATTCTTATTAATATCAGATATGTTTAGATATGGGTGTAAACTGCAATGAATAGGATGTGACGATGCAGGCAACTTAAAATGGTGCGTCCTTCCACCAACACTATCACAGATTTTATAATAAACAATGCCTTAATATTATGTGCAGATTAAAATACTTACCGGCTGGTATTATACCAAGTGGCAGTGGGGCCCTGGCAGGAGAAATGCTGCCATTTATAGTCTTCCCAGCATCCATCTGGGCTCTGAGCAGAAGACCATGAACAACTTCACTGAGTGATCCATCACCTCCAACACAAACTATTCTGTAGAAGAAAACAGGGACAAAGATGTAGTTATTTGTTAATTTGATTATTTTCCCAGTAAAACGTTGATGGGTACAGTTCAGATTAACGTACCTGAGAAACTATTATAATAGACATGCGTTCTGTAACTTGTATACATTTTATTAGAAGTATGGTGAAACTGAGCCAAACTTTAGGAAGTAAGGTGCAGCTTCTCAGTCCAGTAATTCTTATAATTCATCATACATTCCCGTGATATACTGTCTACTATGTTATCTATCATAATAATATTCTGCTGCTTTTCTGTGACTTATAGAGGTGCTGGGGAGCCATAAACATTTTATATAAATAAAGTAATAATTTAAGATGCTGTTAATTACTATTAATATGCAAAGGAAGTAATTACTGGCATCCATTTGTAAGTTTAATTTATTTTTATTGCTTCTTTAATGTTGTGTTATTTATACTCCATGTCATTATTTAGATTGCAAATTACACACAACACACACACACACACACACACACACACACACACTTATTCTTTACCCTCCTTCCATAGCCCTAAACTCTGCAGAAAATATTAGGTACGGATAGCTTTACTGCTACTATTTTAAGTGAATAGTCTTGTAATTAAACAGAAACAATCCCCATTTTTCCCTGCATCATCCCTGTTCCTTACACCCCAATTATGCTTTTATATTGCCCTGTTACCTATACCCTATTTATTTAGATATTGCTTAATCCCTTGACTCATTTTGGCCTTAAGGACACAGCATATTATTCCACTTTTGCCTCACTGCTTTCCAAGAGTCATATTTTTTTTATTTTTTCACGGGCGTTGCTATTTGATGTCTATTTTTTGGGTGTATTTTTTTAATATATGTATTTTTTGGTACATAACATTTAGTGTGTCATTTATATACATTTTTTTAAAGAAGGTGCAAAAAATGTAATTCTTTTATTTTTTATTTTTTTCCCTGTAGTTTTCTGAACACCTTTAAATTTGTTTTACATATACGGTACAGGTTGCAACAATTGAGAAGATATAGAATACATCTTTGAATAAAATTTTTTTTTTCTGTTTTATGACTTATGTAATAAAAAGATTATTTTAATAAAAAATAATCATGTTTATTCTTTATTTTTGTGTGATGTTTTAACAAATAATTTTATTAAGCTTTATTCATTTTTTTTTTTTTTTTTTTGTCCCACAAGGGTACTTTTAGTTTGATATTTTTTTTCCCCTTTAAGTGCATTGCAATACATATGTATTCCAAAATATTACTGGCTGTGCATGTAAAATGCACAGGCAGCTGATATGGCATACCTCGGGTACCCGGAACCACTCTTGTGCATTTCATGAGAAAACATGGGGTGAGATATATCAAAACAGGGGAGTGGTTGGCCGTGGCAACCAATCAGATTTCACCTCTCATTTGTCTTAGGGTCTTTGGAAAATGAATGCAGAAACCTGAAAGGTTGCCATGGGCAACTACCCAACCTTTCCTTTGCACTACATTTGATAAATCCACCCCATTGAAGGAGCTGGAGCAGACTGAATCAGATACAGACACGCTGCCCATACAAGTCAATGAAGAAGGGGGGGGAGCAGAGTAAGAAAGACACCCAAAGATGTGCTACAACTTCCTGGCAAGAGTTATAAGTCACTCCAGTGCAGGATTCTCAGCTACACTGCTCATTACTGCTGTATAATATCCTCCATGCTGCTGCTGCTTCTATATAAATAGAGATAGCAAAGCAGTATTCTCCTCTTCTATATGTGCAGTGTTTAGAAGACATAATAGTAGTTAGGCTCCACCCACTAGTTCAGAGTAAACTGAGAATTTAGAGAGTGCCTGCAGAGGGGAAAACTGCTAAAAAATGCAGAACACAAGTCATATAATGGCCAGAACTTGAAAATGCCTTCAATGGGAAAGTGAAACGTTGCCTGTATGTTGGGTGAATAAATTTTGTATTTTTCTATACCATCAGAGTGCTGCCTCTTCTTTTGGATTGGGGTCTAATTTAGTTTTGAGGTCTTTTGTCAAGAGTCCTCTGAGGATAGCACCCACTACATGCTACAATGCAGCTCCTATATTTCGTCTTTTCCTTTTAATGGTCAGAACTAGTGTTATACACATGACAGCTTTTTCTGAAGAATCACCTGAATAGTTAAAAGGGTTATCCGGGGACCAAAAATTGCTTTGCATTCATATTTTTATGTAAAAAGAAATTACAATTTACTATTTAATTAGAAATTCAGTACTAAATGATGCCGTTCAATCCTGGTGAACTGTTCCCGGAAGTACTGGAGTTTTTCTAATATTGATGACGCGTGACATGGCCCCACGTGTTGGCGTGTTATCAATGGAATGACCGCAAGGGGCTGTCACACTGCCTATTGCTGGAGTCCCCGAGCAGAGCATCAGCTAGCGCTTTGCTTGGGACTCCAGCACTGCTCCCTACATTTGTTCAGTTACTTCAGGGGTTTCCTATTGCTGGAGTTCCCAAGCAGAGCATCAGCTGATGCTCTGCCCGGGGACTCCAGTACTTCTGCCGACATCACCGTCCATATATGGACAGTGACAGTGATGTTGGCAGCAGCGCTGGAGTCCCCGGGCAGAGCATCAGTTGATGCTCTGCTCTCGAAGTCCAGCTATAGGAAACCCCTGAAGTCACTGTACATATATGGACAGTGACGTCGGCAGCAGTAGTGGAGTACCAGAGCAGAGCATCAGCTGATTATAGTCACAGTATTATAATCTGTATTGTTCAGTATTGTGTGTCATATATTGCACCATATTTCTGACTAGAAGCACTGAAGAAGTACTTCATAGTGGAGAATATGGCCCTATATCGGTATCCAATAGAGAATGTTGTAACTTTTCTATGCAGACTCAAAGGGAAAAAAGCTGTATACTGCCACATAAAGGAATGCTTTACTATTATCATAGCTCTCAACTTTTTGAATGGTCAAGAGGGACATTTATGGTTCATTTTGTAAAAAAAAATCCACCCTTTCATGCATGTCTGTATATATGTGAACAGTTTATTAATTTACATATAACTGCAAAAATACTCTTAATATAGAAATTTATAATACCCAAATTGCGTAAAATAATGAAATAATATAGGGAGACCCTTTCTGGAGCAATTTACTTAATGTATTAATGACATTATTAGTTTAAAAGGCGGATTGATGTAATTTATAGCTCTAGAAAGATGTGGGCATTGTAATGAGTCGTTGCCTAATTTAAGCATTAACCCATTAACTTTTGCACAAAAACTTTGAAACTATGAGGTCGGCAGTTTTCCCAATGATACCAAGGTAAATCCTGGGGGATACAATTCATAAGGGCATCTGTCATGGCCTTCTTGAGTGTTAATTAGTACAAAACAGGAATATTCGTCACATATAAGCACCAACAAAGAACTAAATTATACACAAGGCATAATTGCTGTACATACTTTTCTTCTTTACAGCAAGTTTTTACTTAATTGTTATATTTTTGCCTGTTTGTTCGAGAACTGTCAAGTCCAGCAAACAGAGTCAGCAATATGTAAATATGAAATAATGAAAAGGACACTTTTTTTAGCTGAGAGGACAAACTACTTTTGCCAATTCTGCATAAAAGAAAACAATGATACGCACTGTCTAATAAGGAGCGTAATTATGGGGAAATTACTTGTAAACATATGTTCAGAAATTTCTACATTAACGTTTGCTGCATTCGGGATACTCTAAAGTTATCATGGAATTGCTCTCTGGTTTTATTGTGTTAGCTGTGAGTTTACATACTTGGCATCTTTGAAAGAAACAATGACATTACATGGATGAGAGGAAGGCACTTTACATAACATAGACAATTCCATCAGGCACCTGATAATATATTGTTTTTCCAGTCTATTTTACCATATTACGATCTTATCATATTTTGATAAGGAAAAACAAATAGTATCTATTACTCTACTGAAATGAGTTTAATAAATACACATGCACACAATGGGATCACTTATTGCACACAGAATTCAGTAGTGCACATCTTATTGGAATAAATCACTAAGGAATGTATATATATTTGGTCTCTAGGTAGAAATATATGTCTCACTAAGGCTCTTCTCCGAGAAGGTAAAACTCACATTTGTATTAAAGGGGTATTCCCAACTTAGACATGTATGGCATATCCACAGAATATGCCATAAATGTCTGATAGATGTAGGTCCCAGCTTTGGGTCAATCGATCCCGGCTTTCCCCAGCTGCAGTGGCTGATGGCCGCAGATTCCAGGCTGGGACAAGTGACGGGAGGGCGTTACGGAGACAGCCAAGCAACCACTGACCTCTCCCCCCATTCTTGATATAGGGGACCTGCATCTATCAGACATTTATGGTATATTCTGTGGATATGCCAAAAATGTCTAAGGTGGGAATAACCCTTTAACCTACAGTAACCCCTTTCATAATGTTGTCTGTGTTTATTTTTCCAACACAAATCTTAACTGTTTGAGTATGGTAACCCAGCTTCCAGCCACCATACTGCATGCAGAAACTACACTATCTACTAAAGCAAGGAAGCAAAGGGTAGCATTAATACTTGGTGCCGAGCAGCGCTATCTATAAGGAGAGGAAGGGGTTCATAGTATCTCTCAGTGACAATGGCAGATCACACAGGGAGATGGAGATCTGCGGTCATCAACCAATGCATTTAGGGCCCGTTTCTATCCAAGCAAATTATGAAGAAAGCAGAAAAACCAGCAAAAACTTCACACATCATGATCTCAGATAAGAATTAATATAGAAAAATTAGCTTTTAACCAGAGTTTGTCCTTAGGTCTGCCGAATCTCCATCTATATTACATAACCGAGCCATAAAATGCTGTTTTCTTTGCAAATCGGGGGGGACGGGGGACGGGACTACAGGAGCTTTTAATGTGAGCACAGTGTTTGCAAGAAATAGGACAACCCAATAAAAAGGTTGTATGGTTTGGACAACCCTTTTTCAGGTTACATGTTCTCAGAAAACAAGATGAAAGATGACCACTTGTGTGATTTCTGCAGGAGAGTGTTTATTACGCAGCACCCAATGAAACCAATGGGAATCCACTGATTTTAATAGGGACCTGAGACAAGAGCCATCACTTCACTATATAAAGATCTTAAAAAGGTCCTTCACATTCAAATACTACCATTTCGAACTGGCAAGAACCATGTTTATTTAACAGGGAGTTGTATGGTCACCTATTAGATCAACCTGAATACAGAATTAAGAATACAGTTCCCAGAATTGACTGACGGTAGTAATTCTGTTGTAATTCCGTTACATCTAGAGGAGAGGTTTCATAATCATAGACATGGATTCTTTACTGTAAGAGCAATGAGACTTTGGAACTCTCTGCCACAGGATGTTATGATGGTTGGTTTATTGAGCAAGTTCAAGGAGGGGCTGGATGCCTTTCTTGAAAAATATTACTAGATATGGGTGCTAGATTCTGGAGATGGGACGTTGATCCAGGGATTTATTCTGATTTATTCTAAATTTTTCCCCTTATAAAGCAATTGGCATCTACCTCAGGGAGGTTTTTGCTTTCCTCTGAATCAACACGGTAGGATTATATGTTGGACTTGATGGACCTGTGTCTTTTTTCAACCTTATTAAAAATTTAACTATGTCCTTTTATACATTTAACATGTGCAAGTTCTACAAAGCTTACATCCACTATGCCTACTACAACACTACATGTTACCCCTATTAAGCAGCTATTAGTACGTAAGTAACATACCCGTCATACTCCTGGAGTTCACATTCTTTAAGTAACGCAAGTATATGTCCTTTATAATTAGTTTCTATAGGGAAAGAAAACAACATAATATTGAGATGTATTGGTAAACCTTTCCAGCATACGTCATAATTGTGACTATCAGGTAAAAAATAATGTTATTTATTCTTTTTTAAAATATGTCAACATCTAAAAGCTATTTGAAAATTTAAAAAATATTTAAAATCGTGTTAGCATCTGAAAATCATATTAAATCTGTTCCATATGTGCAATAAGAAAACCTGTAGTGCTCTTAGAACTATAATCCTGTTAAAATGCTTGCAGTCCTGAGTGTTGATCAAGTGGATAACTCCTACCAAGGTTGGGATCTGGGTGGCAAAATGTATATGAACTCCCTTCTAAGTAGTTATTTCAGCCATATTTACTGCTGATAGATATAGCAAGAATTCAGCCATGCAATCTCAATAAGACATCAGAAATAGACTGGGTGGTACACTCATAGAAGTCAAGTCATCACATTACTGCTGTGCTAGAGCTTCTCTGGTAAACAGTAACTAGTAGTTTGAAGCAGTAGATCACACATGATTACACAATTAAAACGATTAAAATGATTTTCCCGCAAACAACACTTATCCCCTAACCGCTATGGGACTGATGGAGATAGCTGAGTACACTACAGCACTCGGCTATTTTCTTCAGTCCCATTGAATTGAATGGATCGGCCGGGCGCATGCCCGACCATCCCTCCATTCAAATGGGGGACGCGTGTCTACCGCTCTCATGATTAGTGGGGGTCCCAGCGATCAAATACTTATCCCCTATCCTGTGGATAGCGGATAAGTGATGTTTGTGGGAAAACCTCATGTCAGAAGTTTTGATCGGTGGGGGTCCGAGCACTGAGACCCCCACCGATCTCTAAAATGAAGCGGCAGAAGCGCTCGCATGAGCGCTGATCCGCTTGGTTTCTTATTGGCTTTTCTCAGAAAGCTGATGTAAAGGTGTACGAACACAATAGAAAGTCTATGTGCCTACACCGATACATGGGCTTTCCGAGAAAAACTGAACAGAAACAAAAGCGGCTAAGCGCTAAACCAAGCGCTTCTGCCGATTTGATTTAGTGATCGGTGGAAGTCTCAGTGCTCGGTCCCCCACCAATCAAAACTTCTGACATGTCAGAAGCTTTTTGAAAGTTTAGTTACCCTTTAAGGGCTGAAGGATGTAAACATTGCCCTTCTTTGGTTGCAAAACAAGTTCCAAACTGCTTCAGGAACCAATGGCAGGACGCTTCACTGAACTGCTGTCAGTCTGCACCCGCAATCTCACACTTGATGTCTGAACCTATGGAAAGGCACCTGCACAGGATGCAGCATCATTCCCTAGTTTATTTAGTTGATGGTTGGGTGTTATTTAGGCAACTGTCAGGCAGTATTAGGTGGTCACTTTATGACAATGTTATTTGTACACTGTGTAATTGTATAATTTGGGTATATGGTAGACCATACGGTAAGGGTCATCAAGAAAGTTCTTTACAGGGAACCATCCAACCTAAGGACACACATCATATAGTAGGAAAACAGTTCCTTTGGATCCTACAGAACATTAACGGTGTCGGCTGCCCTAGACAATATAATATATACAATAAGTTATATATTAACGATTAGTAATACAAGATAAATAGAATAGTCAGCAATTCAATGAGCTATACTCAAGAAACAACTGCTTAAAAAAGCCAAATACCAGTAACAATACAACAAAGCTCAGAAAGAAGGGTGGCACAACAACATACCAGAATATGTACCCTCTAGAGGAAATGAATCTGTCACTCTACATTGTCATCTAAGCCTTTCGTGATGCCCTGTGCAGCATATAAAATGCCAGAGCAAAACGGAAAAGCCAAGCTGCAGATGGCAGAGAGCAAAACAACCACGTTTAGCATTTTCTAGGGCGGCAATGCCAGAAGAGGCTCCACAGCTGTAACCAACCATCAAAGATTCCTCTTGACTGACATGACACTTACAGATGGATGTTTTGTGTAAGAATGTGCATCGTTATATGCAAGATTACGTAAATCTTTCATGCTTGTCTGTTCTTGGTTGAGATCTGGTATAAGAATGAGTTACGGGGCTTTTTGGTATTCTGGGCAGGGTAATATACTAATTCGACTTGAAAAAAATAATATACATATAATAAACTGGAACAGATCATTAATACATTTTCCAGTGATATACGGGCTCACAAATCCTACCTATTAGTATCTATTTATTTATTTCGTGGTTTTTTTTTTATATGAAAGTGGCATTTTTTTTTTTTGTTTTGCCTGAATTTCTATTTTTGGCAAGATAATTGCAGCTAAATTTTATAAAAAATAAATCAAAATGGTGACGATGTGTTACAATGGCAGCCGGGGGACTAACAAAGGACTGTCATCGGAGTCTGCCTATTATGTCATGTTAGACTAATAGTTTGTCTGTCAGTTTAACACAGTTTTTAAAAAAAGCCTCCCCTAAAAAATGATTTAACCCCTTGCTTCATATATTTTAAAACTAGTTTACCATACAATACATATTTTGTACCGCTGCAATCGTAAAGACACGTAGAACAAAGTTAAGTTATTATTTCTACTGTACGGAGAATGGCTTTAAAAAAATAGATGGTGGATTTCCTGTTAATAATTTTCAAATTCTCCCACCTATAAAAATGTTTTAAAGTCAATCAATTATATGTACTCCAAATTGGTCTCAAACTGTGGCGAAGCACCAATTACTTTTTCCATAAAATGTGTTCTTATTGTACAAAAGAACTAAAATATAAAAAACCTATACTTATCTTCAGAAATTAGAAAATTTCCCGAAATTAGTTTCAGGTCCAATTCTATCATATTGGCCATCAGATTAATATTATTTGTGAATTATGTGATAAAGACTGGTGATTCACAAATTAATGTAATAGTATAGCTGCAGCAGCACTCACTCACAGCAATGCCTGCCTGTGCCTGCCGAACTAAGCCACTGACACTGACTGACTCCTATCTCTCTCTATCAAATTATTGTAAATCTAACTATCTATTGTCTAATCTCTTTTTCTCACTATGAAACACACTCACTGCCATTAATCCACTATCTATATATTTTCTGTGTTTTACTATCTTCCACTCTCTGTCTGACGTCCTCTCTCCTATCTGCTTCCGCACAAAGCACCAGCATTTCCTTGTTGGGCTGTTTATAGTGGCTATGACTCATATGACTGTCAACGAGTCATCAGTGACTCACACCTATACCTCTCATAACTGGCTGTGCTATAGAGAGGGCTGTCTGCAAGGCAGGCATTCTGGGGAAGCCTGCCGGGCTGCTGTCCAAAGTCATCCTCTTTTCTTTTTTTGATCTGTAAAATGGCGGCAGCCATTTAGAGTGATTCGTGCTTAACAAATCCAGAAAGTTGTGGATTCACTAAAATCTGAAACTTTTAGGAAATTCAAAATGAATTTCATTTGTGTAGAATAGATTTGCTCATCTCGACCTGTCTGATATCGCCGTATTCATACCATCCTTCAAAATAAAGTTAAGTTTTTTTATTTTTACCTCACGGTAAACAGGAAAAAAAATTGCAAAAAAACAACGGTGGAATTGTGGTTTGTTTTACAACCCCACACCAAAAAAAAATAAAAGCTAATAAGTTATATGTGCCCTAAAATGGTGCCATTGAAAAATACAATTCATACCGCAGAAAACAAGCCCTAGCTACATCGATGGAAATATAAAAAAATTATGGCTCTTAGAATGTAAAGCAGGAAAAACTAAAATAAATAAATACATGGTTCTGTCACCAGATTATAAATGCCCTATATTGTACATATTTGTAAAAAATATAAAAATAGGACCATCGGCGCTGCACGATGAGACAGAAGATTAGACGACTTGGATGACCATCATGTAAATATTTAATGAAGGGCTACGCGTTTCGACACCGAACTGGTGTCTTCATCAGGCCAGTACAGTGTACAGTATCAGGCCAGGTGAGCGTTTTCTCAAACAAGATTGCTCCTCTGCCCCATCTTGCTTTTACTTTGCACCATGTGGCGCCGTGTCTCCTTTTATTTCCAATTTTAGTTTACTATATTGTACATGACGTGATCGGCGCTGTAATGTAGATTACAGCAGTGTTTTTTATTTAGAAAAACGATAATTTTTTACGGTTATGACCTATTTTACCTTTATGCTAATGAGTTTCTTTAATGGACAACTGGGCACATTTTACTTTTTGACCAAGCGGGGGTTGTAAAGAAAAGGGTATGACGCTGAACAATCAGTGACCAATCAGCGTCAAACACTTCAGCCAGGACGTGATGTGTATTCAGAATCCTGACCACTTCTGTAGCGTCTGTGTGAGACTACAGCACAGCATAGCGAGATCTCGCTGTAAATGACACCTTACAGCGTAATCTCGCGAGACTACGCCTGCTATTCTGTAAATCACACAGAAGTGTAGAGAAGTGGTCAGGATTCTGAATACACATCCCATCCTGGCTGGAGGTAATGTATATTCATTGTCAGGACACTGCAGTAATGTTAGTGTGTGTGTATGAGGCTGCACATAGCGATATAGCTATATCGCTATCTGCAGTGTAAATGAATGGAGAGAAGTATATGACGCTGATTGGTCACTGATTGGTCAGCGTCATACACTCCTCTGTACAACGCCCACTTGGCCAAAAAATAAAACACGCCCAGTTGTCCATTAAGAAACTCATTAGCATAAAGCTCAAATAGGTCATAACCGTCAAAAATGATTGTTTTTTCTAAATAAAAAACACTGCTGTAATCTACATGACAGCGCCGATCACATCATGTACAATATAGGCCACTTATAATGTGGTGACAGAGCCTCTTTAAGGCCTAAAGGGGTGCATTAAGGGGTTAAAAAAACATAGCCTAAACAAATCTACAAATTCTACAAAATGTGTTTGCCCCAGTATCTTTATTACATTGATTTCAGTCATAAATATCTCTCACTAATACTGCGGCATTTGCAGCCTTTTTATAGGACGTAAAATGAACAATGGAGGAACTTACCAATATAAATTTGCAATGATCCCTGCTATAGAAAACTGCCCATCGCATGTAAGCAATATGGCTGCCAATACAAGAGATCCATCTGACATGATCTTATACTTTCAAGGACTCAGGGCTGTATCTGCAGTTGTAATGAACATGGCTGCAGCTTTTCTACAGCAGGAACTGGAGGCAAAATGTATACATTAACTATTACGCGCTTCCACTTTCACCTTAAAGTACATACTGCACGTAAAAAAATACTCTAAGGCTGGGTTCACACTGAGTTTTTTGCAGGCGAAAAATCTGCCTCAAAATTCCGTTTGGAATTTTGAGGCAGATTTTGCACTGCCTGCACGCTTTCTCTGCCTCCCCTTGATGTCAATAGGAGGTCAGAGATGTAAACGCCCGAAGATAGGGCATGTCGCTTCTTTTTCCCGCGAGACGGTTTTTCCGCTCGCGGGAAAAAAACGCCTCCGCCTCCCATTGAAATCAATGGGAGCCATTTTTGGCCTTTTTTTGACGCGTTTTCCGATGCGGTTTCCGCATAAAAAAAACTGTGTGAACTGGGCCTAAGAAAACCCCGTTAGGCACTGTTCATACAGTTTTTTGGCGCTGATTTTTTTTTTTATAAGGAAACCGTGTCGGAATCAGCGTCAAAAACAGCCGAAATAGCTCCCCATTGATTTTAATGGGAGACAGACGTTTTTTTTTCCGGAGGGCCTTATGTTAAGACGTGACTTAATTTTTCCGTTGCAAATTCGCAACGAATCTGCAGCAACATTTGCATATTTGCCAGGTAATTCAAACGTTGCGGATATCACAGCAGACTTTCTGCAGATTTCAGCCTTTGCATTGCAAATCTGCAGTGAAAATCCGCTGCTTCTCCGCAACAGACTTAATGTTGCGGTGTGAAAATTCTGCACCGCAGCCTAAATTCCACACTGTCATTTTCGATAGCGTCTGACCTAAGTTACCTAAAGACGTATAGAAAACAATGGAAAAAACGGCTGCGGATTTCCACTGCGGACTGTCAGCAGCAGAATTCCACAGCAATTCCGCCACGTCTGAACATGCCCCAAAAGTGGCATGTCCTTTCTTGACGCGGTTTCCGCCTCTGACCTTCCATTGAAATCAATGGGAGGCAGAAAAAGACAGCGGCGTTAGTTTCCGAGCGTTTTTTGCTGCGTTTTTTGCCTGTGGTCCTTGCATTAGCTTCAATGGCCGCGGTCTAAAAATGCAGCGAAAAAACGTGGCAAAAAAAGCATAGGCAGGTCAAAATCTGCCTCAAAACTCCTGAAGAAATTCTGAGGCAGTTTTTTTTGTATGCAAAAAAAAAACTCTGTGTGAACAGGTCCTTAAGATAGAATCTTGTTTGTTGTAGAATTAGTAGGCTTTTTAGTGGGCATCTGCTTTCCGTGGCCACCAGGTGTCACAATCAGCAAATAAAACCTGTAATGTACAGAGCAGGATAAAATACACAAACTGGATATAATAGACAAGACATAATATCACTAAAATAACAAATATATAATATTCAATATTTAAATATGTACTTTTCTCTTGCAACAGCAGAAATCCTACTTAACGCAAATAGTTGTATAATATTTTTTGAATTCATTATGGGAACGGAGTTTTCCAGAAATTACAGACTGGATGATTCGGAGCTCCATATCAAACAAATAAAGCTCTGACTCCTAACGCAGTGTACTAAGAACAAATATGAACTAGGTCTTACTGAACAGCCGTGCACTCTTAGGCTAGGGCTACATTTCAGTAGAATCATAGTTAGGGCTTATTCACACGAACGTTGTATACGTCAGTGTGACGGCAGTTAAAAAAACGCCGTCACACGGACGCATGTATTTTAATGGGGCTGTTTACATGGCCGTTGTTTTAACGGACCGTGTGATGGGTCGGTTGAAAAATAGAACATGTACTATTTTCTTCCATTTTCACGGATCCCTTGATAGACTCAAGTCTAGGAGGGATCCGTGGAAACGGGTCCCACACGGGTGAAACTGGGACGTGAAAATTGTCCGCTTTCACATCGGAGATTGCACTCGTTCGTTTGATTAAGGGCCTGTTCACATCAGCGTTGGCTTTCCGTTCAGGGGTTGATCTTGAGATCAATGGTGATGCAAACGGAAGCTAAGGTTTCCATTTGCCTTTTCGTTGAGGGGTTCCCCTGACAGAAATCTCCAATGGAACCCCTCAACGGAAAGCAACGCTGATGTGAACACAGCCTTAGTTATTTTTACTGTGCACTAAACAGTGGGGGGGGGGGGGGGGTCACAAAAAACAATGACAGAATAATTCTTTTTTTTTTATTCCCCCTCCAAAATAATACATTTACATGTACCCACAAAACGGTACAAATAAAAACGTCAACCCATTCCGCAGAAAACAAGCCCTCATACGGCAACGTTGATGGGGATTTTTTTTTTATGGCTCTTGGTATGCGGTGACACAAAAATTACTTTTTATTCTATAAAACATATTTTTATTGTACAAAAGTACTAAAAAAAAATAAATAAAAATAAAAAGTATCTCTATTTGGTATTGCTAGATTTGTACCAATCTGTAGAATAACATTAACTTAATAATTTTATCGCTTTGTAAACAGCGAAAAAAATAACAATGGTAGAACTGCTGTTCGTTGGATCCCCCTATAAAAATATTAATAACAGCCAAACAATAAATGAAAAAGTTATGGCACTGGGATGTGACAATGTAAAAGCCAAAATATTATTTGTTTATGATGATGTTTGCCTTACAGATTGACTGTATAATTTCTTTGATTACAGGGGGTTCTATTACCAGTAAAAATGTTGCAATCTGCCTGTCCTGTTTGGTATCAGGGGTCATCTTTGGCTTTCTCATAGAACAATCTCATTGTATTTACATTTTACATTGCAAAGATGCCTAACACTTTCGAGCGTTCTCGGATGAACACTCGTTTCGCCGACAGCTATGCCTCCTGACTCTCCCACACACATTTCATTTCAAAAGGGAGAGGGGAATAAGCCACTGGCAGACACCTCTGGTAACTACTTATCTCCCTCGGGAACAAAGGCATGTTAAAAACGGCGATTCGGCCGATGTGTCTGGACACCTTCAAGGTGCATTCACATATATATCAGGATCAGCCCCTCCACCATTTAAAAGGCCTGGTGAACTGGTATAACGGAGTATGTTGTACCCATCGTGAACATTCAGCAGGACATAAGGCCATACATCCCACCTGGCAGTAATGCAGCATCCAAAATTCCAGGCAGGCTGGACGATTTAAGGCTCAGTTCACATTTTGCCTTTTTGTTGCGCTTTGAACTTTTTGGAAGAAAAAAAAAAGGACGTGTTTTAGGATATATTCACACGGTGCGGTTTTGGCGTGTTTCTTGCCGCATGGGCAAAAACAACATTGAAATAATGCATGCGTTTTTACAGCGACTTTGGAATGTTTTTGTTGCGGTTTTCGGTCGCGCGGCCAAAAACGTGACAAAATTACACCTTGCGAATTCACATGGCCGTGCCAGTAATCACGGCCCACATTTTTGTCCCTTGCTCTCATATAAAGTATGGGAGCACGGTCCGTAAAAAGCAAAAGATAGAACATGCCCTTTTGTGGAGGCTTTCTGCAGCCCGGACATCTTCCTGCAAATATACGGGAGGGTGTCTGGGGTCAATAGAAATTAATGGGTCTGTAATTGCGGTCCACAATTACGGACGAAATCTACGATCGTGTGCATGGGGCCTTACAAAGTGTTTCTGCTGCAAACTGTTTTTAAATTTACTATATGGTTACAGCTAAAACACTTTGTAAAAAAAAACATGGATCAATTTAAAAAACCGCATTCCTTTTTTTAGATGCGTTTTTTCTCCCCAACGAAATACGCAACATAAATGCAACATGTGACCCCAGCCTAATAGCCATGCCAGGGACTCATAAGAGTGATTACATTCTATGTACTGAACTGCGGAATATGATTGCGCTATATAAGAAACAGTAAATAAAAATATATATCGATTTTTCCCATCTATTAACACACAAAAACCTGATTTACGGATTTTATTGTGATGAAAATACAACATTTTTATAATAGATTGCTGTTAACGTCTGATGGAAAGATGGCACTGAATAGAGAAGACAGGAGATGAGAGGATAGAGTCATATCAGGCACGTAACCTGATTTACTGTACTTTACGCTGCTCCTGAAAGCCGGTGGGGATTAGCTGAAAGTTCAGCTTGTCTTGGTTGCTTAGCAATACTTTCTGTCTCTATTCAGCCGATTTATTTATTGAAACAAACTCACCTGTAACATGGGTCTGAATGTCAGCAAGCTTAAAAAGAGGTGCAACGTGCCGGTAATACACATTGGGCGCTTCTCCTTTATGGCTGTGAGGGTTAATAATTACTTTAAGAGACTTTGGTCGATTAGGAAAACCTAAAAGAGTAAAAATGAAATATTAAGCATGGTTACAGGATAAAATAATGAGTGACAACTTAAAGGGGCTGTCCAGGATTAGAAAAAAAGAATGATTTTTTTTTCCAGAAACAGTGCCACTCTTGTCCACAGGCTGTTTCTGGTATTGCAATTTATCCCCATTCTAACAAACGAGGCTGATCTACAATACCAGACACAGCCAATGTACAAGTATTGGGGCCGTTTCCTGGGAAAAAACAGACTTTTTTTCTAATGCTGGACAACCCCTTTAAGCTATGTTCACACAGGGTGGATACGATGTGTAAAAGCACAGGGAATAACGGACGAAAAACCGTACCAAATTGTGGGGCAGTTTTTCGTCCGGAATGTCCTCTGTGGAAAACTGCACGTTAAAGGAACAAAACACATACTTACACTCTGACGTCCTGCAGCCCGGCCTCCTGGGATGATGTTTAATCCAATGTGACCACTGCAGCCTGTGATTGGCTGCAGTGGTCACATGGGATGAAGCTTCATCCCAGGAGGCCGACCTGGATAAAGAAGCACAGAATTCTGGGTAAGTATAAGATTTTCTTTTTTTGTCTCTCGAGTTGCATTTTTTTACGGTAGAATCACTGCTTTTCTGGCGCAAAAAATGCAACATCTGCTATTTGTTGCAGGTTTTACCGCCCCATTGAATTCAATAGGGAAAACCCGCAACACATTAGCAGCGATTTACGAAAATGCAATTGACAATTGAAAAACCGCACCGCAGGTCAATTTCTGAGCGTTTTTTCTGCTCATCATTTACGCAGTGGTGGATGAGATTTGTTAAAATCTCATCCACCCTGCTGCTACTGTATTATGATACAGATTTTCCGCAATGAAGTCCGAAATTTACGCTAGATGTGAACTTATCCTTGAGACTTATATCACAACGAATTCAACAATATTTTGCTAACATGGACATTATTATGTCACTGCTAACTGCTCCCTTCATTACCTTACTTTGGGGGAAAATGAAAGCATATCTGATAAAAACTTTAACTAATGGGGACGATTTCTATTGGTCGAAAACCAGTCATTTGTAACACACAAAACAATAATTGTATCAGGCAAAATAAAGAGAACTTTTAAAAACTTAGGATACAAGTAGTGTTGTGAATTTGCAACTAAAGTATACAGTAGTTCATTGAAAGGGAATGGCGTTTATTTAAATGCCTTTCACATGTAGTAGAAAAAAAATCATGAAGATTTGAGTGCATCCAAACCCATAGCATGTCTATACGTTGCGGTGTTTGTCTATACGTTGCGGTCTTTGTCTATACGTTGCGGTGTTTGTCTATACGTTGCGGTGTTCTCATGGAAAATTATGCCGTTTTGAATGATTGTATTTGCTGCAGACTCTCCATGTAAACCCTCAGAATTGGCCATAAATGGCTGACACGTGGAGGGTACCACCTTTAGGGGTCTCCACATCGGTACTATCTGGGGCTCACTGACCACATTTCTACCAAATGAGGGGTCTGCTTGCTCAGCTGCTTCAGTAACCCACAGACTTGAATGGAGAGAGCTGCGCACATGCCCGGCCAATTCTCCATTCAATATCCACCAGGATGCGTAAGCCACCTCATCTGGATAAATGGGGGTCAGGGGACTGCCGTTCTTCTGATAGGTTCGGGTTCCACCTATCAGATATGAAGTGAAAAACGTTTTTATTCAACCATGTACTTGTGTGAGCACAGAACGTTTTCAGCCAATGGATGTAAACAAGAATGTCTCCATTCACAGACAGCAAGCACCATACAGTAAATACGCTTTAAATTTATACAAAGTATTTTAGTTGTATTTTTTTTTAGTTATACCTGTAGTCATACTTCTCAGTTTTCCTAACTTAAGTTTAAGTATAGTTTCCAACTATAGCAGATGTGTGCTGTCAATCCCCAACCCAAACCGCTCTCCTTCTTCCTGCAGTCCGGCCTCCTGGGATGACGTTTCATCCTATGTGACCACTGCAGCCAATCACAAGCTACTGCGTCACATGACCTGCAACATCATCGTAGGAGGCCGGACTACGCGCAGAGAAGATGGAGGGGGTAAGTATGAACACTTTCTTCCACAGCGGAAATTCAATTAAAAAACGGCACCACGATTTTTCAGACGGAATGTACTGCGGGTTCCAGGTTGGACACACTGCATGAGTTTTACGCAGCACATCCGACCCATGGGAAACCGGCCCAAAACCTGCTATGCGGAGAATATAAGTCAAACCACCTGACAACAGTCCTAATATCTTTTGTAAGGGTGCTGTTACAGTTTACTGTGGATATAGTGTTTTTGGACTTTGCAAAGGCATTTGACCGTGTCCCTCATAGACATCTAATGGGTAAATTAAGGACTATAGGTTTAGAAAGTATAGTTTGTAATTGGATTGAGAATTGGCTCAAGGACCGTATCCAGAGAGTTGTGGTCAATGATTCCTACTCTGAATGGTCCCCGGTAATAAGTGGTGTACCCCAGGGTTCAGTGCTGGGACCACTATTATTCAACTTATTTATTAATGATATAGAGGATGGGATTAATAGCACTATTTCTATTTTTGCAGATGACACCAAGCAATGTAATATAGTTCAGACTATGGAAGATGTTTGTGAATTGCAGGCAGATTTAAACAAACTAAGTGTTTGGGCGTCCACTTGGCAGATGAAGTTTAATGTAGATAAATGTAAAGTTATGCATCTGGGTACGAAAAACCTGCAAGCATCATATGTCCTAGGGGGCGCTACACTGGGGGAGTCACTTGTTGAGAAGGATCTGGGTGTACTTGTAAATCATAAACTAAATTTCAGCATGCAGTGTCAATCAGCTGCTTCAAAGGCCAGCAAGATATTGTCGTGTATCAAAAGAGGCATGGACTCGCGGGACAGGGAGGTAATATTACCACTTTACAAAGCATTAGTGAGGCCTCATCTAGAATATGCGGTTCAGTTCTGGGCTCCAGTTCATAGAAAGGATGCCCTGGAGTTGGAAAAAATACAAAGAAGAGCAACGAAGCTAATAAGGGGCATGGAGAATCTAAGTTATGAGGAAAGATTAAAAGAACTAAACCTATTTAGCCTTGAGAAAAGACGACTAAGGGGGGACATGATTAACTTATATAAATATATGAATGGCGCATACAAAAAATATGGTGAAATCCTGTTCCATGTAAAACCCCCTCAAAAAACAAGGGGGCACTCCCTCCGTCTGGAGAAAAAAAGGTTCAACCTGCAGAGGCGACAAGCTTTCTTTACTGTGAGAACTGTGAATCTATGGAATAGCCTACTGCAGGAGCTGGTCACAGCAGGGACAGTAGATGGCTATGAAAAAGGCTTAGATAATTTCCTAGAACAAAAAAATATTAACTGCTATGTGTAGAAATTTTTTACTTCCCCTTTCCCATCCCACTTCCCCTTTCCCATCCCTTGGTTGAACTTGATGGACATGTGTCTTTTTTCAGCCGTACAAACTATGTAACTATGTAACTATGTAATAGCAATATAAGAAAACTAATGTCAAAGTAAAAGCTAAAATTTGATACCCAAGTAGCCCGAGGCAAGTCAATTGCTGACCTTCTAATGAGGCTATGGGTAAGGATACTTTGTGACTTCTCCAGGATGAGCTACTTCTGCTGCCCCTATTGCATGATGTAAGGGAAAGGTTCGGGTCAGAGTTCAAATCTGTAACAGAGGGACCGGGAAAGAAAATATCCTGAGGGATTTGATGGGAAACGCCTCTCAGCGGGGATTTGATGATAGTGCTGCTGCACAGTTGGTGTGGAGATTTGATACTACAATTTTCTGGATTTGTAGACGCTATATCACTTAGGCCACAGCAGGAGCAGGTGCACAGGAAATTCGCTACTACTACCGAGCCTCGTAAACCAAAAGAAAAGAAAATGGCAACGTAATTAATTTTAACAACCCACTGTCATTTGCCCTATTAATTTTAATATATTTCGCTTTGCAAAACAACTTCAATAAAATTAGCATTAAACCCAAACAGTGGCTGTGATGTTAATTTAGGACTCTAGAGAGGGTTGATAATTAATATCAGGTATTTTACTGGAGAGCTGTAATTTAAGGGTGAGGGGGGGGGGGTATATTTTTCTGAGATTGAATTTTTTCTTAACGATTATAATTATTAATCATGTATCAATACTGTAAGCAAAAATTAACTAATCCAGATAGGATTTTTTTCTTTTTATAATTGCGGAGTTCTATTTATAAATTTCATTAAACAAATATCATGCTGGTAATCATTCTAAGCAGTAAATTATTACCTACAGTGTCTGAGTAATAGCGTAAATTGAAACTCCAGATGAGATCGTGTTCATTAGGCTAACGCAATAGAAGCATATAATGTTTCCACACCAGCTCTGGGAATGTTCTAATCCGACAGAAAAAGTCATTATTAAAGTCCTCTTCTATAGGCGCATATAAATTAACCCCTCATCATCCTTGCCTCTAGGTTTTTCGATTAAAAATAGTGCCGTAGAGTAAAAAAAACAACTGGCTAACGGCCTTTACGAGTCTCATTGCAACACAGAAAAATGATAGTCGCTCGGTTTCTTGCCAGTGTCCCTAGAGATCAGATGTAAAGGAATTAGTGATATTAGCATTAACAGTCCATGGGATTGACAGTGGTGCTCGGCTCCATCGCCACCTGGACTCCGATTTAATGGCAAGATATGGCCATTGATTTTTTTATGTTTAGTATGTTATAATGCAAAGTCCTAGAATGAAGGTCATTCGGGTAACTTATTTGCATTGTAGGTGGTTTATTTTTGTACCTAGAGGTAATGAACCGAATTGAAAATTCAGGGACTGCTCCCTAGTGTAGATGAATGATAATGGCACCAACAGAGATTTAGTGGACAGAATGTTTTGGTCAATGAAGAATGATCAGGAGAAGCTCAGGTTACATGTTAGTACCTTGGGGAACTGGACATGGGTTCTCTCCATTCTAACTGTTCATTCGTGACATAAACATGATATACAGACCAATGTGCTTCTAGCCTGTGAGGACGTATTCTTACTTGTATGTTTTTGTGGCTACAATTTTTGCTTTATAACAGATCTAAACAAATTGCGACAATGGATGATAAATTGACAAAAGTCTAAAAAATTTTGATAGGGAAAAAAAAATTGCAATTTCCGTCCCACAAAAAAAATAAGACATTTTTTTCTATCCAATTAAAGTAAAGTAAATTACAAAATATGGATCTGTAGTTGGTCAGCATGATATTTTTTGCCTCATTCATGGCAGAGAAGTGGGCAGGAGGCTGCAGGGACTGTATGTCACTACATGTGGCACATATTACGGGGGCAATGCTTCTAGGGAAGAATAGCTCCGTCAGACGGTGCTCAATGGAGCATGGCACATGTTTTGTTTTCTTAATGTTTGATTCATACAATAGAAAAAACTGTTTTAGGCCAGGATCACACAAAAACAGTTTTTGTTGCAGTTTTTGGTTCAGGAGCAGCCACAAAATAAATTTTCTTCCTTATGCATCCACTTCTGAATTGTGAAAAAAAAACTGAGCCAAAAATTGCATCAAAATTGTTTGTGTGATCCTGGCCTAAAACTGTTTTTTCTATTGTAATCCGTATGAATCAGACATTAAGAAAACAAAACATGTGCCATGTTCCATTGAGCACCGTCTGACGGAGCTATTCTTCCCTAGAAGCCTTATGCCTCAGTATGGAGGAAGTCTATGGGAGCCCTATTCTATACAACTCGGAAGTTGTACGGAGCTATAATGTGGCTAGGTGAATGAGCCCCTGTCATTGGCAAAAGACTGAAAAAAAAATAGATGAAAAAACTGACATCATACCCAAGTATGCAGCGTGATCTAGTTATTCACATGCTCTAATTTAATGAACTGCTGAGTAGTGATGCACTTTGGCATCAATATGAATAGTATAGGAATCAACAGGATCAATTGGTGGACCTGTCAAAATTGCTAAATCTGGCCAAACACAGAACAATTTTTTTTGAACAGATATGATAGAGACTTCATGCATACCTTCCACCCGTCCCAGATTCAGTGTGATAGTCCCAGATGACGGGCAGTGCCACACTGTCACGGGCGGCTGGTGGTATGCCTTGGTGTCTACTGTATCTGCGTCCTCAGTACGCAGATACAGTTGAATCCAATGCTGAAGCAAGGAACCATCAGCTCCCTGCTCCAGCATTCACTATGTGAAGCGGCCGTGAGCTGCTCAGCACAGACAGGCGTGATGAATTGACGTCATCGCGCCTGTCTGCACCGAGCCACTCATAGTACAGAGAGAAGGAGCAGAGGGACCTCCTCAACTCGACGTCGGAACAGGGCTAAGTAAGTATTTATTTTATTATTTTTTATTAGGCACTATAGGGCATTATACTGTATGGTGGCAGCTAAGGGGGCATTATATTGTATAGTGGCACCTGCTAAGTGGTAATGTATACTAATGTATTGCAGTATATCGTGATTCTGACAGTCTCCTTTGAAGCCCTGCCGGAGGCAGAGCTTCAAAGTAGTACAAAGATGGCAGACCTGGGGGCCATTGTTAGGCTCCCAGGCTGCCATAACAACCGTTGTTACTGGCCGAACTTGCTGTGGGGGGGGCGCGATGGCTTGTTTGAGGGGGCGCCCTCCTGATTCCAACACTTTAAATGCCGCTGTCTCGATCGACCGCGGCATTTAATGTGTTAAACAGGCAAAATCAAAGTGATCTTTGATTCCCCCCATTGCAGTGAGGTGTCAGCTGCGTAACACAGCCGTCACCCGCTGTGTATGGAGCGAGATCAGCCCGCAATAGTTACGTGATATTGCGGTAAGGGGTTAATAATAAAATACACTAATTTATCAGCAAAGAATGTTGGTCCCAAAATTTATATGGTGTTAAAAGGTGGACTGTTACTTTAGGGTGGATTCACATGCAGTGTTTTTTTCCTAGCGCTTTTTGCATCAAAAGTTCTTCGGCCAGGTATTAGCTGCAAGTCAACGCTGAAATGTAGAACACACTACAAACATTGCACTTTTTCAGGTGGTGTTTTTTTATTTTGTTTTGCTTTGCTTCGTTTGGCTCCGTGGCTTTTTTTCCAAATCGCAGCAAAGGTTAATTTGGCGTTTTTGTTTTTTTACAGCAGTTAGTGGCGTTTTTCTCCCATCGCCCTCCATAGGTTTTATTTCCTCTTAAAAAAACCGCATGTGTTAATATGTGTTGTGTTGTTTTATGGTGTTTTTTGCTGCGTTCTTTCAGAATAAATCATATGCTGCAAAGAGGAATCTATGCATCACATGATGTTTAAATCAAATGATTTGCAATGTGAAAAACGTTGTTTTTTTTTAGATACATTTTTTTTTTCCCAAAAAAAAACCACGACACAAAGTGTGAAGGGAGCCTTAGGCCTTATTCACACAAGTGTGTCTGCTTTGCGTCCGGCAACAAAAAAACGTCGTTTTCATGCATATGACTGTCAGTCTTGTGTTGGTTTCCATATGTCATCCTTTTTTCTAGTCCCCTGAAAGCGCTTCCATGAAAAACGGACAGCATACGGACGAAGTCACGCACCTACAGACTTTCATGAGCAAGTCTGGTCTGCATAAACGAACCAGAATACAGGATAGGACATGCAGTGCGTTTTGTGCTACGGACACACGCTCTGTTAAAAAACATGAATGTGTGAATAGCCCCATTAGCATGGATAAATCTGCTGATAAGAAACTAACTTGTGTGAATAAGGCCTTGAATTGATGTTGCACGTTGCAAAAAACTGATTGCGGGGGAAAACACTACTGGAACCTAATCAGTTTGCAGCGGGACAATGAAAATATTCAGGCGGATTCACACGTGCATAGATTTCTGCAAGTTCTATTTAGACAAAAATTTCAACAAGACCTACCGCGCGTGAATCCACGCTTAAAGCTCATTTTGGTGCAGCAAGGACAGCAAAGCATCATTGGATCCCCTTTAATCAATAACTGTTTATGGCATCTTGTACGGTCATTGGGCATAGCCGTGTTCATCCAGAGCCAACCTAGAAGCATCTCTCAGCTTTTGATAATTTATATAATTTCCTGAAGAAAGAAACCCTTTCTACATGCAAAAAAATTCTTAATGTCATATGAACAGATAAAATACCCCATATAATTAGTGCTATAGCTGCCATCTTGCCCAAGTAAACCGTATATTTCTAACAGATGCTTCACTCACTTAACAAAGAAACATGTGGGTGAGTATATAAGAATTTCCAAAACAAGCCGCTATTGACTATACCTCTTTATATAAAATCCTGCCGCTGGGTTGGACTTTCCTTTTGTTGGCATTTCAGTTTAACTCCATAGATCAATACTGCAGTTCTTAACCAGAGTGACAAAATACAAGTAATGAAGTTCCCCGTGAAGAACGACTTGTTTTCATGTATTTTACTAACTGCCTGAAAGGACACTGCAAAACCCCTATCTTCCTACTATTACCATGGATCTACAACTAAAATTCATATCCATAGTTTAGGGGGAGCTCATACTTTTGGATGGAAAATATTGAGAATATCTTCATACAACTAAGGGGACATTGATTAAGACCGGAGTTTTATACGCCATTTTGAACATGAAGCTGGAGTAAAATGCTCCTAACTTAATAAGAAGCGCACTCCTTTTAATAAATTAGGCGCATCTCTGAGTGTCTGTGTGCCACATAGGAAAATCTACGCCATTCCAATATAATTTATGACAATTTGTGACGTAAATTTGTAGTGAATTTGTCGGGCTGTGTGTCCCACCCCTTTTTTTAAAAAAGTGGTGGGGGGGGGGTTAAAAGTGCAAATGTTGTTAATTTTTCGCAATGACAGTGCTTCGTGCCTTAAAGCAATGATTTTTTTAAGTAATCTGACCAAAAATAGGCAAAATGTATACATGAGGATGATGACTGAAACCAGATTCCAGAAATAAGCTGAAAGCAGAGGTGTTTTATCCAGATGTGGACAAATGTGGAGTACATGGTCAAAAATGTTCTACCTTTAGGCCCTGTTCACATGGAGGATTTTTATTGGCAAAAAAAATCTGCCTCAAAATTCCGTAAGGAATTTTGAGGCAGATTTAGACCTCCCTGCACTTTCTTGCGGCGTTTTTTGCCCACGGCCATTGAGGCCTGCGGGCATAAAACGCTGCGAAAAACGCTTTTTCTGCCTCCCACTGATTTCAATGGGAGGTCAGAAGCGCAACTGTGGCAAGAAAGAAAACCAATAGGGAGGCAGTTTCGGACGTTTTTTGGGGCTGACTCCCGACGCGGTTTCCGCGTCAAAACACTATGTGTGAACAATATAATACAATCCATTTGTTCTGATCTATGAGCTAAGCTAAAATAACAATAAATAAAAACACTATACACATTATTGCTAATTTATGTTTCCCATCAGTTTCTGTTTAAGTTTCTTCCCAATAATTTATCATTCCATTTCCTGTTCTGATTATTTTTCCATTCACTTGTTGAAGAAATGCTTTAGGGAAGATGAGGAACCCCCTTTAGGGGTTTGTGTTGACCTTACGCCCACCCTTCCTGTAGTAGGAAAGATGTCAGTAGGTGTTTTTTTTAAAGGGCTCTGGTGCTGCCAACCTAAGGCCCCCCACCAAGATCCATAATAATGGTTTTCCTTCGATCCCAAAACAAATCATCAAAGAACATAAACTTTTTGGAACTTCAAAGTAATAGTTGAAGACAAGCAGATTTCTATTCTGACACCAAAAACAACTACCATAGATTTATATTGGATGTGTTACCTATATGTCCCAACCAACATCCAAACATGACGTCTCCAGTACTGGTATATTAAAAAAGGACAAGAAAAGTCCATTAATTATGTCACAGACCAAGCACAGGGGAGGAGGCTTATTACTACAGGGGTATTCTTCCCAGCATCTCTTTAGAATTGCCAGATAATTTGTCTGAAGGCGCAGAGTAGCATGCTACAAAGATAAGCATAAGTTAACATGTGTTGACTATGCCCGCTGTATTTTACAGTTCTCTACCCTTACCACCGACAGACACCATGTGGGAGAGGTGAAATACCAAAATCTATTGCCCACGAAAGGTCTAAATTCTCCTTAGAAGACTTGTGATTAAAACACAATACATGCCTGGCAAACAGGCTGCTTATTATTCATCTAGCTCATAACTCTGAGGACTAATCCAGGGTTAAAGAAATGATAATAGTCCATAGGACTATGCAGACGACAGCTCAGACATGCAAAAGGGTTAATTGACACCTGTTAAAATAATTCACCTGGCTCTGATAGAAATGTGTCAGTTTCAACCAATGTATCCTATATATAACAAACAAATAAAATAATGATAAAAGTATGTTTCCATAAATCCCTTATTATCATTGTACAATTGTAGCACTGAATTCTCCCATTGGTTCCCCTTTGTGTTATATACAATTTCAATAAACATCTACTAAAAGCCAAAGTACAATTTAATAAATGAAATGTTCTAATGAAGCTCAGATTGCGTTTCGTTTCCATCTACAATGTATTAACTTAAAAGCAATTTATGTATTTATGAAATACACGTCCTACAATACAATCCTCATCTAATCTGCCGACAAACGACTCTATTCCGTCCATCTGAGGTCTGTAAAATAAATCGTACATCGTTACCCAATCTACTTTGTAAGAGCGCAAAGTATATTGACGTTATATTGTTAGGATTTTCTAAGACCATTATGTCCGATTGAGCGCTAACTGGAGTATAATATTTAAATCCCATTGTAAGTTGGCAATTCATATTCTATTACTTTCTCTTCAGCTTTCAGCACTGTAGAGAAGCGGCAGAGGGATAAAGAATGGCCAACTGTTCCTCTCATAGTAACAAACGTACTAATATGTGCTAGTTTAAACTTGATCTATCTGTGAATCAGTGATCCATGAAAAGTGGGGGTTAATCAGGGTGTTCACTAAACAAAAGCTGATACGGTAGCAGAGACGCTACTTGCAGACTCACATCTGTGCAGTTTTAGGACTACTTTTTAATGGCAATGGGTTCATGCAAAAAAAAAAAAAAAGTTCTTTGAAATATATTACATGTAAGTACATATATTAATCACGGAGGAAGGAGTAGCAGTTTAATCCAAATGCAACTAATAAATTAGAGCTGTCATTTTCCATTGTAACTAAAGATAAACTGTACAAGTTAATCATAAGCCACCATAGGTAATAAGTAACATAAAGACTATCATAAACTGTTATAGCAACGTCCGTTCCTGTGCAGTCAATATGTAAATGATAAACTCAAATCTGAAGGCTGAATTCAGATTTATTTTTTTCTGTTTTTCCAATGTTCTGCTTTGTAGCTTTCGTCACGGTTATGTACTTGAAACAAATACCTAATATATAAAAATGCAAAACAATACATCTAAAACAAAATATCTATCTTTAGATTATTATAGAATATATTAGCTCAATGCTATAATATAATGATACAAATAATATTAACATAATAATAGCTAATATAAATGTATATATATTTTTATTTGATTTTTATAGAAATATACCTGAATAATGTTAATTATATCAATTATATAACAATAATAAATATTCCTCTTTTTCTTCTTCTTCACAGAAATACTAATAAAACAATAAGTATATAGCTATGTGATAACATTGATATATGGCATGTTTAGGAGGTACCAATAATCTTTGGTTTTGTTGCAGCTATGTCCAGCCTGACAGAGGTATCTGCTTATAAAACTATTGTACATCTTTTATACCATAAACTTTTTGAATGATTATAATCTAACAATTTTGTCCACCTCTACCCCCAAACCACCTTAAACTGATGCCCCACATTAAATTATGTAAATTATCGAGAATTATAGAAAAACTCATAAAAATTAAGGATGAAGTGCCTTGAGGAAGGCAGCCCAAAATAAAAAATGTTTATACGAGCATGCCACTATAAGAGTTCACACGGGGCAGATACACTGCGTAAAAGCAAGCCGTGTACCCGCCCTGTGCGCCACAGGGAATTCCGGACGAAAAACCACACGAAACTGTGGTACAGTTTTTCACCCGGAATGTCTGCTGCGGAAAACTGCCCAGGAGACCACTGCAGCCCTCAGACATCATCCAGGCCGGCCTCCCTCCTGGGATGATGTTTCATCCCATATGACCACCGCTACAGCCTGTGTTTGGCTGTAGCGGTCACATGGGATGAAATGGAGGAAGAAACTCTGGGTAAGTATAAGATTTTTTTATTTTTCTGAGTTGCGTTTTTTGCGGCAGAACCGCTGCAATTCCACCGCAATAAACACAACTGCTATTTGTTACGGGTTTTACCTCCCTATTGAATTAATTGGGGAAAACCCACAACAAATAAGCAGCGTTTACGCAAACACAATTGACGTGCTGAGGAAAAAAAATCTGCACCACATCTTGGATGAGATTTTTTTTTATTGCATCGACTTTGCTGCTGCTGTATTATGCTGTGGATTTTCCGCAACAAACTCTGTTGCAGAAAATTCTTAGTTTTTACGCCACGTCTGAACTGACCCTATCTCTTTTTTAATAAGCATAAAATAGATTATATATGTTTTAAAAAAACATATATGTTAAAACTGGATATTTAAGAAAGCGCTACACAATTGGAATAGTAGAATGATGTATAGGTAGATTTATTGCATAAAAGGAAGGGAAACGCGTTTCAACGCAGAACATGCGTCTTCATCAGGCCAATAATCATTTCTCAAATATCCAGTTTTAACATATATGTTTTTTTGAAAACATATATAATCTTTTTTATTGCTATTAACTCGCGGCGCAATACCATTGTTGCCGGTACCTTGATACTGAAAGCTGCAACCTTGTTACAACACTGCTTACATCCCTAAGCTGTACCTGCCAGTACAAGCTCTTACGGTGAGTGCAACAACTTACCCTTGCTATCCATTACCCTACCTATCAAGGTTTACCTTGCACCATGTGGCGCTGTGTACTTTTTTCTTTTCTCAGACATCTTTTTTAATAAGTGGAGGCTACTGACTGGTTATTTCTGCTCAGAATTCGTTCTAGCCTAGAAACTCTAGATTATCATTCAGTTCTGTGCTGAAAACAAGTACCGTATTTTTCAGACTATAGGACGCAGTTTTTAGGAAGAATAAATCAAAATAAACAAATAAATAAATAAACGAATTAGTAAATAAAAAATAAACAGAATGTGTCTGCTGAGGACAAGCAGAGAAATTATTATAACTACATTATCAGTATTATTATATAACACTCCATTTGCTAAAGGGACCCATCAAAAGGCCTGTATTTGCTGACAGGGAAGCTGAATTTAAAGAGCACCTGTCAACACTTCTGGCAAGTATTCTCAATAAATTAACAATTCTGAAGCATCTTTTCTTATAACTCTGCGTTATACCATTACTCTGTTATTCCTCCTGAATATTTATTAATAAATTGACAGATGTGTTAACATTCCCCTTGTCAAAGGGGTGTGTCCATGCAGAGTCTGACACGATCAGCACTGATTGGACATTGTCAGAGTGTGTAGGGACACACCCCAAACTGGTAACACCAAGTTGTCCATTTATTTACAAATTTCTAGGAGGAATAACAGAGGGATGTCACAACGTAGTGTTTTAAGAAAAGATGCTCCAAAATTGTTATTTCATGGAGAATACAAGTATTTTTACTAAAACAGACATGTCATGAGAGCTAACAGGTGCTGTGTAAAGTGGCTGCAGTTTCCCAACATGATCATCAGAGCACTACTGCTTGTAAAGGGAAGACTTCTATGTATGCTTGTGAATATATATATATATATATATATATATACATACACATATATATACACACACACACCATAAGGGAACTGCTTTTCATACAATTTTCTAATATATTATTGTAAATTTGCATATTCAACCCCACAATTTAAATATTATGAAAATGTTTCTGATATAGATCTGCATTATTTTAGGGTACAGAGAAAACATATTCTGTTAATTCAACAGCAGTATTCCAGCAGTGTCATTTGTTTCTTTCCAGCTCAGTTGCATATACTGTATACATTTAGAACCCTCTCATTATGGGCAACTGTGTCATGTGATCTCAGTCTGACCAACAAAATAGACCATGCTCTCATGTATAATCAGGAGGTTATTTCTCCTGTGTGGCTGACTTCCTGTGAACTACAGGATTACTACACCAATCAAATCCCTGGCAGCTGTGAGACCCCTCCTCACCCAGCACCACCCGCATTGTTTCCCAGTATGTCACCCCCCCCCCCCATGCATATAGTGCTTCTGAAGAGATTATTTCTTCCATATTTAAGGAACCAGGACGAGGTAATATAATAGATTCCATATAATGATTAGCTGCAGAGTTATAAACGTCCCCAACTGTTTATACTATCTGTGAGTGTTGTGTGCAGAGAGTCCAGAGTATTTGTATAAGATGCTGCTCTCCGCTGTCTGCTGCTTGTAAGGACTGACATGGAGAAATCTATCACTAGCAGGCGGCAGAGGAGACAGGCTGGAGCCACATCACATAGGATACACTCAGACTGCAGTGTGAGGACGGAAATTCTATCACTAATCTATCACTTTCTGCACTTAGATAGGACTCAGAGCAGAGCAAGTGCAGTGTGAAGAGACTCTGCCCCCCCCCCTGCAAAGCCAGAAGCATCATGGTAAATGTAGTCTGCTTTAGGAGAACCATATCAGAGGGGAAGAAGGAACCAAGATGGTAGACAATCCATAAATGCCACATCAACTTAAACAGGTATACAAGGTAAACACAGGAGCCTCCACATTATTCTTTAATAGGAGCCTATGCTGCACTATATAGGCAAAAAAAGAAAATTGCTGGAGTGCTTCTTTAATAGACATTGGTCCAGGGACATCATGGGATCTCACCTGAGGGCACATGTTAGATACGATAGTACAACTAGTAGTGGACTATAGATCCTGATCTCTAAAGAAGTCTTTGAAAAAATAAGAAAACATTAAATGTCACAGGAGGCAATAAGCAGGGTGATTCACTGCACAGCTCCAAGACTGCATTAATGTGGATTTTACTTGTGAAGCAAGTAAAAAATTAACAAAGAATAAGTAACTCATGGAAATTAAATTCAGCTGGCATTAAAAAAAACACACCAACTACTAAACATGGTCAAAACTTCTATTGTAAACATTAATTTAAACCACTCTCTAAGGCCAGGGCTACACTTTTTGTAATACTGCTGATGGATTTTAACTCTTGATTGAAGCTATAGCTCAATAGTTAAAATCAATCAGTAGCACTACAAAAAGTCTAGGTGTAACCCTGGCCTAAGGAAACTACATTGCCACCAAGTAAAATCAATAATGGGTAACACATAATATGCTGTGTTCTGCTACAACTAACCCTAAATACACATGTACAGCTGCAAAGAGGGAGTCAGACAGTCCATAGCCATCCTCCTAAACATGCATGACCAGTCAATGAATGAATGGAGTGCAAAAATAAAAACTTCTCTATGGTGTTCTTGTGACTCAAAACAGATACTAGATGTAAGAGGTTAAAGGGGAAGACAAGAACACAGGTAGGACTATGTTCACATCTCGTTTTTCGGAAGTATATGTCGGGAGGAGTCCCGATGTATACCTCCAATGGACGGCACCGATGTATCCCACTGTATAGGAATACAGTGGGATATGTCAACCAAACTCCCCGGGCACAGCACTAATTTAAACGTGGAGTTCAGGGAAGCCCCTGACGTCACTGTCCATATATTAAAAGTGATTTTAGGGGCTTTGAGATGCCAGAATCCCCGGCCAGAGAATCGGCAACGCTCTGGCCAGGAATTCCGGTCAGAGAGGGAGCCCCTGACATCACTGTCCATATATATACAGTGATGTTAGGAGCTTTAAACTACGTAGTCCCCGGCCACAGCATCGGTAGTGCTCTGGCCGGTGACTGTAAGACTGGAGGAGCCCCTGACATCACTGTCCATACATGGACAGTAACGCCAGGGGCTTCTCCAGTCCCAAAGTCCTCGGCCAGAGCGCTGCAGATGGTGTGGCCGGGGACTCCGTAGTAAAACGCAGCTAACATCACTGTCGACATATGGATAATGACGTCATGGGCTCCCTTTAGGAGTGGAAACCCCGGCCAGAGCATTGCCAATGCTCTGGCCGGGGACTCCCTAGTTGAAAATCCCTGACATCACTGCCCATACATGGACAGTGACATCAGGGGCTTCCCCAGGGCCGGAATCCCCGGGTCGAGCACAGCCTGATGCTCTTCCTGGGGATTCCAGCCCTGGAAAAGCTCCCCAAGGTATATGCTTAACATATACCTGTGGTGGATGCCATACAGGTGGTATCCATCACACATAGGATCCCATGTAAAAAAAAAAAATGTATACTGCATGGTATACGTTTTTTTGCAGGATCCCTCAGAATGGAAAGGTATAGTCTACTACGTTATTTCATCCTTCAAAAAAAAAAAAGTTTACTGATGTATACCAGCCCGACAGAGGCTAAAAGGAAATTCTTTTGGATTCTGTCGGGCTAATGGAGCCCTTTGGACACGTTTAGCGTGTATGTTGGGAGCTTTCCCAATGTACACACTAAACGTAGGGCCAAAACGAGATGTGAACATAGCCTATGAGGTCAGTTTTATCCCCGGTAGAATGAGTTTGCTGCTGGATGTCAGCATGCAACGTTTCTCTATAAGGTGTATAGACACTTGACAGGTTTACAATATGCACAACTATTCTATTAGTTCTGTTCAGCTCAGGGAGAAAAAAAAATTGCCAGACTCAACTGTTGTATGTAAACTCAGCCGTACAGCTGATAGTTTGCTACAATTGCATACAGTCTAGGCAGTCTTCTATCAGCTAAATACATCTGCAGCACAAAGCTCCCTAATATATTAGTGTAGGTAAAATGTCTCAACCTGGAGTCCTGGCTGTTTAGCTTACAGAGGATTGTCTACACTGGAAGATGGTGAGGAATTGCAGCAAAGATTATACTAAAATTGCATTACTTTTCTACAGATTTATTTACATAAAATTAAGAAACCCATTTAGTTTTCCTCCAACCAGATAGTCTTGTACTAACTTAAATATATGTCTTGACCTATGAGAAAACGTGGTACTGGTTTTATTTTGTTAATCTGCTGTCCTTCCTGATGATGTTACCATAAGGGCCTGTTCACATCACCTTTCATTTCCGTTCCGGGGTTCCGTCGGAGGGTTCCGTCGGGTGAACCCCGCAACGGAAAGTGAAAGTGACAGCACAGCTTCCGTTTCAGTCACCATTGATCTCAATGGTGACGGAAACATCGCTAATGCTTTCCGTTCGTCACCATTCCGTCTGGTTTACGGTTTTCCGACGGAATCAATAGCGGAGTCGACTACGCTATTGATTCTGTTGGAAAACCGGAAACCAGCCGGAATGGTGACGAACGGAAAGCATTTGCGATGTTTCTGTCACCATTGAGATCGCTTAAATAGTGTATATGTGTGTGAACATTGACATGTGGAGGATTTATGAAAACTGTCCCCAATGTCTCCATGGCAAGGGTAAAATGTTGCCATAAAAGACATTGGAGTGGCACAACTGTAGGTTGCATATTTGTAACATAATGCACTGATAACACAATACACTATTAAAAAGATATAGAATTTTTAAAAATTTTCTCCTTGAATTACTCATATAAAGAAGTTCTCTGGTAAAATCATTTGACTACATTAATAACAGTGTGGCAGCATGATCTGTAGGACGTCACCACAACCCCACCTTACCCATCTGATGACTGGAGAAGATGGAAATATCGCGAGCATACACTTTACAAAATAAAGAGGTTGTATGGGTATTCAAGCTTTATTGGGCCTAAAATTTAAAAATAATAAACTTTCCTCATGGATTTTCTGTATCCCTGTATTTGAGTCCCTTGCAACTCCTGGTTCCACTGATGTTTGATGACCCGTCATCTATAAGGATGACAGGTCACGTGAACATAACAGCAGATCACTTCCCATCACAGTGACTTAGCGAAGTTCACTGGGGACGATTTATCATTAGGCAGCATTAGAGAAGCAAGAGACCATCGGTAGGGAACAGAAGAATTTGTATGCAAATTTTAACTTTTTATTCTTTTTTCTAATAACAATTTGCTTGAATTCCTAGGAAAAAATTAAATTGATTAGTCTTTTGTGGTTTACCTTTAAAATATTATTCTATTCCATTTGGTTATCATTATATTGGCATTATGCAAGCATAATCAAACAGGGATTAAGAAAACATGTTGGGATGCAACATTTTAGAATTTAAAGTGGATCTTTCACCTGAATACGCCGCCCTAGGTAAGGGCAGCATATTACAGAGACAGGCCAGTTCTATTAGCCAAAATGGCACAAAAAATATTGTACCGTTTGACTAATATGAGCGACCAAAGCGCTCCTCCACCTCTCCCTACCTCACCTGCACCTATCGGGGGGATTGAAAGGTTGCTTTGTACAGCAGCCTGCCGTCAATCACTGTGAGGAAGGGGGTGAATGCTCTCTTTATGAAAACACACTGGATTCATTACTATGGGTCAGGTGTATTCTTTGATCATTCCTATTAGTTGTAATGTCCACAGCCGCGGACCACTGTGCTTACCTGCCCCCCGCCGGCCGCGGCCATGGACAAGTGAGTGCCGGGCGGCATCTCCCGCCTGAGAGACGCCGCACTCACTTCAGCATCGTTGCACTGGTTCCCATAGGGTGCACGTGCGCGCTCGTGCCCGGCCTTAAAGGGCCAGTGCACACACATGAGTAAAATCTGTAATTAGCCCATGATCACCCTGGACTATAAAAAGGGCTCTGAATGATAAGGATATGCTGGGAGTTGCTGTTTCACAAAAAAAAATCATATCATAATCATACCACGCATTATCTCACTGCAGATCATACAGTGACTACAGTGCTGATTAGAGGCAGAATAAACATTTACATTAAGTGACTCACCGGTGACGTCTCAGATTCTAGTTCTTTATCTCTGTCCGGTCCAGACCTCTATGATGACTTCTCCCGGTCACAGCCCATTTCTGCAGTATGCCGCTCAGATGTCTTCAGCTTCTCACTTTTCCAACATTTCTACACCTATAAATAAAGATAAAGTTATCATTATACCACACACTACGCCCCTACATATAATAGCACTATACACTGCACCTCTAATTATAGACCATAATAGCACCATACACCGTGTCCCACACACACTGTGCCCCCTGTAGATAGTGCCTGCCATAGAGCCCCCTGTAGATAGTGCCCCCATATAGCCCACCCCTGTATATAGTGTCCCACAAATAGCTCCCCCTATAGTGCTCCACAGATAGCCCACCCCTGTATATAGCCCCCCCTGTAGATATAGCCCACTCTGTATATAGTGCTCAACAGATAGTCCACCCCTGTATATAGCCCCCCTGTAGATATAGCCCACCCCTGTATATAGTGCTCCATAGATAGCCCACCCCAGTATATAGCACCCCTGTAGATAGACACCCCCCCCCCGTAGATAAAGCCCCCGTGTAGATAAAGCCCCCCCGTAGATAAAGTCCCCCGTAGATAAAGTCCCCCTTGTAGATAAAGCCACCCCCCATAGATAAAGCCCCTCCCCCCGTGTATATAAAGCCCCCCCTGTACATACAGCCACACACTGTTTTATTACAATAAAAAAAAAAATCAAACTCACACACCGGCCGGCAGCAATGGAGCAATGCAGCAATGGAGACCTGCTCTCTTCTGCGCAGGTCTCCTGGGGGTTAAACGAAGCATCTATGAAAGGCGCTGATTGGCTGGGCAGAATGACTTTGCCTGTCATTCAGCGCCTTTCAGCGACAGAAGAGCGCGAGTCGTACAAAAGAGCTGAATGGACGGGCACGATACGTACCCGGCCATTCATTGCTTCTAATTGTACCTGTGTCCTATAGACGCAGGTACAATTATAGTGCAGGAGGAGGTGGCGCTGGCGATCCCCTCTAAGTTGCGCCCGGGGCACATGCCCCGCCTGCCCCCCCTAGCTACACCCCTGCAGTAGGTCCACATACCCACAGATCGTGACATTAGCCAAAACGGCACAATATTTTTTGTGCAGTTTTGGCTAATAGGAGAGCAGACCTGTTCCTGTAATATGTTCCTCTTACCTAGGGCAGCATACAGGGGTGACAGATTCGCTTTAATGGGGCTCTTATTGCAGGTATGGCAAAATATAACACCCTTGCAAAGAATAAAACGAACTGCTTTCCCTGTTCGGAAGTAATAAAGAGCAGTTTTGGTACCTCTGATCCAGCTCTGTTAGCCACTTGGGAAAATGACTCAACAGCAGTTCAGAAGCTTAGAAACAATAAAGCTTATCTAACCAAAGAAAAAAGGCATTTTATTTCCTATTGTCAGTGCCACAAGGGCATTACATCAGAACATAGACTATCATTACTCATAAGCCTTTTATTTTGTGAAAGGTATCTTAATGATAACATACAATACGTGCACAAAAGAGAATGAAAGAGAATATACACTTTGACTGACAAGATCTCACTATACAATTGTAGAAAAAAACAACACATAAATGAAAAAATATCTTTCTTTAAGATATTAGAGTGTTTGCCCTAGACATCCCTATCCCCCATTGTGAAGAGCAGCTGATTGCAGAGAGTCTGCCTGTTGGGTCAGTTGGCTCTTTAGAGTCCAGGGTTGAACTGGATGTAGTTCAGGATACCCTAATAGAAAATACAACAAAGGATAGTTTTAAGCAGACAATCCCTTTAATTAATCATTGAGTATGTCATTAATGCTGGTGCCTCCTTTTCATAGTAAATTAAGCTGTACGAAGCTTCTACAGACCATTACCTAGCTAAAGGTTCATTGAGGCATTGGATGACAACACCAGATGTCCATGGGTTAGTTTGATCCAGCATTTTAACTCAATGAGACAGGAGCGCTACCTGAAGACTAATACAGGACTTCTACCCATCCAATATTTCTCCTACTAAAATGGTCACCAGTTTCAAGTAAGGACGGTTTCAGACGGCCATAATGTGGGCGCATTTTATTACCTGTATTATGGTCACAATACGCGGACCTTCTGAGGCTCATATGAACTGAACTTAGATCACTATAGGATTGTATGGTCATTGAAGTTCGGTTCAGTAGAACCGCAGAAGGTCTAGATTTTACTTTGTCATGACACGGGCACTAAAGTGCTGCTGCATTACGAATGTCTGAAGATGGTCTTAGAATGTCTCTCGCTCGGGAGGACCCTGATTTAAAATGAGGACCCTAAAGAGGGTTTCCAAGCAGCTAGGTCCCCCCCCCCCCATTATCAACTCATTGTACGGGGACCTGCCTTGTGGAATGAAGTTGTCTAAACCACATAAACCCTTTAATGCTGAGAAAAAAGATAACACTTTTCCGGCATGAGTTCATAATTTATATGTCAACATATGTGTTGTTTCATATACACATGCCGTTTTTTGTTTACGTTTAAGTATGTACGTCAAAAATTCTTCCGACTTACACGCTAAACGTGTCCATAGGGCTCCATTGTCAGACAGAGACCAAAGAGTGCCGGTTTGGCCTCTGTCTTGCTGGTATACTTTAGTTCACTGCTAAAAAACAGTGCAGTAAAAAAAATGGGTATGTTTGCGTTCATGACGTATCCGTTAAATGAATGCCATTGTAGCCTATAGGTGGCGAATACCACTGTTAGGTTTCCAGCGATCTGCTATTAATTTCCATTCAGCTTCCCGCTGTCAGTCTGGCTCCTACTGTCGTTGTCAAGCCTGAAGTTTTCATTCATGAAAGTACCATCTTCCAGTGCCTGTTTCTAGTCTGTTCGGCCAGCAGCTACTCCGCCAGGACCACCTCAAGAGGTAGCGACCTGGTGCCCCCCCCCCCCCCCCCGCAGCAAAGACCAGAACCCTGTGTAAAGGTTAAAGGGTGAAGACCTGGGAGGCTGCTTAGATAAAGCCATTGGAGGTGGACGTAAGCCAAATCGGTGGAGTATCCAAGTGGGTCTACAACCTGCTGGTTATAACAGGGACAGAGGAGAATGCAGGAAAATTTAGAATTCAGATGTTGTCTATCGTATTTAAAAAGAATAGCTCCTAAAAATAAGTGAGCAGGAGTCCATTTATGCTGTTAATTTGTTAATCCCTTCTCTAGAAAGTGTTTTAAAGGGCGCACTGGAAGACAAAAAGACCAAACGGCAAATGTTTTCATGTCAGTTATGCCAGCTGTGACATCATTGGCCACGCTCCCGCCAGTAATAAAATAATTCAATTATTTTCTTTGTTAAAAAGGAGGACATGTCAATTAACGAAGCCTAATGCAATACACCATTTTAATCGGCTCATTGAAAGAAGAATAGATGGATAATCTCATAGAGATTGTTAATTTTTTCAAAGTAACGTGCTGGGAGAATACAGAGCTTCATACAGAAGTGGAGACAGAGCTTATCACTACCTACACTTTTTTTTATCAAACTAATGGGGTTTTCCCACCATTCAATTTTATTGGTAGGTCATAAAAAAAATTCATCATGAAGTTCCAATTGCTTCGACCTACTGATTCTGAGAATGATTTAGTCCTGTTTGCAATGGGCACACTCTCACCACGGAAATGAACATCTTTTAACCCCTAGGACACAGCCAATTTTAGTCTTTGCATTATCACATTCCAGGAGCCATAACTTTTTTATTTTTCCATCTACATAGCCATATGAGGGCTTGTTTTCCGCGGGAACATATAATACCATATAATGTACTCCAAAACTTTTAAAAATAATTTTTTGGGGTGGAATTGAAACAAAAAATGCAATTCCGCTATAGTGTTTGGGGTTTCAACTTTAAGATTTTTACTGCGCAATAAAAATTACATGTTAATTTAATTCTGTGGGTCAATACAATTATAGTGACACCAAATTTATATTGTTTTTTTATCTTTTACAAAGTTCAAACACTTTGTTGAAAAAAAATTGTTTGGTGTCGCCAATTTCTGAGTGCCATAACTTTTTAATTTTTCTGTTGATGGAGCGGTGTAAGGACTTGATTTTTGTGGGGCGAGCTATAGTTTTTTGGCAGTTGCAAGGTGACTAAAGAACAGCAAATCTGGTATTGTGAATTTTTGTTTTCCTACAGGGTTTATTCGGCGGGTTAAATAACATGATATTTTAAAAGTTCAGACTTTTACGAACCCGGTAATACCAATTAGGTTTACTTTATTGCTTACATTATTATTAAATAAAATGTTTTTTTTCACTTAGTTATTTTTTTCTTTTTTAATGTTTGAAAAATGGTATTAAACATTTTTTAACTTTTTTTAGTCCCCCTAGGGAACTTCATCATGCGTCGAGGAACGATCAATGGACAGACAGAGCCCCTCTCCCTCTGTCTAACCGCTCTATTGCCACTGTCATTGCAGGCAGGTGTCAACTGTTTTAAACAGCTGGCAACCACCTGAGACGCGCCATATTAGGGTATCGCACCTCCACTGTACATTTATGGCGGATGTCGCTAAGGTGTTAAATTAAATTATTCATTCTGAGATTTTAATATGTTCCATTCAATAAGATGGAATAAGACTGTGAATACAAAGCCTGCTCACTCATAGCAAACGGGACAAAAACTAGTCCATTTTTATGATTAGTGGTGGCCCAAGGCCTTACTATTAGGGCCTGTTCACATCACCACTCGCTTTCCGTTCGTCACCATTCCGGCAGGTTTCCGGTTTTCCGACGGAATCAATAGCGGAGTCGACTACGCTATTGATTCCGTCGGAAAAACGGAAACCTGCCGGAATGGTGACGAACGGAAACCATTAGCGATGTTTCCGTCACCATTGATATCAATGGTGACTGAAACAGAAGCTGTGGTTTCACTTTCACTTTCCGTTGCGGGGTTCACCCGACGGAAACCTCCAACGGAACCCCGGAAACGGAAAGCCAACGCTGATGTGAACAGGCCCTTACACTGACAAAAAGACGCTGACTAACTGACACTGACTGATTGATAGTCTGATGGAATGATGCTAACTATTGCTGATTGACTGACGCATTGACTCTGACTGACACGGATGCCGATTGACTAACGCGCGGATGCTAACTGAGGCCCCATGTACACGATCGTAGATTTCATCCGTAATTACGGACCCATACATTTCTATGGCCGATGGACACCTTCCCGTATATTTACAAGAAGGTGTCCGGGCCATAAAAAGGTTCCGTAAAAAAATAGGACATGTCCTATTTTTTTATTTTACAGATCATGCTCCCATACTTTATAATGGGAGTTTGGTACGCAAATGCGGATGACTGCCGCGGCTGGCCGTACCCATAATTACGGACTGTGATTACGGGCACGGCCGTGTGCATGGGGCCTAACACTGACGCTGACTAACAAACGGGCTGACGTTGACTGACAGATGGTCTGACACTGACTGACACTAACTGATTGATACTAACAGACAATAACTGATTGACAATGACACTACAGCTAGGTTCACATCTGCGTTGTGCAAATCCGTTGTTCTGCTCCGTCAGAGGAGCAGAACAAGGGAATAATGCAAACAGTTACGTTGCACAACGGACACCGCCGGAACCCATTGAATTTAATGGATTCCGTCGGCTTTCTGCCAGGGTGTCCGTGATTTTACCGGACACAATAGTGCAGCATGCTGCGCTATGGTCTCCGGTAGAACCTGCCGGATCTGCGACGGAGGCCCCCAACCGAGCATTCGACGCAGATATGAACAGAGACTAACTAATTGACACGGACTAAGGCTTTGTTCACACCTGCCTTGTGACATTCTGTTGTTCTGCTCCCTCAGAGGAGCAGAACAAGGGAATAACGGAAGCAACGGTTCCATTGCATAACAGACACACTGTCAGCGGCCGACGGAACCCATGGACTTCAATGGGTTCCGTCGGCTTTCCGTCGGGGTGTCTGCGATTTTACCGGATACCATAGCGCAGATGTGAACGAAGCCGAACACTGACTTAATTACTATCCAAGGTGCGGGATGGGGTTCACAGGTAATATTAGCACTACTTAAACGGTAACTAAACTTTCAAAAAACTTTAGTCTATGAGTCTGTACACCGCTCGCTCGGCTTTCCGAGGAAAGCCAAATCAGAAATGAAGCGGCACAGCGCTAACAGAGATCTTCTGCCACTTTGTTTTAGCGATTGGTGGGGGTCTCCGTGATCGGACCTCCACCAATCAAAACTTCTGACAAGTCACTATGACGTCAAAATTTTTCTAAAAGTTTAGTTAACCTTTAAAAAAATAAAAAAATATACATAACACTGAAAGGGAATCCCTCTTCTAAGTTATATAAGAAAAAATCCTCCCCATCCCCCATTTTACCCAGTCCAGAGGCTTAATTGAAGCATCTGGGCCCCAATACAAGATCTGTTACCGGGCCCCCCAATGATCACACATGATTTTTTTATTTTTAGTACTTGTCTCTTCATATGGGGCAGAGGGACCACTTGGGTTCTCTCAGGCTCAATGGCCCAGGTGTGACGGCAATCTCTGCAGTACCTATAGCTACACCGGACTATCTAAGCAGGACCAGAGTAATGAGGATACATGCAGAAAAGCGTACAAATTCCTCTATTATGTTTTAGAAGATGAATGAATATGGAGAAGGCATTACATTAGTATAGCTATAATTGCAATTCTACATTTAATTGACTTCATATCCACTGTTAGCCACATAACCATTATGCATAATGTCTTCACTCGAGCGACATATTAAACAGTCATTACAAACTATTAAACACCCGTCTCTTGCAGTAAAATAAATATATGACTGTGATTACACTTGCTTTCCAGCTGTAATTCAATTTCACTGTTTTTAATATAATAAACACCAAAGGATTTGTAATATATTGTCACATTTCAAAGTAATGACATCTCTTGTGCTTCTGTTTTATTTTCTAATTTAGAGAGATGTGCTTTAGAAAAAACTTGATTTAAATTTCTGAACAATTAAAAGGGTTGTCTGCTTGGGCAATCCCTTTTCGTTAGAAAGGCTCCCGAGGATAGATCACAAGGTGTCTAACTGCTGGGACTCAGCGCTCAGCTGTACTCTGTGAATTTAGCAGCAAGTGTTTAATTTCTCTACAGCACGACCACAGGGGAAATGAAGCATTACACATTGACATATATGGGCTGTCTGCGTAATGTAAGGATTTGTTAGGTCCTCTAGAGCCAAAGACGCTCTTTGAAGCTGCTCTCTACCCTAGATATTAGAAGGGGGTCCTGATTTGTTGGGTTTCCTAAACTAAACAGCCCCTTTAAGAGGTATCTAATAAACAGTAAATGTGGATCATATTAGAGACAAGCAAGAGGAAAAGATTGCTAAATGTTAAGGAACCATCTATGAAAGATACACTGGATTCAACAAAAACATAAAGCTCCAGCGTTATCTTCCATGAACCAAGTAATCGGTGACTAAACAAAGTATAAGGGTCCCATTACACGGCACAGCTCGTTTATCGGCGCTCGTTGGCGAGCAATTATCAGTAATGTATGGGAACGAGTGCTCGTTACTCCGATCGTTCGTCCCCATCATTTCTATACATATCGGCAGCGCGTCTCTCTGTTTACAAAGGGAGATGAGCTGCCGACAACCATAATATTTTAGGCTGCGTAAACTATACATGCAGCCGATAAACAAGCGTTTGCTCGTTCATCGGCTGATTGTTGCTCTGTTTATACAGGGCAATTATCGGGAACGAGCATTTTGTGACCGCTCGTTTGCCCGATAATTGGCCGGTGTAGAAGGGGCCTTAGTCCTTTTCTGTCAAACTGACAGCAATATGTAAACAATTACAGCTCTCATTGCAGTAGGTAAAACTAAAATCGTGAATGAATCCCAGAAGACAGAATATTTTTTTAACCATAGTTTTTTTATTGAAAAAATAGGAAGAGAACACCGGTCTTAGATGCTAGTGTAAACCCAACTGCGCTTGAGCTTTAGGTCACAAACTGACGGACGAACATTCTCCTTCAGGATTTTCTGATAGAGAATAGAATTCATTGTTCCATCAATTATGTCAAGTCGTCCAGTTCCTGCAGAAGAAAAATAGCCCCAGACCATCACACTACTGTAGCGTCCATGGCCGCGGGCCATCGGGTCTACTCACCTTCTGACGCCCGCAGTCATGGCTCTGTAAACGCTGGTCTCCATCTCCTTCCTAGGAGCTGCCAGCGCTCACTTTCGCTCTGGTCCACTGTGTCCCGTAGGGTGCGCACGCACGCTTGTGTCCACTCTTAAAGGGCCAGCACATGAAGACAATCATCATCATCAACTCACATGATTTCCTGGACTATAAGAAGGCCCCAGAGAGATGAAAGAGACCCCAGGTAGTTGGCAGGCACACTAATGAATTGCAGGAGAAGAAAGTGTCGCCCTCAGGCGACAAGCCTAATTTCCCAACTACCCAACAATATAAATTAAAAGTAAATCTTTATTAGCTACTTATAGCAAGACGACCACACACACAAATTTAAAATTCTCACTAATCTTGCCGCGTCGCCATTAGCCCGTGTACCCCTGAGGACGCTACTCTGTAGCGAAACATGTCGGGGGGGCTTTCAAATTCCTTTTAATTCCTACCACTGACCGGTTTCACTATGCTATCTATTTAGTTGACTATTGTCAAGCAATCTAACCTACTACACTTGTCAATGCGTACCTTATCGGTAGCTACTTTATGCCTGCACCACAGGCAAAATATTGTCATCCGGTCTTCTGGTAGTGAGAATTTTAAATTTGTGTGTGTGGTCGTCTTGCTATAAGTAGCTAATAAAGATTTACTTTTAATTTATATTGTTGGGTAGTTGGGAAATTAGGCTTGTCGCCTGAGGGCGACACTTTCTTCTCCTGCAATAAGAAGACCCCAGCCCTTCTGATCCTTGCCTGAGCATTGTTAGTATATCCCAAGTCTGTCTTGCAAATGGTCCCTTAGTGTTTCCCGTGCCCTGTTACATGTTCCTGTATCCCGTGCTGTGTTCTTGTTCCTGTGCCTACTACTTGGAGTCGTGTCTACTGCACCTGCTGTTGTTTGCTACGTCCAGTGTCATCTGCCACATCCAGTGGGATTCGCCATGTCTGTCGCAACCTGCGGCACCTGCTGTCATCCGCCACGTCTGGCGTTATGTGCTGCACCCACCTCCATCCGTGCCAGAACTGCGGCCACTGGCTGATCTATCGAGGTACCCTTGTGCGGGACTTTGTATTGCTGGGGTTCCCTGTTTTACCAGCTGCCTCCCTGCTACGGCGGTGCGGCCTAGTGGGTCCACATACCCACATACCGTGACAACTACTATCACCATGTTTGACTGGTGGTATGATGTTCTTATGGTGGAAAGCGGTTTTAGCTTTACGGCAAATGTAACTAGACCCATTTCTTCGAAAAAGATCTACTTTTCACTCATCAGTCTACAAAATAGTATCCAAAAAGTCTTGGGGGTCATCTAGATGTTTTTTGGCAAATGCAAGACGAGCCTTTGTATTCTTTATGGTTAGCATTGGTTTGCACAACTCTCCTATCGATGCCATTTTTGCCCAGTGTCTTTCTTATTGTAGATTAGTGTACATTGATCTTAACTCAAGTGAGGCCTGCTGTTCTTTAGAAGTTGATCTGGGATCTTTTGTGACCTCCTAGATGAGCCATCCATGCGCTCTTGATCAAATTTTGGTAAACCGGCCACTACCGGGAAGGTTCACCGGTGATCCAAGTTTTCTCCATTTGTGGATATTGGCTCTCACTGTGGTTTGCTGGAGTCCCAGAGCCTTAGCAATGACTTTGTAACGCTTTCCAGACTGGTAGATTTCAATGACTCTGTTTGGCATCTGTATTTGAATCTCTTAGGAGTGTGGTATCATGTGCTGCTTTTTGAGACCTTCCAGCTGCTTCACATTGCCAGACGGGTTCCATATAAGTGATGCTTAAATTCAACAGGTCTGACAGCAATCGTGCCTGGCTAGTGAAATTAAACCCAATTGTCAATTGAATTTGGTTAACTGGTTGATTTTAGCTAAGGGGGCAATTGTTTTTTCACATAGGGCCAGGTAGGACTGAACAGCAAATTAAATATAATTTGAAAACAGCATTTGTTTTTTTCTTGGGTTATCTTTGTCTAATATTAAAAAGTAGGACAAATATGCAAAAATAGAAGTAATAGTTTTTCACAGCACTGTATATGTATACTTCTGTCTACAACATACAACGAAATTCACCGAGTCATGATGGAGATGTATCTTTTCTTACAAAGAACACAGTGTCATATGCTCGGGTAAATGACTTTAAAACCATATTTTCTAATTAATATTCAAGACCTTTACAAATCAAGCAATTTATATTTCAAAGGCATACCATCAAACAAGAAAAGCATATCTGAAGTAAATTATACATTGCCCGGGAGACTACGCTGCAAAGTATTTACTTAGGTAAATCTGACCCCATTATAGACTGTCATAGATATTGGTCTGTGGTAACTAAGCAGAGCTATCTAAAGAAGACAAATTATTACCACTCCATTAACATGGCTTAGATCGTTTTGTTGTGCTATACAGTCAGTGTAAGTTCAACGTGTAACCCTAAAACAGCAGTAAAAACCCAAACACAAAGATACAAGCCCCCCAGAGGGGAAAAAAAAAATACACCCAAAATTTGGTTTGATACGCCACCAGAACATAAGACACCCACTTCTTCCTATTCGATATCTAGATGGAAAGCTTCATCCATTATCTTGCCTCATTGGAGTAGAGGAAAAGCTGTGACTTCCAGATTATCAATTATCTACAACCCAGAGACTGTAACTCCATAGCTGCCAACAGTCCTGAATTTTCCAGAAATGTCTCGAATTTTTATACACAATCCTGGCAAATAATTGTGCTGGTGGAGTACCATCAAAGTCTGCCCCCTGTAAAGTGACCTGTCACATGATGCACCCTCCTTTCAGTTTCTGGCATAAGTTATGAAAAATCTGACGTTCTGCGGAGGCCCCGCACACCTTTGGCTAAGCCCCACCCCTTTTCTTGCCACTTTAGGGAAGTCTAAAATGTTAGCGCAACCATGGCGTGCACCAAAATTTGCGGCTTTTAACGCCAGAAAACTGGAATAAATCTGTTGATATATTTCCCCCAGACAGAAAATAATGTGAGTGAATTAATTTTGAAAACTGTAATATCATTTAATAACTATTGATAATTTAGGAGTAACTTACCGTTTAAAATTTCCTTTAATTGTCGGTGCCAAATATCACAGAAGTCTTCACTTAAATTATGAAAATCAATAGAGTTTTCTTTTAGCTTATTTCCTTTTCTGATGCACAAAAATATTGTGATGCCCAACAAAGTGCCACCCTTTAACTGCCCTGCCAATCGGCGTCTTTTCAGTTTTACTGAAAATATGTCCTTCAATTCAATGGATTCTTCTTTAGGCAATGGGATGACTTTCGAGCTGCCTGTAAAAGAGAGGGCACATAAGACATAAGTTAGTTATAGAACATAAAGCTCGTCTATATGGCCTTGTGAAACAAACATACAAATAAATGTAAGAAAGAATTCTGATGCACAAAAATATTGTGATGCCCAACAAAGTGCCACCCAAGGTAAACGGAAGCATTACCATTGAAATCAATGATAATCCAAACGGAAGCTTTAGTTTCTGTTTGGCTTTCCGTTCATGGGTTCCACCGACGGAAGGCTGCAACGGAACCCATGAACGGAAAAGCAACGCTGATGTGAACACAGCCTAAGAAAACCATACAATCTGTCAAAATCCAACTCACTACCACCGATAAACCTAAACAGGGCTATAGTGAAGATGTGTGATCATTTATTAGTATAGTATTAAAGGGATTTTTCCAGAACAGCACAGTAATGACTTCTCCTTATGATAAGATAGAAATGTGTGATTGATTGGGGACAGCCCGCCAAGACCCCCATTGATCAGGATCAAGATGGGGCTGTAGCAGATGAAGCTGTGCCCAGGTACTCATTCAATAGAAGACATTTCACCAAAAGTGATCGCTGTGTTAAGTACTGGGATACCTAGCTATACATATATATGTGTGTAAAGGATCTGCCAGGCACTACGTCTGGGTATACTCCCAGGATTAATCAGTCGACACCTGAGGCCAGACCTCTGAGACTGACACCTGCTCCCACCAATCAGGATGGCAGGCTCAGGAGTGGGAGAGCCTATCGCGGCCTGGTCAGTCAGAGTTAGCTCCGCCCCCTGTCCATTTATACCTGCCGTTTTCTCTTCCTCCTTGCTTGTTATTCTTCTTGGATTCCTGGCCCCACTGCTGCCTTGCTCCAGCCTGCTTCTGCCGTGCTTCTGCCTTGCTTCAGTTCCGTTTATCCTGCGTTGCTCTGCCCCTGGCTTGCTTCTGCTCCGTGCTCCCGTTTGTATACTCCACTACTTCCTGATCCTGACTGGCTCATTCACCACTCCGTTTCCTCGCGGCGTTCCGTGGGCTACTGTATTCCCTTGCGTGTTCCCTGTTTGTACTCCTTGCACTTAGACAGCGTAGGGACCGCCGCCAAGTTGTACCCCGTCGCCTAGGGCGGGTCGTTGCAAGTAGGCAGGGACAGGGCGGTGGGTAGATTAGGGCTCACTTGTTCCCTTCACCTCCTTCCTGCCATTACAATGTGTGTGTGTGTGTGTGTGTGTGTGTGTGTGTGTGTGTGTGTGTGTGTGTATATAAAGACCTATAGATAAGAAATGGATGTAGGCAGATAAATATTACACACACACACACACACATGAGTAATTGCTCTCCTCCGCACAAAGTGTAATTATAATACCGCAAGTCAATAAGAACAAATCTGTTTATGGACATTATATGTAGAAATAATAAACTTAATGGCCGTTGTTCTAATAAACAGCATAAAACCCCATGCAGAGTTCCACATGGCAAACCACAACATGGGGGCAAAAATCAGTCACATAGAAGTAAGTACAATTTAGCTGATTCGTGTCAGTTCAAATTGAATTTCTCTATTACAATATACAACGTGGTCCTGAAACCTAAGTGCATATAAACCGGCATCTATAAATGTAATAAGGCTAATGTATAGCTATGTCCTCACACGTGCATAGAAGAGATAATGTCATATACAATGCTTATTTATCTGGACCCCGAAAGGAGCGCAACTAATGAGTTTTGGAAGAATCGCACTCCCATCTGGTAGCAATAAACTTTTCTAAAAGTCTGAACAGTATTATTTAATCCTGTGACTTCTTACTGTGATCTCTATTAACGTTTGTTACTGTTTTGTCATATTACATTGATATCAAATTAACTTTGACGAGTCTAGTGGTCCAGTTAAGAAAAGAGAATAATGGCACTGAGGAGAGTAATGTCACTTACCTGGTAATAGCGGACTTACGTGCTACAGTCACAGAGAGAGAATGGTCTATTTCTTATTATTTAAGTGCCACCAGTTATGAATATCATGCTGGGCAGAAGCTCACTGTAAAATACACAGCGACTCAAACCAAATTATTTAGATCATTCCTAATGTTTGTTACCTTGGAGACACAATGATAGCTTTATTGGAAGCTGCCTCCCCCATCATTAGGCTACTATTTTCCAAACCGAAAAGCCCTAAGTGGTGAAGTCATGTACAGAGATGTAGCCATCTTTATCTTGACTTTTAATGCATTAAATACACAATGTCAAGAAACTTTAACTTGCATTTTTTTAATGGCTTTTGTTGTGTGATATCACAATGCAACAAGTTATCAGAATCAAGATAAAGATGGCTACTTGGGTAGTTTTGATATAACTGTAGTAGTACATGTCATCTGGACTAAGACAGCTGTACAATGTCCTACCAGAACGAAACTATTGGGAACCAAGGCAAGCATTGTATACTTAGTGGCCAGATCATTACAAGTGGAACAAGTCACTATTACACAGATAAAATGTCAGATCCCTAGAAAGTATAAGGGTCGGGACAGACAGGGAGGATACGCTGCGTAAAAGTACACTGGTTTACAGGTAGAATCTCCGCTGCGGAAAGAAGTGGTAAAAAAAAAAAACAATACGATTTTTTCTGCAACGTTGGCCCCACGTAGCGTAAACGCTGTGGAATTTCCGCAACGGAATTCCGTGTGGAAATGACAGTAGCAGCAAAGTGGATGAGATTTAATTCCGCAGCATGTCAATTTATGCTGCGTTTTAGTTGATTTTCCGTTACGGGTTTTCCACATTCAATGGGGATGCAAATCCCGCAACAGAAAGCCAAGTGTTGCAACTTTTGCGGCGTATTCGCAGCGATTACGCCGCAAACATTACAACTACGGAAAACAAACAATCATACTTACCCAATACATCCTCCTCCTTCCTGCAGTCCGGCTTCCTGGGATGACGTTTCATTCCAAGTGATGCTGCTGCAGCCAATCACAGGCTGCAGCGTCACATGGATTGCAACGTCATCGTATCAGGCCGGACTACGCGCAGAGAAGACTGGGGGAGGGGGGGGGCAGTATAAACGTCTTTCTCACGCAGCGGAAATTCCGTTGCAATTTTTCGGATGGAATGTACTGCGGGTCCCAGACTGGATTTTTATGCAGCATATCCACCCCGCGGGAACCCGGGCCAAGAAGGTGAATGTAAAAGAGTGTTTAGTACAAGACATAATAGGTAAATGACTTGTTTGTGGGCGAAGCACTAATGTGAGTATAAGAAAAACTGCTGTACTTGTGAACTGTTCCAGAGCAGCAATTGTTAGGGTGCGCTCACACAGGGCAAACTTTTATGGTATTTCCGCAGCAAAAAAATGCTGCGGCAAATTACAATAAATGTCTATGGGAAAAATATTCTGCAACACCGACAGTTTTCTCTAGTTCTTGCATTGTAGAATATTTTGCTCATAGGAATTTATTGTAGTTTTCCACAGCATAAGGCCCTGTTCAAACTGCGTATATTTGATGTCGATTTTGGCACATTTTACGCACCTAAATACGCATCAGCAAAGGCTTTATTAAGCTTCTTATTCAAGTCAATGGGAAAGTGTGCAGTAAGTACATACATTTTTACACAAGCAGATTTAAAAAACCGTGTCGTGAAGAAAAAAAGGGTCAGGTCAATTCATTGACCGCAAAAACGTGCCAAATGTTCTCATAGTGAATTGTGAATTTAATTGTGTGCCAAAAAAAGCACAAAAAGCGCGCACAAACCACACAAAAAAATATGGAAATCGCGTCAAAAATGTCTGTATTTTAAAAAGTGCATCACAAGAAACGCTAGCACGTTTACACGTCATTTTTTTGGAGCACCCTGTAAACATGCCCAATTCTACGCTGCAGAAATACAAAGCAAGTACGACCACACGTTAGTGCACACATAGGGTATGTTCACACAGGCTATTTTCGGCTGTTTTTCGAGCCGTTAACGGGCGAAAAACAGCTGAAAAATTTGAAGCAGAATGCCTCCAAACATCTGCCCATTGATTGCAATGGGAAAAACGGCGTTCTGTTCCGACAAGACGTTTTTTTACGCGGCCGTTTTTCAAAACGGGCGCGTAAAAAGAAGTGCAGGTCACTTCTTGGGACGTTTTTGGAGCCGTTTTTCATAGACTCTATTGAAAACAGCTCCAAAAACACCGTGAAAAATGCTGCAAAAATCACGAGGGGCTTAAAAAACGGCTGAAAATCAGGAGCTATTTTCCCTTGAAAATAGCTCCGTATTTTCAGACGTTTTTAGTCTAGTGTGTGAACATACCCTAAGGGTAAGTTCACACGTACCGTAAATACTGCGGATTTTCCGCATTGGATTTTGTTGCAGAACATCCACAGCATAATACAGTAGTAGCAAAGTGGATGAGATTTGAACAAATCTCATCCACTTGCTGCGTAAATGCTGAGCGAAAAAAACGCCCAGAAATTGACCTGCGGTGCGGTTTTATAATCCGCAGCATGTCAATTGTGTTTGCGTAAACACTTCTTATTTGTTGCCGGATTTCCCGATTGAACTCATTGGGGAGGTAAAACCCACAACAAGCAGCAGATGTTGCGTTTTTTGCGGCGGAAAAGCATCAATTCCACGCAAAAAAACACAGTTCAGAAAAAAAATTCTTATACTTACCTAAAGTCCTGCGTTTCTTCGTCCAAGCCAGCCTCCTGGGATGTTTCATCCCATGTGACCGCTGCAGCCAATCACTGGTGAACAGGGCGGATAGGCTGTGTGCTTTTAAGCAGCGTATCCACCCTGTGTGAAAATAGCCTTAAGGTTTCTAAGAGTGTCGATATGGTAGCGTAGCATACTTTCCGTATCAATTCCTCATGATTTTCAAGATCTCTGCTTGCTTTCATTCAATAGGAACTTTCATTGTTTACTCCCAGTGGATAAAATCCGTCCTGAAAAGGAAGCGCCTAACAAACTTCAACACCAGTGAAAACTATGTCCATAAACAATTTCCTTTAAAAAACGCAACAGAACTACAGCATTACAGAGACAAAAACCGCATGCAGTTGACCGCATGCGGTTTTCAAACGCAACAAAACCGCGTTTATATTGATTGACGACAAGCAGTGATCAGGAAAGCCGCAAAAAGTTTGGAAAATGTAATAGCTTTGGACTTTACAAAAAAATTATTCTTTTTATGCTAAAACGGGAATACCACTTTTACTGAAAAATAACATTTACTGCAAATTCAATATATTTATATAGGCTCAGTTTTCCATGCAAAAAAACAAAAATAAATCTGAATATAGAAGATCAATAAATAAACCAAAAATATTACATCATTAACAATAACATGATTTTTTCAAACAATAATGTAACAAATGCTGAAATAAAGCAATTTGCCTAGAGCAATCTATTTTCAGTCTGTCAAGGCCCCAAAAACTGATGACTGTTCCAGGAAACACCAAATTATGTAAATGTGATTCAACCTATTAGCCAGAAAGCAATGAATTTTCTATTTACAAATGTGTGTATTCATAGGTACGGGTTATGTGCCCCCACAGACTTTACCCAGCGTGTGGTACATTCAAACAGAATTGAATATTCTTAATTATTAGAAGATTAGATAAGTCGTTCTACGCTAAAACGTGTTCGGATCCCCCTACTGCTTCAAAACCCAGTGCGGTATAAATCTCCACATAATACATGCCGGTAGAGATTTATCAGGGAAGCTTATTTTTCATGCAATAAAAAAAAAAAAAATTATAATAAAAGAGGAATGTTTAAAAACCGCAAGCACAATTAGCGTCAAGCAGATAAATCCTGTCGTAATCCTGTTTACGGTCTACATCAGACAGATGTGCCAAGATTGATTCAGACAGAACCTCGGCTTACAGTAAGAGTTATTTTTAAGGGCTGAACACTGTTCTATTTTTGTTAAACCTTTGCTAAATGGTGTTGGCAGAAGTGTTCATTATTGCTGTGAATATTCAACCTGCAAAAAAGAGATTATCTGTGGGCCGTGCAATTAAATTGTCTCCCCCAATGAAGATTTGCCAATTTGGTATAGAATTAAATAACATTATAACCAACAGAATACCTAAACCTCAAGAACAGATGGCACCTAGCGCCATAGTAAGTGTTACGAGATGGTCGTAATTATTGTGAGTAACCGGATATCGCTGCTGATACTTTTATATTGCAGATATTCGCTTGGCAGATGCTACGATGGAGGAACTTAGATAATCACGGAAGGGTTATAATAATAAGGTCTTACAATTCATTTGTGAATCAACAGTTGTATTACATGCGCTCGCTCATTACCTATTTAGAAAAATCATGGGATTTTATGTCGTTTTCCTGACAAATCCGTTTTAGCAAATACTTGTATTTCCCATAATACATTCTGTTCCGATTGATTTTGTAATATATCTTTATAGTAAGGTTTCCGAACTATTGTTTCCACGAAAAAAACGGAAACAAAACGAAAAGAAACTAAAACCATTTGCGACGGGAGCATTACCACTGAAAATAATGGCAATGCAAACGTAAGCTATGGTTTCCGTTTGCCTTTCCATTGATGGGTTCCTCCGACGAAAAGGTCTAATGCATACCTTCCGACTTTCGAGTATCCCAAAGAGGGACAACCGATGCGGCGCTCGCAGTGCACCGCAGCACATTTTTCTCCTTTTAAGCCATGCCTCTAATCCCGCCCAATCCCCGCCCATACATACCCGATTTAGCCCACACAGTATCATGCTCCCATAGTGCCTCCCACACCGTATAATACCAAACAGCTGCCCCCATACAGGCTAATGCTCTCTAGCTGCCACCATACAGTATAATGCCCCCATAGCTGCCACCATACCATATAATGCCCCCAAAGATGTACCCATACATTATAATGCCCACACAAATGCCCCCTATACAGTATAATGTCCACACAGATGTCCCAATGCAGTATAATACCCACACAGTCCCCATGCATTATAATGCCTGAACAAATTTACCCATACAGTGTAATGCCCCATAGCTGCCGCATACAGCATAATGCCCCATAGCTGCCCCATACAGTATAATGCCCACACAGATGCCCCCTGACTATAATGCACCCATAGCTGACTCATACAGTATAATGCCCCCATAGCTGCCCTCATACAGTATAATGCCCCCATAGCTGCCCCCCTACAGTATAATGCCATATAGATTCCCCCATACAGTATAATGCCCCCTTAGCTGCCACCATACACTAAAATGCCCCCACTGCTGCCTAGAACGCTCTGGCTGCTGAAAGAAGAGGCAAGATCGAAAAAAATTAGCTAGTCATGACGGCCTTTTCAGGCCTGGTCATTAAGGGGTTAAACATGACTTGGATTAATAGCCAAACCTATATATAGTAGGCACTAGAGAAACAGTCTTCTTCCTTCTGGCGGGATCTGTTTTACACACCGGGCACTACACACCATTGGGAAAAAAACGCTGGCGTAATGTCTATGCAGTGCTGTTCATTTGGCTTATTAGAGCGGGAGGTTACCTAGAATCAAATATTTTTCTATATCTCTACATTGGAGAAACATGTTTTTTAAACCATCAGCCCCGTCAGCTAATACATAAAGTATATAATGTATTATCCCCTATACCACAACAAGTACTCCGGTTTCAACAAAAAGAACAGTACATTTAATTACAGGTATTTAATGCTGATGTCACGGATTTTATGCCCTTTATCTGCTGATGTTTGTTTTTCTGGGAATTGGCTTGTACTCTGAAAAGATTAGTTTCTAGGAGACGTGAAATGGTGGAGACTGAAACATCTGCCACCACAAAACGTCCCATCTTATATCTTCTGCGTGCATTCCTACATTGACACAGGCTAAATGGATAGAACTGTCAGTAATGTGTGGCATTTGTTGCAGCAAATTCTACATGGGGACCTGACCTTGCCGCAGTCATGATGGTTTTTATTCTCTAAATTCTCCTTTTGCTCTGTGGGTTGGTAAGAAGCCCTACCCCCATGGCCGTTCCTTTTAGGTCGGGTTCCCGCGTAGCGTAAATGCTGCAGAATTTCCACAATGGAACTCTTTGTGGAAACTCCGCAGCATTAACAGTAGCAGTAAAATGGATGGGATTTAAAACCGCAACACGTCAATTTATGCTGCGTTTTTGTTGCTTTTCTGTTGCAGGTTTTCCCCATTGAATGCAATGGGAATGCAAAACCTGCAACAGAAAGTCAAGTGTTGCGACTTTTACATCGGAATCACATCGATTCCCGCCGCAAAAAATATTCATACCTACCCAGAACTACCTGCTTTTTCCTCCAGTCTAACTTCCTGGGATGACGTTTCATCCCATGTGACTGCTAGAGTCAATCACAGGCTGCAGCGGTCACATGGGCTTTAGCGCCATCCAGGGAGGCCGGACCGGATAGCCGCGTCACCATGACAAAGGCCTAGGTACGTATGTTGGTTTTTTTTTCTACGCCCAACATATTGTGCAGCGGTGTACAGACAGTGTCACCTTTCACCTCTGTTCCTGTCCCCAATGAGGTTGGTGTTAGCTTAAGGTAGGGAAACATCTATCTAAAATACTATTTTGTCCTCAGACAAAAAATTTTCATTAAAACTACACCAGTCAGGCAGAAACTGCGTCAAATCTGTCACAGTGGCACACGATGAATGATAAATTTGATGCATCTTGATAGACATGTTAGACAGTTTTTCTTTCTTATGCCACCCCATGGCTGGAGTAATTACATCAATATTTTGAGCCAAAAACTGGTGCACAATATTAGCAAACGGTGTAGCATTTTCTGACTCCTCTCAGCCATGCCACTTTTTTCTACACCCTTTTAAAAACGGTCTAGGAAGCTGCAAAAAGTGTCTAAAACACATAATAAATTTGGCGCCAATTTGTGGCAGAATTATGTCCCATTTTGCCTAGTAACTCTATCCTCATATTTTTTTAATCAGTGTACGAAGCATTCCCATCCAACTGCTTTGGTGCGAGTGATACATGAATGTTAGGGACCTAAGGCTCTGTTCACACTTGAGTTTATAACATAAAGCTGCATGCTGCGCTATTCTTGCTATCAAAAATAAACCCCCTGATAGAAAGTCCAAATGCAAGTGTGAGCATAGCAATAGTATTAAAGGGGTTGCATGGGCCTTAACATCAATGGCATATCCCTAGTAGCCGACCGCTCTCATCTACGGGCTGTGTCTGGTATTCACTTGAATGTGGCAGAGCTTTAATACCACTGACAGTCACAGAACTATGAAGGGGTCAATATTTAGGACCATACACAACCCCTTTAAGTGCTTACATTATATAATTGTGCAATTCACTGTAGGTAATAGAATAGTTCCCTGCAATAAAGCAAAGTTCTGCTACTTTATTCTGCTACTTTATTAGACAAAATGCATTGGCATTTGGTTAGATTTCGTCACTTTTCCATTGCTTCTTTTGTTCTTAATCTCTTTTTAGATATACAGGTATATATATATATGTCAGTAAATGATTGAGGAACGCAGGTCTCGTAGCTGATAGGATCCACAATCCTGACAAAACAGCAAATGAAACGACACAGATCTTATGACACGTTCGGGGAGAAAAACGATAAACCTGACGGACCCATGATAAGTCAATGGGATCAATCAGGAACTGGCGCAAAATGGATCTGTCATATCTGTCATGGATCTTGTATAAATGGAACCCATGATGCTACTGTGAACATAGTCTGGTTGCTCTAGAGTTAAGAAATAGAATGAGCAGCAGCAAATGTTATAAAAAATAAAAATTGTTACATTTTGCTCCAACACCAACGCTTTGAATGGTCCCCTGTCGATCTTTATTTGCTTTTCAGGAGCGCTGACATGCTGGCATCGACACTCCTGGAAAGTAAAAAAAAAAGAGACCAGCTGGAGCATGGATACTGAGCTGTGGGAGATTAAACCTGTTGCCGACAAATGACGAGTATGCTCATCATACAATATGCTAGTCACACGTAGCCCCGCTCTAACGGCAGACATCAGAGAAATCTCTGATCTCCGCATATAACCCATTCAGTGCCAAGATTATCGCAGCATTCAAAGGGAAAGAATGGGGTGACCCCGATTGATCATCCTTGTGACGCGATCGAGGCCCACACCTTCTATGGGCAGACAGTGCAGGGTCCATTGAAGGACCCCAGGGCTGTCTGATCATATTCCTAACAACTGCCTATGTACTATCTGTACACAGTTAATGTACTGTCATATAGATATATGGCAACTACATTATAGTTAATAACAAAGGTAAATCAAAATTAAAAATACTGCTATGGGATAAAAAAAAGTTAAATTAAAAAATATATATTTACATTTTTTTACACAAATGCAATTTTTTTTACAATAAATAAGCATTATTAAATATATGTCCCAAAACATTAAATAATACTCACATATTTGGTAACGTCACGACTAACAACTTGCACAATAAATTTAAAGCATCATTCTTGATGAACGGTGTTTGCTGTCAAATTAAAACAAAAAAACTGCCGCAAAAATTAAACTAAAAATACCAAAATATAAATTTATCTAAATTAAACGCTAATGTACATGTACCAAAAAAATGGCACCTACGTAAAGTACAACTTATCCTGAAAAAAAACAAAGCCTCATAACTACGTCAAAGAAAAAAGAAAGAGCAAAATTGGCCTGGTCCTTAAGAGGTTAACAGGTGAGTACTGTTTTTTTATAGCATTTGCTGCTGCTAGTTTTCTTTGTTTAACCCTCGGACAAGCCCTTTAACTCAATGATACCTAAAATATTGGATAAAACTTGCCCCTGTACTATTATTTTTCCATGCACGTCAGATACCCTTCATGAAGCTTGCCAAGCCTAAGGATTATACTGCAGCCACACGTGTGCAATTTCACTAAAATCAAACTCTTACAGGAAATGAAAGAAGATCATGCAGTCAGAAAATCCCCAGCCCCGTGGCGGCGGGCGGCCATCATAAGATAGCCAGAGATAATAAATCCCGCCAGAAAAAGCTGTAGAAATGAGAGCACCTCATATACTACTCAAAGTGTGAATGATCATTTCAATGTTATCTAGGAAGTGGCAGCTTCTCTGCCTCCTCTATACATAGAAGTTGCATCAGAAAAACGAAGCAAAATTTGTAATAAAAGTCAATTTAAAAAAGGTTTCAAATCAGCAAAATCACCATTATGGAAAAGAGACTACAGTGTTTTTTCCACCACAACTGTCAGTGAATATCGATGTAGCCAAGTTTATCTTGACTCTGATAACTTTCTGCAGCGTGATATCACACAAGAAAAGCCATTAAAAAGTCATTGCAAAAGTCATTGAAAAAGTCAAGTTAAAGTCCCTTGACACTGTGTATTTAATGCGTTAAAAGTAAAGATACAGGTGGCTACATCTGTATGTGATACAAGCATACACGTTAATCTACTATATGCGTTACATGTTAATGAGGGCGTTGGAGCTGATTGGCTGTGACCATATCTATTTGCTTAGTTTTTCACATACAGCTTTTCTGCATTCTCTATACATAGAAGTTGTATTGGAAAAACTAAGCAAAATTTGTAACAAAAGTCAATTTAAAAAAATGTTTAAAATCACAAAAAACATGGATTTAAAAAAAACAAAAAAAAAACTTGCAAAAATGTACAAAACCTTTCAACAAGGTTCTTCACTATTTTAAAAAATAATCAGAAAGTAGTAGAAGAAAAAGAAATGTGTCGTGTAGCCTCAGTTAACATTGTTTTTTGTTCCTATTGTCTGGTTTCTGGTGGCTTCTTTAAAGAGGACCTGTCACCTGCCATCTCAGTTAGGTTGCAGGTGCCTCACAGATTCTGCTGCTTTTTATTTTTTTCTTCTATCCCCCACCGTTCCTGAGATATCGGAGCCGTTAGTTCTGGTGTCCAATATGCAAAAGGGGCCTTTGACTGTCAAGTGGGTGTAAAGAGTAAAGACTTTCAAATAAGAACATCTCTCTTTGGACTACCCAACGCATCCATGCTTACACGGACAGTCCATTGATATGAACAGATTCTGTGTAATGATTAAGTTCCCCAGTCGGGGAGCTACAGGGAAATTGTGCACTTCATGTCAAGTTCACTAAAATATGATAACGGATTGCTAGAGGTCCCAGAAGCAGGGACCTTTCTAATCACAACCCCTTTATCTTGTATAGATCCTGAGTTACAGCCTTTATTATAGCACAGAGCTGCGTTCACAATATAGCTGGCTTAACAGCTGAAATCCCCCAGCATTCCTTGCTGGCTCAATGTCTTCATAAAGCTACTTTAGTGATTGCATATTGCATTTGGGGTCTTTACACCAGGATACTATACAGTAACCGGATGCAGGAAGAACAAACTGTCCTATTACATTATAAGAGTTATTATAAGCCTGTTGACTGTTCCCAGTGACAACTAGCAGAACTGTCTATACAGCTCTGGACTATAAAACAGGCTGTAACTCAGAATTAGTAGAACATAAGTAATGCAATCATTTTACAAAGTTAATCAATTTTTTTTGTAGATTAATTATATAAAACGCTAGAATGGCAGCCAAATTAGGACAAACCCCCCCCCCCCCCCAAATCCTGTCAAGCTTCCATGACACCTCTCTGCACTCAGTTTAGTGGTATTCTTTTTTATCTTGGCCCCCGTTTAGACAGGTAGATCTAAGAAAAATGTAGGGTAGGTAGTCCTCTTACCGGGCACTTTATTGCCAAACTATCTTCTCCGTTCTAGACTGTCATTATGTCACACGACCCGCAATGTGATTGTCCAAATCCTACAGAGTCTGCTGTGTGGACCAGAAGTCACTTTCACTATGCATCCTACGAGTCTCACATTGAGGGTTTCATAGCAATGCATAGTAAAAGGGACTTCCGGTCCACATAGCAGACGCTGTAAGATTTGGATAATCACAGAGCGGGAAGCAACCGTGCCCGGAAAGGAGAAGAGAATTCAACAATAAAGCTTTTGGTAAGAGGATTACCTGCCCTAACTTTCCAAATGGGGGCCAAGATATTTTTTACCAGAGTGCTGCTTTAAATAGGTTCTCCGGGATCAAGAAAAAGCAAACCAAGAGGGGAAAGGGTTTCACTCCAGTGTTTTCTTGTTTACAGAACTGCAGCAATGACGTCACATCGACTCGTGACCGTTGCAGCCAATTGCTGACCTTAGCGGTGGCTGCAGCTGTCACGATTGCTAGGGACATGTTACCTGACAACATTGCTGACAGGACTGTAGTCATTAGGTAGTGTATCTCTAAAAACCATACGGTTAAACATGACTCAAACATAGTATTTCCCATCTCAAGCTAATATAGGGTGCAGCATGATAAGACTTCCCTTCCCATAAGAGTGTTAGGCTACATTCACACGAGGGTATCAGAGTCACGTGCGTGAATCTGGTCCGTGTGTGTTGTTTTATTGCATCCGTGCTTTGCGAGTGGCATGCGTTATTCACGCACTCGCAAAGCACATATTTTTTTTAAATTATTTTCAATTGAATTGATGCGGAAATCACGCACAGCACACGGATGTGCATCCATGTGCTGTGCATGATTTTCACGCACCCATTGAGTTCAATGGGCGATAGGTGCGTGAAAAACGCACAAATATAGGACAAGCAGTGAGTTTTACGCAACGGACACACTCTGCGTGAAAACTCCTGCATGTGTGAACGGCCCCATTGAAATCAATGGGTCCGTGTGCTGCGCGTGATTTCCCTGCGCAGCACACGTACGTTATTCACGTTCGTCTGAATGAGCCCTTACTGGAAATGTTTATATAATGCAACAATCCTATGTGCCATTTACCTTTGCTGCTCTCCATGGTGGCACAGTCCCCACTCCTCTGTTTACAGATACCTTGCAGAACAAGCATGCCATTAAAAATCCGAAAATACATATTTTGTTCTCTGTCCAGGTTAATCATACCTAAAATGAGATTGTTAGAATAATGGAATCTGTGCCACCACAGTGATTGTGTACAATGCAATTACTTCATGTTCAGTTCATGTGCGCACTTCCTTACTATTGATTCAGTAATGATTAACGTTTAACATCAATGCTGCGGATCCTGGCGGATCGGGTGTCTTGTGACAAATGGCTGAATCCAGATATTGACAATATTTACCAGCAATAAGTCGTTATGGGGAAGCAGATAGTTTTTGAAACTGCTAGTGGATAGGAAACAAGTCACATGAAACTTCAGATACCACCACAAACCTAACAGATGTTCCAGGGGTCACCGGTGCAAAAACATAGGCATATGTGCAGGAAATGTGACACTATCATGAAATCAGTTGGTGTCTAAAATAACAGCACTTCCTTATGGCTGTGTAGCAATATATGTATCAAATACACAACACATTCTGTTTCTGCATTGTGCGCAGCAAAAGGGGCATCAATAATACTGGATTTAGCCGAGACCTACAGTTTATAGGAAAATGGGAGGTTTTGGAAAATGTCTAGAACAAAGGTCGATTTTCCTAGAATTAAAGGGTATCTAAACTTTTAAAAAAACTTTTGACATGTCAGAAGTTTTGATCGGTGGGGGCCGAGCACTGAGACCTCCACTTATGGCTAAAACCAAGAGGCAGAAGCGCTCGTGTGCCACTTAGTTTCTGATCGGCTTACCTCGGAAAGCCGAGCGAGCGGTGTACGGGCCCATAAACTTTCTATTGAGCACGTGCACCACTTGCTCGGCTTTCCAAAAAAAGTTTATTAAAGTTTAGTTACCCTTTAGGATATCATATACAAGGATTAAATATGAAAAGACAGTGGTATATTTCTTGGGGTGCGTCAGACAATTACCATTGGGAATCCGCTGCTTCGTCCACACAAAAGTGAGCATGCTACAGATTTAAGATCTGCATCATGCTCTGCTTTCAGTGAGGATTTTTTATGCTACATGTGGATGGGGTTTTGAATACATCCACTCGAATTGTACTGTAACTGGCGTTCTAATTCATATGGGGTTAAAGGGGTTGTCCACGACCGAACAACTGATGACCTATCCCCAAGATAGCTCATAAGTATATGATCGATAGGGGTCCGACACCCGGACCCTACACTGATCCTCCACTCCGGCTGCCTCCGGGCGCTGGATGTTTTGAACGGTATGCAGTAGTCGGGAGAAGATGGATCCAACCACTACATAGCGGCCGTTCTGCAGAACTGCAGCTCTGCTCCTATTCAAGTGAAACAATGTTTCTTTGCCTGATGAAGAGATCGGTCCGATCTCGTAACGCGTAGCATTCTTATCCATTAAACATATATCTCATTTAAACTTCTTGCCTTGGATTGAATGCTTCAATTCCACAACATTTGGACAGCGCTGGAGAATTTTATCCTTATTTTTTTTCTCCATTTATCTCGATCTACTGAGGGAGCCCTGACAATAGCAGACATGGCCCATGGACAGGAGAGGCGCTATTTTAGGTTAAAAAAACAAACAACAAAACAGACCCTTCTTTCTAATCTCATAAAACCTCTATAACCATTGTGACATTGGTGAATGTTGCTTATACTAAAATATTCTTCATCATTAATATTTTCTATGCCTGTTAAACAATTAAGGGAATAAACAATAGCTACATTATCAACTAGGAGAAAAAACAGCAAGAGATGTCTTCAGAACTTGATGTACGTTAAATAACTATACGTAGAGCGGGAGGCAATATAATGGTCAAACTTAATAATAAAGATGGCAGATGTTTATCACATACAGTAGATTGACTTCAAATAACCTTTCTCTAGAGCTCATGAACAGTGTCCTCCAGCCACTCTGTAGACTATATGGATATATTGATGGTAAATGCATTTGTAAGACTCTAAAGTTAGCATTGAAATGGTAACAAAAAAACATTTAAGTCCTTTGTATTTTTCTCTTCTATTAAAACTGTCCGCCCCCGAGGGTCATTTTACAGAAATAATCTATATACAATCTTCATGAAAAGTAGAGTAACTTACATTCATTATATTACTTATTTGCACTGATCATGAATTGCAGCATGTACTATAGCCTAGAGCTGCATTCACAGCTATGCTGGGGGTCATTAGGCTGTGTTCACATCAGCGTTGGTTTCCGTTCACGGGTTCCATTGCAGCTTTCCGTCGGACTGCGCTATTGATTCCGTCAAAACGACGGAACCCTGTCACAATGGTGACAGACGGAAACCATTAGCTAGGTTTCCGTCACCATTGAGTTCAATGGAAGCGTAGGTTTCCGTTTGCCTTTCCGTTGAGGTGTTAGGCTGGGTTCACACGACCTATTTTCAGGCGTAAACGAGGCGTATTATGCCTCGATTTATGCCTGAAAATACGGCTCCAATACGTCGGCAAACATCTGCCCATTCATTTGAATGGGTTTGCCGACGTACTGTGCCGACGACCTGTAATTTACGCGTCGTCGTCGTCTGACAGCTGTCAAAAGATGACGCGTAAAATTACAGCCTCGTCAAAAGAAGTGCAGGACACTTCTTGGGACGTTTTTGGAGCTGTTTTTTCATAGACTCTATTGAAAACCGCTCCAAAAACGGCGCGAAAACGGCCCGAAAAACGCAGCGAAAAACGTGAGTTGCTCAAAAAACGTCTGAAAATCAGGTGCTGTTTTCCCTTGAAAACAGCTCCGTATTTTCAGAAGTTTTTGGCTCAGTGTGTGAACATACCCTTAACCCGACAGAAACCTCCGACGGAACCCCTCAATGGAAGGGCAACGGTGATGTGAACAGGCCATGGGAAAAAGTATTTGTTCCTCACCTGTTTTCTACTATTTCTGCAAATTTGTCACATTTAAAAGTTTCAGATCATTCAACTAATCCTATTATAAGATAAAGAGATTTATTCAAATCCTATCTCACACATGTAAAAAACTAATTGTCCCCCTAGACCTAATAACTGGTTGTGCCACACTTGGCTGTAACAACTGCAATCAAATGTTTGTGATATCTTGTGATGAGTTTATTACATCGCTGTGGGGGAAATCTGGCCCATACTTCTTTGTAGAATTGTTTGTATTCAGCTACATTGGAGGGTTTTTGAGTATGAACTGCCCGTTTTAAGATCTTATCACAGCATCTCAATTGGATTTTAGTCAGGACTTTGACACGGTCACTCCAAAACTTTAAAGGGATTATCCTAGAAATGATTTTTTTTTAGTAGGGGCTGCAAATGAAATAAATAAATAAAAAAAGCAATACTTACCTATCCTTGCCCCCGACGATGAAGCTCTGGTTGCACTCCCGGTGGATGTTTACATGCACGTAGCATGTAACTGCTGCAGCCACTCAGAGGGCCGTAGAACCGTAGTACTGGCATAATGCCAGAAATACAACATATGGCCAATGAGACCTCTGATTGGCTGTAGCGGTCAAATGCTACGTGCATGCAAACAACCAGTTCCACCGGAGCATCTGCACTGGATCCATGGGGCAACGATAGGTAAGTATTGCTTTTTTGGTTTATTTATTTAATTTGCGGCTCCTAAGAAATTATGTTTACTTCCCGTGTCACCCCTTTAATTTAGCTTCTTTTGAGCCATTAAGAAGTGGGCCTGCTTGTGTGCTTAACCCAACTGCACTTGAGCTTTAGGTCACAAAACATTCTCCTTCAGGATATTTCGATTTTTTTAAAACAGAGCAGAATTCATGGTTCCATCAGTTATGACAAATCATCCAGGTTCTGCAGATGCAAAGCAACCCCAGATCATCACACTACCACCACCACCACCACCATTACGTTTGACTGTTGGTATGATGTTCTTATAGTGGGATGCGGTGTTATCTTTACGCCAGATGTAACGAGACCCATGTCTTCAAATAAGTTCCACTTTTGACTCATCAGCCAACAGAATATTATCCCAAAAGTCTTGGGGGTCATCTAAATGTTTTTTGGCAAATAGGAGACAAGCCCTTGTGTCTTTTTGGTAAGCAGTGGTTTGCGCATCTCTCCCACAGAAGCCATTTTTGCCCAGTGTCTTTCTTATTGTGGTATCATGTACATTGACCTTAACTGAGACAAGTGAGATCTGCAGTTCTTTATATGTTTGTCCGGGTTCTTTTGTGACCTCCTGGATGAGTTGTCGATGCACTCTTGGTGAAATTTTGGTAGGCCGGCAACTCTTGGTAAGGTTCCCCACTGTTCCAAGCTTTTTCAATTTGTGGATAATGGCTGTCACTGTGGTTCGTTGGAGTCTGGAGTCCCAGAGCCTTAGACTGCATTCACACAAGACAGAAATGCTGTAGATTTTCTGCAGCATATTCGCATCGTTTCTGCAGCATTGGTGTCAGTGATAGCGCCCCCTGGAATTTATTTTTTTTCTTGCATTTATAGTGCACCTAAGACAGCACTGCCCAGCGAAGGAAAACTCGGGGTGTGGTAGGGGGAGCTACTGAGAACCAGACGCAATGCGTCTCTGGGATTTGTAGCAGAAGTGGAGCCACATGTGCCATGATGCTGCCCGCCAAGAGACATTGCTCTGTAGATGGAGCACGAATGGTAAGTAAATGGCCCATAAAAGGCCCAAAAAAATTGAAACGCAAATTTAATAGCAATAGTTTTAAGAATTATTAACAGTCAGCAGAGATAATATTTTTTTTTAGGTTTTGTGGAATTGCAAAAAGAACGACCTGAATACCACTGGAACCTTGCCCTCACTATCCTGCATTATCCCTTACGCTATTGGCTCAGAGCCCAGGCGTTTCACGGGCTCTCCCACCTCGTCAGACAGGTTATAGAGCGGCGTTATAACAGGCTGTCATATGTCAGCAGTGGCAAAGGCAAAACTACAATTCATCCTACATGACTGAGAATATCCATTGCAGTAATTGAACCATATACCTAATCTAGATCAAAGAAACAGATTTTAAGTAAGTGCGCAAGTGTGAAGCCGCTTTCGTATATACACATTATTTACTTTATATACTAATACCTTTTAAATGAGGGCACTGGTAAAAGCTTTATTATTTATTTAGTCCTTCTCCTTGAAAGCCATATTTAATTTCCTCATATTGCTAGCATGTTTTCTCCATAGGTAAACCAATGATTTAAATAAAGAAAAATTAAAAAAGAATTTCTGACTTAAGAAATGATGACTTAATTTGTCACATTGTACACAGACAAACAGTATTTCTACTTATTTTGCTTTTCACATATACATATCAACACATGAAAAGCAAGTAAAGCAGACCCAATTCATTAAAATAAATCAAAAACTTGGGGGATGCCTTTAGATCCCTGATTTACAAAATGCAGACCACCCAATTCTACGTTGTGTTTCAAACTACGTTTAACAGTAGACCCTAAAATCACAAAAAGGTTATGATAAAGCAGAGGGTAATATCTACCCATTACTAACAGCATCCCGCATACTATTCCATTACACGGCACTGCTTCAGACACTGACAGATGTCTTATACTTTAGCTATCCAAAACAGACTGAGAGTATCTATTTCAATCACATCTGTTCACAAAGAGCCGGCAAAAGAGGATATACACTCAGAATTAATTATGTTTCGGGATCTTTAGGTCTTTGTTACTGTGTTTTAAAGTAATCTGGATGCTCTGCTATTTAATAGGAGTACGGACTATAGAAAATGCACCATTTCATTACATTACACCATTTTTAGTTTCCAAGCCATACACATAAGGAACAGAGACTTCTTATCACAATTGAGTATTTCTTGGTCTGCATTTTAAGTGCTAGCCACTTTTATGATAAATGTTTTTCTGTGGTTCTTTGGTATCGGAGCCACTTATCTCTTTTATACTACATCAGAGAGCGCTTCTATACATTTTCAGTACATGCTCAAATGCAGAGTTTTCACCACTATGATAGAAATTCATCACAGTACCACAAGTTATTTTATTACACTCATAAAGGGAGCGATTCCAGGTAAATTAAGGAATTGTTATATATGCAATTCTCCAATATCATCCAAGTTTTGCTATAAGGCTGTCACATATGCCAGTGAAGAAGGAAGCATAAGAGGATTGTCTCCTCAAATATTGGTGCCTATTATCTCTTTGTATGACATATTTCCAAGCAGAAAGAAGATAGAACCTGGAGGAGTCCCTAGAGACAGTGTAATGACTTCCTCCTGCAATATGACAGGAGAGAATGCTGAGAGTATTGTCCTGAACCTCTTATTGCTGTAGCAACAGTTCTCTACAGTTCTCTACAGTTCTTTTACAGTTTTTTATACTGTTTGAGTAAGAACAAAGAAATTATTAAAGCTGATAGAATTTGTATAGAAAAGTGGATGTTGTTTTAAATAAAGAAGCCATAAATATTACATATGCTATGACTTAGTTAAAGGAGTATTCCCATCTTAGACATTTATAGTATAGATAGCATTTAGATCCACACCTAACTCCAGAATGGGGGTCCCCCAACACTCTGGTTGGGCAGGCGGCCACATCCAGGCAGAGAGGGAATGGAGAGGTGTCTGTGATTACAGTAACGGCCGAGCTCACTGTGCTACGCTGTTTCCGTAACTCCCTCAGAAGTAAATGTTTCCATATCCTGGACACCTCTTTATTCGTTATCCACTTGGACGCAGCGGCCACCTCACCAGACGGGGCAGGGTCAAAGGACACTTGTTCTAGAGATAGATGCGCGAACCAAAGTTAGGACCCGCATCAATCCGACATTTATGGCATATGCTGTGAATTTGCCATAAATGCCTAAGATGGGCATACCCCATGAAAAAAAAAAAATTCTCCCCCCTAGTACTGATCTTGGGAAAATGACTACAGGGAGGAGTAGCGGTTCACTGGGATTATGTTTATATGGTTAAAATAACTGAGCACGTCGGGCACCAATACATATATAGTAGTGTCAAAGCCAGGCTTATCAATTTTGATACATTTAGGCCTCATGCACACTTCCTTCACCGTTTTATCGGCCGGTTTTGACGGATCCGTGTGCACGTTTTGTTATCAGTGTGGTTTCCGTGTGATTTTCGTGTTTCCGTTTCCGAGCGCCGAGTATGGTACTGTCCAGGGTGCTGAAAGAGCATGGTTGTTCAGCGCTAGTCACTGTACAGGGTGCTGAAAGAGTTAATGGGCTGCACTGATCAGCAGTAACTCTTTCAGCACCCTGGACAGTGACTAGCGCTGAAGAATGACCATGCTCGGTGCTCGCAAAGTACAATTTTAATGAAATTAAAAAATCAGTTCATACTTACCCAGAACTCCCTGCTTTTTCCTCCTATCCGGCCTCCTGGGATGACGCTTCATTCCATGTCACCGCCTCTGCAGCCAATCACAGGCTGCAGCGGCCACATGGACTGCCGCGTCATACAGGAAGGTCGGACTGGAGGAAGAAGGGGGACTCATCACCAAGACAACCACCAATACGTATGAACTGCTTTTTATTTTATTTTTATCAGCAGCCTCTTCTCTCTATCAGTGCTGGATAGGGAGAAGTGGCTGCCAACTAGTGTAATATCTCTAATGTACTTCTGCCCACCCGGCGGTTGCTAGGCAATGGCTCCGTCACACACGGACGGCACACGGATGCCTTCAGTCATGCACTCCTCTGTACAACGCCCACTTGGTCTAAAGTAAAAACACGCCCACTTGGGCATTAAGCAACTCATTAGCATAAATCTAAAATCGCTAATAAAGTGGTGAAAACAGATCGTTTTTTTAAATAAAAAGCATTACTGTCACCTACATTACAGCGCCGATCTCCTTATGTAGGAGATAGGGCACTTATAATGTGGTGACAGAGCCTCTTTAAAAATTAACAGAAAAAAAAGCATGTCCAAAATAACATCAAATGATAAACGCCACTAAAAACGCTGTAAAAACGGCAAGCTACAATTAAAAACAGCTGCCATTTTTAGAAGCATTTTTTGATGCAGTTTAGACCCAGTTCACACTGTTTTTTGTCGCTGATTTTGACGTGGAAACTGCATCGTAATAAGCACCAAAAAAAGTCCGAAGCCGCCCCCCACTGATTTTAATAAGGTGCCGGGGCATTTTTTCCGCGACGGGTTTTAGCTGCTCGGGGGGAAAAAAAGTGCCATGTTCTTTCTTGCCGCGGTTCCACCTCTGACCTCCCATTGAAATTAATGGGAGGCAGAAAAAAGCGTTTTCCGCTGTGTTTTTTACCCACACTGCTCAATGGCCGCGGGCAAAAAAACGCAGTGAAAAACGCAGCGAAAAATGCGGCAAGAAAGTGCAGGCAGGTCAAAAGATTTTTTTCTGCCTGCAAAATCCTCCGTGTGAACAGGGCCTAAAATTGCTAGAAAATTTTCTGTATTTGAAGGAGGCAGAAAAAAAACACTTTCCCTTTTTTTTTTAAACCCACTAAAACCTCGTTATCCACCTTTATAGCCAATTTTTATTTCATTGCACCAATGCATCAAAAAAGGATTAATGAAGAAACTCCACAATAGGTCTTGATAAAAAAAAATGTCCTATAATTTAGCATCTACAGCTTGCATGCGGATCTATGCATTTCCATGGTAACAGAAAACAAACCATGTGCAGTCTGATCCTGCAGCCATACTCACTTCCATCTGTCCTCTACTGCCCCCTACACACATTTGGTAGGTTTAGCAAGAACTAGGGGACATAGAAAAGGAAGTGTGACTGCAGGATCCCAATATACAGAGTTTGTTTGTTGTCTGTTACCATGGAGATGCCTAGGTCTGCATAGGAGCTGTAGAAACAGAACGACAGGAGATTTTTAATGAAGACAAATTGCAAAGTTTATTCATTTTTCATTTTAGACACATTGGGACAATGCAAATGCTCACAGACATTTGAATTATATGTTAAAACTAATGTGTATAAATGTTATTGAAGGGAACCTGTCACGTCCAGCATGTTGTCCAATATGCTTGAGCCAAGAGTAAGGCTGGGTTCACACACCCTATTTACGGACATAATTCGGGCGTATCAGCCAAAAATACGGCTCCAAAGCGTCGGCACACATCTGCCCATTACGATGTACTGTGCCAACGGTCTTTTTTTTTACGCGCCGCTGTCAAAGAAGTGCATGTCACTTCTTGAGACGTAATTGGAGACGTTTTCCATTGACTCCATGGAAAAACAGCTCCAATTATGTCCGTAATGGACGTTGCGAAAAACGCCTGCACATGCCATTACGTCTGAAATTCCAGAGCTGTTTTCTCCTGAAAACAGCTCCGTAATTTCAGCCGTAACGGACGTGCACGTGTGACCATACCCTAAACAGGGATTTCAAGAAATAAATTACACGTTATACTGAATCCTTTCGCACAAAACTAAACCTCTATATGGTGTAAATCCCTTCTAATATAGCAGACCATAAGCACAAGAAATAAAATCTGCCACTGTGTTCCCATAGACCAACACTCAGGCCTGAACTTTAACACAATCCATGCATTACTATTTAAACTATCATAGGCTTCGTTCACACCTGTGTTGGTGTGTTCCGTTTTCCTTCTCCGTCAGAGGAGCAGAACAAGGGAATAACTGAGGCAACGGTTCCGTTGCACGATGGATACCACCAGCAGTCGACAGAACGCATTGACTTTAATGGGTTCTGTCGGTTTTCAGTCGTTTTACCGGAGACAATAGTGCTGCATGCTACGCTATTTTCTCCAGTAATCTCTGCCGGATCTGCAACGGAAGCGCCGTTAGAACCCTCCAGAGCAGATGTGAATGAAGCCATATACTGTATATGCAATTTATTTACATTCTTGAAAAAGTACAGCATAGCGTGTAAAGTTTGCCTTCGATTGTGAGCCCTGCTGGTTACAGGGACTGGTGTGTACAGCTCTGCAATATACGGTGCTGCCATATAAGCAACATAAAATAAGAAATAGTAGAGAAGTTTTTCATGCCAGGGGCACATTGGCATAATCGCACATTCATGTCTAGGTGTTATTTCCCTGCTATGTGATGTATGCATTCGACCTACAGTCACCACATCGCAGCACATGTTCAGTCACTTCAGGCCATACTTAGGCTTCATTCACATCTGCGCTAGGGTCCCGTTCCGAAGTTCCGTCTGAGCATTCCGTCGGAACGGGACCCTGACTGACACAAACGTTTCCGTTTCCATCACCATTGATTTCAATGGTGACGGATCCGGTGCCAATGGTTTCCGTTTGTCTCAGTTGTGCAAGGGTTCCGTCGTTTTGACGCAGATGTGAACGAAGCCTTCGTTTGTTTTAGGCCAGTGCTATAAGGTGAGGACTAGAGCCTCCAATAAAAAGCCTCATTGTTTTCTAGGAAGCCTGGGAAATGCTTATTTTTCCTTTTCAATAGAAACCTGATACCCATTACCCTGTGTGTATAGCTTTAGGGATATCAATAGCACTACTACAATGTTCACGAGAGATTCACCTTTCTGACCTACAGCAGCATTGTTGTGACCAGCGATGTACTGGACAATTGTTCTCTTTGTTAGTTCAAGTGTTTCTTAATAGAGGAAACTTAACTTTGTCTGGCCCCATAATTGTATTCTTCTAGCACTGGCCATACATTACTGGGAAAAAACACCGAGATCCAGAGAATCCTCACATGGTCCTTGTATTATCAGTATGAGCACAGTGAAAGAATATTCATGTGTTCTGGATATTATGGTGGTTGAAATTATTGGGTTTGGATGAATGTTTATCATTGTAGAAAAGTGAAGATCTGTATGTACAGATGTAAAAATCTTTAAAGTGTAGCTAAACAACAAAAAAAAAATAACTTTTGACATGTCGTAGTAAAATTTCAGAAGTTTTGGTTGGTGGGGATGCGAGCATTGAGACGACCCCCACAGATCACTAAAATTAAGTGGCAGAAGAGCTTGGGTGAGTGCTGTGCCACTTTGTTTGTGATGAGCTTTCCTCAAAAAAGCCTCGGAGCGGTGCACAGACTCTGTAGTAAATGTATGAGCCCGTACACTGCTCGCTCGGGTTTCCGAGAAAAGCTGATCAGAAACTAGGCGGCACAGCGCTCACCCAAACTCTTCTACAACCAATTTATTTTATTATTGATCCAATGCATTTAAAATAGAAAATAAATCAACGTTTTCCTATCGTTTTGTTTCTACAGCTCTTATGCAGGCTTGTGTGAAATTCTGTCGTCCTGCCATTTAACTCCTTTCCATCTGTCCCCTAGTTATTGCTAACTAAAGTTGGCCCTATATTTCAGATAGCTGTCGGCCAAACTTTTTTATTCAACCGACAGCTATTCCTCCTGACTCCCCCATACACATGCGGCTCGGCCGACAGTGCGTGCATTCTCAATAGGCTGAGGGAGTAAAGTCACTGCCAAACTATTCTGGCAGCAGCTTATCTCCTTGGAAATAAAAGGAATAGGTCATGTTGAAATCCATGATGTCCGACCCTTCTCTCCCCGAACATCTGACATCTGGACGCCGACATACACTTTAGATGGTCGGCTGGACCTGCCAAAATTAACGGATTCAGCTGATATACATTTAATGTGTGTAGCCACTTTTACTTTTGGTAGGTCAGCAGGAAGTAGGGGATAGAAAGTGTGACTGCAGAATCAGACTACAAAGCGTTTGTTCGTTGTCTGTTACCAAGGAAACACAATGGTCTGCATAAGAGCTGTAGACACAAAACTATTAGCAAAATTGCTTAATTTTTTTAATTTTAGATGTATTGTGACAATTAAAAAAAAAAAAATTGGGTTGAGAAGGAAGAAAACACACCCTTTAACCCCTTAATTACGTTCTTTAACTTGCATGGTGAATGCCATAAAAGTAAAAAAAAAAAACAATGCCAGAATTGCTCTTTTCTGTTTATCCTGCCCTAAAAAAAAGTTGTATGTACCCCTACAAATAAAAAACACAATTTGTCCCACAAAATATAAGCCCTCATACAGCCACATTGGCGGACCAATAAAAAAAAGTTATGTCTCTTAGAATATAGCAACACAAAAACAATTTAGTTTTTTTTTTAAAAAAAAAGTGTTTTTATTGTGCAAAAGTGGTAAAATAAAGTAAACTGTATAAATTTGGTATTACCGTAATCGTAACAACCGGCAGAATAAAGTTATTATGTCATTTATACCCCACGGTAAACTGTGTCAAATTAAGACGCAAAAAACTATGGTGAAATTTGTTTTTTTCCATTAACTTAATAAAAGTTAATCAATAAATGAGAAGTACTCCAAAATAGTGGCATTAAAAAATACAACTTTAAAGAGGCTCTGTCACCAGATTTTCAAACCCCTATCTGCTATTGCAGCAGATCGCCGCTGAAATGTAGATTACAGTTACGTTTTTTTTTTCTTCACAAACGAACATTTTTGGCCAAGTTATGAGCTATTTTTATATTTATGCAAATGAGCCTTTCTTAAGTACAACTGGGCGTGTTTAAAGTAAAAGTACAACTGGGCGTGTTTAAAGTTATGTACAAGTGGGCATGTATTGTGTGTGTACATCTGGGTGTTTTTACTTCTTTTACTAGCTGGGCGTTGTGAATAGAAGTGTATGATGCTGACGAATCAGCATCATCCACTTCTCTTCGTTACCACCCAGCTTCTGGCAGTGCACAGACACACAGCGTGTTCTCGAGAGATCACGCTGTGACGTCACTTCCTGCCCCAGGTCCTGCATCGTGTCAGACGAGCGAGGACACATCGGCACCAGGCAACAGAGGCTACATCGACTTACCTGCAAACGCCGATGCTGCTGCAGAATTAACAGTAGCCTCTGGTGCCGATGTGTCCTCGCTCGTCCGACACGATGCAGGACCTGGGGCAGGAAGTGACGTCACAGCGTGATCTCTCGAGAACACGCTGTGTCTGTGCACTGCCAGAAGCTGGGTGGTAACGAAGAGAAGTGGATGATGCTGATTCGTCAGCATCATACACTTCTATTCACAACGCCCAGCTAGTAAAACAAGTAAAAATGCCCAGATGTACACACACAATACACGCCCACTTGTACATAACTTTAAACACGCCCAGTTGTACTTAAGAAAGGCTCATTTGCATAAATATAAAAATGGTCATAACTTGGCCAAAAATGCTCGTTTTTGAAGAAAAAAAACGTTACTGTAATCTACATTGCAGCGCCGATCTGCTGCAATACGAGATAGGGGTTTGAAAATCTGGTGACAGAGCCTCTTTAAAAACCAATCCTCACACAGCTATGTAGAGGGAAAAATAAAAAAGTTATAGCTCTTTGAATTCGACGATGAAATTATGGAAAAAAAAACTGCTTCGTCATTAAGGGGTTGTCCGGGCACGGGGGTGTTTTTTTATACTGATGACCTATTCACGGGAAATAGGCTGGTCACTAAGGGGTTACATGCATTGTCTGGTCACATGAACACTTTGAAGCAGTGGCGCTGTATACAAAACATGTGATCACAACCGGAAACAACTTCTTCAAATAGAAAATAAATCACCAGTTCTTTGTTATATGTTTATGAGAAAGTTGGGTGACCGTGTGTGTGCCCGCAGGTCCGGCTCCATAGGGGGCACAGACTCCTGTACCCTGTAATCTGGATTATCAGAACAACTGAAGAGTTTATATTTTATTTTGAGGGAGTATGCTCATTCATTCATGTGGGCAGTGCCATCGCCACATTTCTTTTTAGGAGACATGTTGGCATCGTTTTGGACGTAAAAGTTTCCTCAGCAGCCGTGAAACTAAACTCCCAGCATGCTCTGACAACTTTCGGTTCAGGGCATGCTGGGAGTTGTAGTCCCACCACAACTGTACGGTCACAGGTTGCAGAACACTGGTGATGCCCGCACACCGGACTACTCACCCGGGTTCTCTGGCTGGATGGGGCACCAGAGCAGGTGACTGGCAGTCAGGGAGACGTCGCAGCTTCTCTTATCAATCTCAAATATACCACGCAGTAGAGGAGCTTGTCCGCCGCAGTCTCGGGATGACCGGCCGCTGTACCCTCCCAGAGAGCGCTCGTCTGGGTCACTGGAACCCCGAGCTCCAGACCGGTCACTGCTCGAACTCCACTCGTCGCAGCGGTCACTCAGCCGCCAGGGCACAGAGGCAGGACGCTTCCAGTCCGTGTGGTCTTCGTCATTATCGCTCCAAGCGCTGACTCTGCGGAAGAGTCCGGGCAGGCGCAGGCTCTCCCCCATATAGTCACTTGTGGAGCCCCGGAGTTGGGGTGACAGGTGTTTGTCGGCACTGAGGCCTCGGCTGCCAGGGAAACGCACGGGAACGCGCGACGCCATCTCTAGGTGTGCACGGGAGCGCGGGTGGTTGTCATGTGAACGCGCACAGCTTCTGTCATGTCCAGTCCTCGGCCGTGCGGTCAGCAGCAGCTCTGACAAGAAGCTCTATAATTATTAACATATTAACTTTATGGAATTTATTAACCCCTTCATTTGTTTTAATTTTTTTTTTCAGTTTAGTTTTTCCCGCTCCGCTCTCCAAAAGCCATAACTTTTTTATTTTTTCGTTGACTAGGACTAGTTTTTTAGCCGAACGAGTTGTAGTATTTACTAACACTCTTTAATGTACTATATAATATACTGGGAAACTGAAAAAATTATTCGTCGGGTGGAATGGGACAAAAACTGCGATTCCTCCATTGTTTTTTGGGTCTCAGTTTTGCAGCTTTCACCGTGCGGTAAAAAAGACATGTTAACTTAGTTCTGTGGGTCAATACGATTACGGCGTTACTAAATATATATATATATTTTATGTTTTACTACTTTTACAAAGAATAAACTATTTGCTAAAAAAAAAATAGTTTTGTGTTGCCAAATTCGGAGCCATAACTTTTTTATTTTCTGTTGATGGGGCGGTGTGAGGGCTTGTTTTTTGCAGGGTGAGATGTAGTTTTTGGGTATTTTCTACATTTTGATTACTTTCTATTTGATTTTTTTTAGGGAGCTTAGATGACTAAAAAAAAGTAGTTCTATTTGTTTTACACCTTGCAAAACTGTGTGTGATCCTGGCCTTATGGTGATAAAATGGAAACTTTCCTTTTCCACAGATTTTATGGCATAGTCTGTGGATGTGACTGGAAAAACCTTTTAAAGGACTTACAGTCTGTTTTCACACACAGCGTGTTTTTTGCCAAAAAATTTTGGCGGACAAAAAATGCGGGCAGATATTATAGTCTATAATAAAATTTGAGAATGCCAACTTGGGCCCTGTTCACACTGACTTTTTTTGACGAGTTTTTTGACGCGGAAACCGCGCCGCAAAACTCATCAAAACCCGCCCAAAAGTGTGATTTCAATGGGAGTTGGGCGAGTTTTTTTACCGCGAGTAAAAAAAACGCATCACAGTAAAAAGAAGCGTCATGACCCATCTAGAGGCGGTTTCCGCCTCCAAAACTCCAATTTAATTAGTCAGAAAGATGAAAAAAATGCCTCGACGAGTGTTTTGATGAGTTTTTGTCAAACCACTGTGCAAAAACCATCTGGGGCGGTATTTGCAGGAGGAATTTTCCTCCTGCAAAAAACTTAGTGTGAACACAGCCTTATTACATAGCGTTTCAGTTTGTGCCATTTTGTAGTATTTTTAGGGCCAGTGCCATTTTTATCAAAACGCAGCAACAAAAATTTGTGGCTATTTACACTAGTGCCATGAATGCACCATATCGCAGCATACATGTATTAAAGAAATTTTTGCGCAACTGGTCTGGGGTCTGAATTGTTTTTGGGGGTCTAAATTGTTTTAAGGGTTTGGTCTGGAGTCAAGTGATTTAGGGTATGTGCACACGATGAGAGCCTTTTACGTCTGAAAAGACGGACTGTTTTCAGGAGAAAACAGCTGCCTCGTTTCAGACGTAAAAGCTCCTCCTCGCATTGACGCTCGTCAATTTACGCAGTTTGACAGCTGTCAAACGACGACGCGTAAATGACAGGTCGTCTGCACAGTACGTCGGCAAACCCATTCAAATGAATGGGCAGATGTTTGCCGACGTATTGTAGCCTTATTTTCAGACGTAAAACGAGGCATAATACGCCTCGTTTACGTCTGAAAATAGGTCGTGTGAACCCAGCCTTAAGGCTCTGGGTTCTGAATTAATGTAATGGTTTGGTCTGGGGTTTAGGGGTTTGGTCAGGGGTCTGAATTAATTATGGGGTCTGGTCTGATGTCTAAATTAATTTAGCGGTCTAATCGGGGGCTTGAATTAATTTAGAGGTATGGTCTGGGGCAGAGGCGTAACTAGAAAAGACTGGCCCCCCGACAGCTAACATTTTAGTTTTTATGTCATTACATTCCTAGAGCCATAACTTTTTTCTTTTTTTCTCAGTTGTAGTTGTATATGGGCTTGTTTTATGTGGGACAAGTCACTTTTTAATAGAAACATTTTGGAGTACAAATAAATAGGAAAAAAAATCAATTCTGCGTTGCTGTTTTCTTTTATGTCATTCACTGTACAGTTTAAGGCCCTGTTCACACAGTTCTTTGGCGTGTTTTTCGATGCGCCACAAAACGACTGAAAAAGCCTCCCATTGATTTCAATGGGAGGTAGAGACGTTTTTTACCCTGTGATTTTTTGCTTTGCCTGTTGAAGAAAGAGGTAAAAAACCGCGTGTGGTGCAAAACCACTTAAAAAAAACTGGAGCTGATTTTTCCAGGCAGAATTTTCTGCCTGCAAAAAACTCAGTGTGATCTAGGCCTATGAGGTGGGACCCGTCACCTTTCAGACATTTGTGGCATATCCTGTGGATATTCGGAGATGGAGATATTCCTTTAATACTAGCACACGGGCAGTGTTAAGTGCTGGACTTGGGGAGAAGAGTCTGCTGGGAGAAGTGTCTGTTCCCCTCTGGATTCCCCACCCAGCTCAGCGTGATTGACAGGTCTTTTTGCATTTGTGTATAGGGAGAGAGCTGTCAATCAAAGTGAGCGGTCAGGAAGAAGTTGAAGGAGATACACCCAGCAGACGCATCTCCCTGAGCCCGGCACTTAACCTTGGGCACGTCAATAAATAATGCTGCCCGTGGTAAGGTTGCCTTTTATGCAGTCCTTTCCTGCAAATATTGTCAGACAATGCTATATTCAGGTGAATTGATTTCTCTCTCCAAAAGGTAAAAAAGTGATGAGATATTTCAATGATGTGTAAGGAAAATTTCCATGTCATTGACTTATTATGCTTGTGTTAAAATATGCTGCTGTAGATGTCACACCTTGGGAAATTATGATTTATTTTTTTTAGAACTTGACAGCGTAGCAGCAGTTTAGGGAATTATTCAAGATTTCGGTAGACATGTTCCAAACATTAGTCCCTGTTCAGTACATACCTTAAGTAATTTCTGAGCAGATGGCATCAGTTTAGCACATTCAAAACACCTACATCTTGTGATTGGCAGCAAATTCAAATTTAGTAATAGGCATGTCATGTCCAGAATGAGGGTGTAGACTGTAGACACACTTCACAGAGATGATGAAAATAATTGTTTAACTATAGCATTCATAAGACTGGCTTCACATGGAGTGGCCTGAAATACACCGATTTTGCAGCAGATTACTATGTGCATTTTGCGCAGATTTCGCCCATTGCGATGCAATGGATAAAATCTGTAGGAAATGCTTAGAGAAAAGACTAAGGGTATGTGCACACGAGAACTGGCTTTTACGTCTGAAAAGACAGACTGTTTTCAGGAGAAAACAGCTGCCTCGTTTCAGACGTAAAAGCTCCTCCTCGCATTGTGCGAAGCGTCTTTGACGCCCATAACCTTGAGCTGTTCTTCATTGACTTCAATGAAGAACGGCTCAAATTACGTCTGAAAGAAGTGTCCTGCACTTCTTTGACGAGGCAGTCATTTTACGCATCGTCGTTTGACAGCTGTCAAATGACGACACGTAAATGACAGGTTGTCGGCACAGTACGTCGGCAAACCCATTCAAATGAATGGGCAGATGTTTGCCGACGTATTGTAGCCGTATTTTCAGGCGTAAATCGAGGCATAATACGCCTCGTTTACGCCTGAAAGTAGGTCGTGTGAACCCAGCCTAATACTTCTTTCCCTTGTATCCTCTCCCCACTTTGGCTTAACAAATTGCATCAAAAACGGCATCAAAACTGCATGTGTGAATCCAGCCTTAGGTCTCATTCAGACGAGCAACAAAACAACGCATGGCACAAAGACCCATTGATTTAAATGGGTCTATTCACATGTGCAAGTGTCCATTGCGTCAAACTCACTGCATGTCCTATATTGGTGCGTTTTCACGCACCTAGTCGCCCATTGAAGTCAATGGGTGCTTGAAAACCACGGACGCACATCTGTGTGCTGTCTGTGTTTCACACATCAATTAAAAACACATGCCACACGCAAAGCACACTGATGAAAAAACGCAACGCACACGGAGAGATTTTCGCACGTAAATCTGTCACGCTCGTGTGAATGTAGCCTCAGGTTACATGCACATGTTGTGCTTTTGCTGGAGAAAATATGCACCAAAACCGCAGCAATACACAGGAAATTCGCAGGTAAAAACTGCAACTAATCGTGTTTTTCGGTGCGGTTTTAGGTTTTGATTCCTTTTTCTGCGGATTTTGATGCAATTTTCCTCAGCACTAGGCAGGTACAATTCTCAAGCGGGAATGCAAGATAAATTGACATGCTGTGAATTTTAAAATCCGCACCGCAGGACAATTACCGTGCAGAAAAATACCACAGCGTGTACATGAAATTTCCTGGAATGTCATTGCCTATACTGGTACTGTATTACACTGCGGTTTTGGCGCACACATATACGCATCGTGTGCATTGACCCTTAGGCTACATTCACATGAACGTTTTTCACGTCCGAGGTGCACCCGTGCGGGACACGTTATAACGTATCCGTCATAGACTAGAGTCTTTTGAGGGATGCGTGAAAACGCAAGAAAATAGGACATGTCCTATTTTTTCACGGACCCTTCACACTCTCCGTTGAAACAACGGTAGTGTGAACGGCCCCATTGAAATATATGAGTTTGTATGACGGCTGTTATTTTAACGCTCGTCTGAATGAGCCCTTAATGTGCTAATGGACATCAGAACATCCACTCCCCTCTCTCCATACAGATAACAGTGGTGAGAAAGTCAATTCTATTGCCCACTGCTGCTTTTCCTTCTTTCCTGAATCAGTTCTGCCTGTCAATAGCGCAATTTGAGTAATATATATTAGGCCTAATTCATACAAGCATATTTGGTCCTTGATATGCGGAGCGTATTTCAGCAGTATTTCTCGGACACGCTGGAGGGAGCTGGGCTCCTAGCATCATAGTTATCTATGACGCTAGGTTTCCCTGCCTCCCCGCGGAACTACTGTCCCATACTGAAAACATGATTACAGTACAGGACAGATTTCCCGCAGCGAGGCATATATAACTATGACGCTAGGAGTCCCTGCCTTGCTGCGGAAAACTGTCCCGTACTAAAAACATGATTACAGTACAGGACAGTTTTCCCGCAGCGAGACATAGATAAGTATGACGTTAGGAGCCCGGCTCCCTGCAGTGGGTTCGGTCCAGGAAATACTGCCAATATATGGTACGTATGTCACAGACCGAACACGCTCGTGTGAATTAAGCCTTAGAGGATTGCTTGTAATGCAATACTCTAAAATGTTGATTATAGGGGCACCAAAAGTGGAAATCCACAGGTACAAACTAGACAAAACCAAAGATAAACCTAGTGTATTTGTAGTTATGAGTAGAAGTTTAATTTCAGCTTCCTTCTAAAATAATGGGTCAATTATAAATTCATGCATTATAAATCATAAGTGTATCCCTCATACCAGTGGTGAAGCGTTGCCCTCCAGGGCAGAGAGTGATGAGCAGGTCTTAGCCGGAGATTGAAGAAGTGAGGAAACAGGCTTCAAACCTCATTAATAAAGTAGGTAAGGTGTGACATCATTTGCGCTTAATGACCGGAATATGAGACCAAATGTGGAGCATTCTCTGCCCCTTCCACTCACAGGTAGAAGTAGTATATATTATGTGGCCATAGAACAGTTATACAGTATAACCAGGCAACAGTAACACCTGGCTACATGGCCAGTAGAAAGCTGAGAGCTTGAAGGTTGGAGGGATAATTAGGGCTCAGTAAGGGCTGGCAGGGGAGCCTACCAGAACCAGCCGCAAAGGAGTATTATGGATTCAACTAATTAAATAGACACTGTTATTTCAAAACACCTTGCATAAATCAATAGTACATGTGAATATAACAATCTTTGTAATATATCTTATTACAGTAAAAATGCCTCTTTCTTCATTTTTCAGACTCTCCCACCCCCCCCCCCCCTTCCTAAACTGTTCACACACTCTGAATTTACAGATTTTTTTGGATCTCCTCAAGACAAGACGGACTCTTAGCTCACTGGCATTTAGGTAACAGCTGTCCCTAGAAGTCTATGGAGTGGGAGGAGGGAGCAGAGAGAGAGAGAGAGAGTCACAGACACTGCTTCAGCTTCTAGTAAGTGTTCTATCCCAGTGCTGGATTCACAGCCACACTACACAGTTACACTTCTCAGTACTGCTGTATGATCTCCTCCATGCTGTTTCTATGTATGTGCTACAAAGAGATAGCAGAACAGGATGTTCTCTGTTTTGTGTATGGGAGACATGATAGCAGTCAGGCTCCACCCCCAGCTGAGAGAAAACTGAGAATTAGAGATAGAGCCTGCAGAGGGAAAAACGGCTAAACAGTAGAATATATGTCATATAATGGGCAGAAATAGTGTTTTTTTCTCATGTACATACATATAACAGCTTATTATGAAAAGTCCCTTAAAACTACAGATATGCTTTGTACATATATGTGATAAGTATTATAGAGAAGTATGGAGCGTGCTCACGGGCTGAGCGCGCTCCATACGCTGCGGATGCCTGCTGTGTTTTACAGCTCACACCCGGGACTAAGGGCCCGGGAACATTGATCGCACTCTTTCTGGCTGTTTCACCGCTCAAATGCTGCGGTCAATCGCGGAGCATCTGAAGCATTGAAAAGAGGGGATGGGTCCCTACGACAACTCATTGGCGCCCCTATAACGCGATCGGAGGATGGTTGTCTTGGCAGCCAAGGGACCTAATGAAGACCCCCTGGTCTGCATTTTATTTGCCTATGTTAAGCCTGTGTCTCTGGCAGGGCTTAACAGAAGCCTGTAAAAAATGACAATATACTGCAAAACATTAGTATTACAGTGTATTGTACCAGCGATCTAACGATCGTGGGTTCAAATCCACTGGGGGGACTAATAAAATGTGTAAAAGAGCATTTTATTAAGGTTATAGTTTTGAAAAAAAAATATTCAAAGTTAAAAAAAAAAACCTTTTCCCATTTTTCCTTTAAAGTAATGTAAAAAAATAAACAAAATTGGTATTGCTGCGTCCGTATAAGCCTGAACTATTACAATATACCATTATTTAACTCACATGGTGAACGGCGTAAAAAAACAAAAAATGTAAACCGCCAAAATCTCGTTTTTTTGGTCACCTTAGCTGTCAAATAAAATGTAATGTAAAGTGATCAAAAAATTGTATGTGCCAAAAAAAACGACATCTCGTCCTGCAAAAAATTTAGGCCTTTACAATGCTCAATCCATGGAAAAATAAAAAAGTTCCATCTCTTAGAATGTGGTGAAACAAAACAATAAATTTTTTTTAACAAACATTGTTTTTTTTAAAAGTAGTAAAATATAAAAAAAACTATATAAATTTGGTATCACCGTAATCGTATTGAGCCGCAGAATAAAGTTGAGTTGTCGTTTTTACCACATGGTGAAAGACGTAAAAATGAAAACCAAAAAACTATGAAAGGAATCACAGTTTTTTCCAATTTCAGACTGCAAAGAATTTTACCATTATATGGTACTTTAAATGGTACCATTAGAAACTACAACTCCTCCCGCAAAAAAATAAGCCCTCACACCACTCTATTGACGGAAAAATAAAAAAGTTATGGCTCTTGGAACACGGGGAGTGAAAAAAAGGGGTTTTCCCCTCAGTGACATTTATGACATATCAATAGGAAAAATGGCAGATAAATGAGGGTCCCACCTCCGGGACCCGCACCTATCTCAAGAACAGGGCCCGTTCTACCTTTTTCTGCTCCCTCTGCTTCCCTGGCCACCTCCTGACTATGTGGTCGGGAGTTACAAAAACAGCGTAGCTCGCTGAGCTACGCTGTTTCCATAACTCCCATAGTAATGAATGGCAGTCAAGAAGCAGCGAGCCACGCTGTTTCCGTAACTACCATTCAGTAGGTGAGGTGACGGATGCCTAACAGTGGCAACACTCAACTACTGACTGTAATGTTATCCGTTTAATAGATACATCCTGAGCTTCCATAACCCCAGTTTTTGACGTATACATATAACAGATACCATTATAGCCAGTGTTCATGCATGTCACTGTTCGGGCATACGTCACAGCCTGCATTTATAGTACAAGTAAGGAGCTTTTCCCGCCGTATATGTCAAACGAAGTGTAATAATCGTGATTTAAAAGGGGCCTGAAATAAATTAACAGTATGCTGCAAGCTCCTAAACTCCCACTAGTGGTGGCTGCAGGTAGCCAGAATGTTATCGTTTAACTATATAAAAAAAAAGTACATCCAAAAAATATATTATGAAATGAATTAACGTAAAATGATGAATCTAAAAACCATATGGGGTTAAAAGGTAAACATTCACTGTAAGGCAAAGTCCAGATGTGATGAAAAAAACTGCATGCGTTACATTGTCGTGGATTTGGCGCACCACAAAACCGCGACCATTCCGCAGCATCTGAACTCTAACTATTTGTGCTAGACTAGATGCTGCGACTAAATAGCGGCTGCAGCATCTAAGCCATTAGACAGACGAGGCAGCCCTCTCTGTCACCCCATTGCCCGACATGGTCACGGGGTGCAGATGGTTGATATTGGCAGTTTGGGGGCCTAATGACGACCCCCAGGTCTGACATCTTTGTTTTTCTATAATAAATCAGGTTAGAGGCTGGATCTGACTTTTCTAAAAATATCTCCATGATAAGGATATGAACATAATTTGTGCCTTCCTAACTTTACACAAGGTGCTTCAGATATATAGGGATTTATCAAGTAGCAGATTATGTTACAGGCAGAGGCATTTGTCGTTATTAATTCTCATAACCGAGTTCTCCTGGCCTCCAGATGGGACTGTGCTAGATAAAAAAAAAAAAAACAGACCCACAATAAAATGTAGAAAGTTGCAAACTTTTTTAGTTCATGTGAGATTTTGTTGATATGAAAAAGTAAAGGGCACAAGATGAAAGTTATAGAAAGAAAAGGAGGTTGCTGCATACTGAACAGGATTCCACAATTGAGAGGATAAGTCAGGGGCATGGGATAGTTATGAGCGTGGAAGTGATGGTCTCAGGGGAAGGAAAGGTAGAAAGACAGGAGGAGGTGGGGTGGGAATATCCAATGAGTGATAAAGAAGGTCCAGGCTTCAGAGAGATTTCCCCAGAGACAAGCGGCAGAATAGAGATGCTGGGACGCTTTGTAACTATATCTTAGAGCAACATAGTAGTTATGGAATTGAAGAGATATACTTGCTTTTACTGTCCCACTTGTAATAATATTTCCCTGTCTAGAAAACCCTTTTAGCTTTGTCAAAGCCCTAAATACACTGTGAACTTAATTATTTTGTGTACCTGTGTAGGAACAAGAAATATATATCTATGTGTAATTGGAAATGTCAGGCATTAGAAGAGCAGGCTTTCGTTTGCTAGTATTAAACAGGGACCCAGCTGGTGATTTGTGGTTCCACACTGCAGTTAATCCAGGCTTTGTCTGGGTAGACAGCCAGCCTCCATAACCAGAATCTACAGGAACATAGCCAGGGTTAAACCGTACTTAATCCAGTGGAAATTTGCTTGAAGGGGATTATTGTTTTATTTATTTATTTTATCTTTCTCTCTATAAAAACACAACAACAATACATCGCTGGTAATGGCCTGTTCTTTAAATGACTTTAAAGTGAGGATTTACATGCTCTGATAATATTTTTGTAGGAGCATCTCAATAATGCAAAGGTTCTTTCTCTATGTTGTGAAAATGGCATTTATCAATTTTATGTTCAATTTGTTTCCAGGAAAGAGACACACTATTAGTTCCTGTAATAGATCAATAGATAGATGATAGATATATTAGAGAGAGATAGACACAGTCAGACAGACATATAGGGAGAAATATATTAGAGAGATATAAACAGACAGAGGGATTAAGATATTAGATGATAGATAGATAGCTAGATAGATAGATAGATAGATAGATAGATAGATAGATAGATAGATAGATAGATAGATAGATAGATAGATAGATAGATAGATAGATAGATAGATAGATAGATAGATAGATAGATGAAAAGTAGGTTTTGTCTGACATGATCAGTTTTTATGTGAAGGATGCTGATAATGCTGTTGTGATATCTTTGGTTTTTGCCAAATTAGTTGATACAGTTCCTCCATTCTGAATATTGAGTTATGTTGACCCTGTATGACATTGACATCTTGTGGTTGTATGCATTTCCCCATTGACTAGCAGCTAGCAGTGGTGAAGCACAAAGATCTGTACTGGGACCAGCTATTTTTAATCTTAGCTATTAAAAGGGTTTTCCAACATCCCAGTAGATTTCAGAAAACCCTTTTATTGTGCTGAATGTTGGGAAATGAAAATCTCTTAAATATACTTTCAAGTGCTACATTATGGTTCTTCACCTTCTGCTCGTCCTCCAGGTAGTGATGCCATGTACACTGACATCACTCGCTTCTATGGTAATATTATGTGATGTTTTAGTGGATGACACTACTACCCATAGGACTAGCATTGGCTGTAGTAGTAATAGTCTTTTTTCATAGTAACATTGTTAGTATGGTTTAAAAAGGCCCATATTTAGCAAGTTCAACCAGGGAAAGAAAGAGGATGTGTATGAAGAATTTGCAGAAAGAAAAAATCAGTCAGCGACTAGAGCCCATCGACAGCAGTAGAAGGTAGGACGGGGGCCTGGGGAAGCAGTTTTAGAGAGAGGTGCAGGTCCCAGATGTGGGACCCGCATCTATCAGACATCTATGGCATATCCTGTGGATTGCCATAAATGTCCAAGATGGGAATACCCCTTTAAGTACATTATGAGAATGCAGTTCTGAATCTATTTAGTTAAATATATATTAAAAAAAAGGGGATATACAAAATTTTTAAAAATCTATTTAATTCCTTCTAACTAATTGATGGTCATTTGCATCTCACTGTATTTGTTTCTGAAATAACATGACTTCATAGTACTGGAAACCAAATGTGATTTTATTAATACTGCCAGCTAGATAATGTGGATATATTTTAGCTTTCATTGACATTAGTGCTACATATAATGGTTAGGACACTGGATTCAGTGACCTTTCTGACCTGTTTATATGTGAGCCTTTAGGGATATTAGTGCAGAAGGAAGCCATCTGTATATTATACATTCACTAATGTACCTTAGCCAAAACGTTGTCTGTGCCAGATCAGCTTGTGAATATACGACCCCTGAGTTCATTCTAAATTTACATGTTGTGTGCCAGTTTTCTGTTATATTTTGCTATTTTTCAGAATCTTGGATTCTCATATTGAGGTTATATAACATTATCAGTATGTCCTCGTAGCTACTTTCCTACTACTTACCACCTGGCAAATCACCAAAGTATGCTTTTTTTTTTCTTCTTACAATGTCTATTTATCTCAGTTGTTTTTTAAGATAAGATAAAAGAGACTTTATTGATCCCAAAGGGAAATTTAAGGTCCTCTTAAAGAGGCTCTGTCACCAGATTGTGCAACCCCTATCTGCTATTGCAGCAGATCGGCGCTGCAATGTAGATTACAGTAACGTTTTTATTTTTTAAAAACGAGCATTTTTGGCCAAGTTATGACCATTTTCGTATTTATGCAAATGAGGCTTGCAAAAGAACAACTGGGCGTGCTGAAAAGTAAAAGTCCAACTGGGCGTGTATTATGTGCGTACATCGGGGCGTGTTTACTACTTTTACTAGCTGGGCGTTGTGTATAGAAGTAACATCCTCTTCTCTTCAGAACGCCCAGCTTCTGGCAGTGCAGATCTGTGACGTCTCTCACAGGTCCTGCATCGTGTCGGCACCAGAGGCTACAGTTGATTCTGCAGCAGCATCAGCGTTTGCAGGTAAGTAGCTACATCGACTTACCTGCTAACGCCGATGCTGCTGCAGAATCATCTGTAGCCTCTGGTGCCGACACGATGCAGGACCTGTGAGTGACGTCACAGATCTGCACTGCCAGAAGCTGGGCGTTCTGAAGAGAAGAGGATGTTACTTCTCTTCAGAAAGCCCAGCTAGTAAAAGTAGTAAACACGCCCCGATGTACGCACATAATACACGCCCAGTTGTACTTTTGCAAGCCTCATTTGCATAAATACGAAAATGGTCATAACTTGGCCAAAAATGCTCGTTTTTAAAAAATAAAAACGTTACTGTAATCTACATTGCAGCGCCTATCTGCTGCAATAGCAGATAGGGGCTGCAAAATCTGGTGACAGAGCCTCTTTAAGCTGTGTTCACATCAGCGTTGCCCCTCTGACGGAACCCCCTCAATGGAAGGGCAATGCTGATGTGAACAGGCCCTTACACGGCCAGTCCTGACAGCTCGTTGATCGGCACTCGTTTTCTCCTTTCACAAGGAGCAAGTTTGGGGACGAGCGCTCGTTACTATGATGGCTCGTCCACATACATTATTAGAGATGTGCTGCCGACAACAATAATATTTTACTTTTTTAAGACGATACGATCAGCAGATGAATGAGCGTTTGCTTGTTCATCTGCTGATCACTGCCCTGTTTACATAGGGCAGTTATCGGCAATGAGCGATCGTTTGCCCGATAATCAGCCCATGTAATATGGCCTTAACAGTCTACACAAGCTCCATAAGAACAGAAAAAAACACAATGACTTTACAAATACATAAAAACAATACATTAAAATTACATTAAAAATAATCCTAAACAACCCACCCAATCTTTTCCTCCAATTACCATTATCCTCAACAGTAGATGGATAGTAGTACAATTAAAAATATTTTTTCTTTAAAAAAAAGCACCATCAATTCAACGCTTTGCCTCCTTGTTAAATAATGTAATACCAGTAGGCCGAAAAGACCGCCTGTACCTATCCTTGATGCACCTGAACTACATGAATGGCTCACTAAATTAGCTATATTGTGAGTTAATCAAATTATGAAGCGGGTGCTGCTGATTCGCAATAATCATGTGAAACTTTTTCAGGACCCTCCTGTCCACCACAACAGCCACCGTATCAAGCAAACACCCTACCACACTACTTGCCTTTCAAATTAATTTATTCAACCTATTAATATCCTTGGCCCTGGCATTGTCATTTCATCACACCACTGCAAAGATTCATAAAACATTGTAGCATTTTTGTACATACATTAAAATACCTTAATTGTTGCTTGAAATAAAGGTGACTTGACCCCTACCCATATAGTTTATCACAATTCAGCTTCAAATCCAGTTTATTATCAAGATACACTACCAGATTTTTGTAATTATCAACTTGTGACACTTCCTGCCCATCGATAATCACCGGATTGATTTCCTGCCTTCATTTACTGTAATTAATCACCATTTCTCTGGTATTACCGATGTTCAAGACTTACTGGTTCTCATTGGCCCAGACAGTGAACCTGTCACCAGCTCCTTATACTCAAGAACATCCCCATTAGCGATACACCCAATCACCACAGAATCGTCTGAGTACTTTTGCAAATGGCAAAGACTCGAGTTATACTGAAAGTCTGAAGTATATACCGCAAAAAGGAAAGGAGCCAGTACTGTACCGTGTGGTGCACCCACATCACTCCATTACTTCCCAGACAGGCTCGTACCCAGCCATAAACTCTGTGGTCTAGCAGACAAGTAATCATACACCCAATTCACCATCTGACAATTGACCTCCCCCCCCCCATCCCATAAGCTTATATCTGAACAACCTCGGTTAGATGGTGTTAAATGCACTGGAAAATACAAAAAAAGTGATCCTTACAGAATTTCCATGACCCTCCAAGTGAGAATACACCCCCTGCAACAGATAGATAACAGTGTCGTCCACCCCCACATGTTGGCGATATGCAAATTGTAAGGGGTTCAGATACTGACCAACCACAGTTGTCAAATACGACAAAACAATTTGCTCAAATACTTTCATAATATGTGACATGAGCCCCACAGGACGGTAATCATTAAAGTCCCCCGGGGTACTAGTTTTCGGGACAGGGATAATCCACAAGGTCTTCCATAAGCTAGGGACATGTTGTGTGACCACACTTTTGACAAACATTTGCGATACCCTCCACCCCCAGGAGGAACCATTAGTCCTACCTGAGCCAATGTATTAATAGGCAACTGTGACACCTCCCTAGCAGAGTCCAAACCCGTGCCATACCTGACACCAGACCTGTGTCATTGAATCTGTTAAAAAAAACACATTAACTCATTTGCCCTGTTCATATTTCCAGTCTCAATCACCTGTTTAGATTTTAAACCAGTGATATTTTTTTCATGCCCGTCCACACCTCTCTGGTATAATTTCTTCATAGTTTATTCTCTAATTGTATTCTATGTGATTCCCTACCTTCCCTTAATTTCCTCTTTAATTCCCTCTGGACAACCTTGATCAATTCCTATTCCTGTAGTCTAAATGCCTCCTTTTTTATTCAAAACATCTTTCAGTTCTATACTGTCCCAAGGTTTATTATTTGGGAAACATTTCACCCTTTTATTAGGGACAATGTTATCTGTACAGAAGTTAATGTACTCCGAGACGACATCCACAGCCTCGTCCAATGTCCATTCTCCACTTTTTTATTCCACTCCCGAAAGCACTTTGTAATCACTTTCTGTCTTAAAACCACAGGTTTGTACACAGGCCGTAACAAAATCAAATTATGATCACATCTCCCCAGGGCTGGCAAAGCCGCCGGGATATATGCACCTCCTACACTGGCCTACATAAGATCCAATGTTCTCTCCCCTCTGGTAGCGCATTTTATATACTTCTTAAATTTCGGAAGTATGGAGTCAACAGACACATGATTAAAATCCCCAGAAACTGCAATAAAACCATTTGGATATTTTGTTTGTAGGACAGCCACAAAATTAGCCAGTACTTCACAGACGACAACACTGTCCACCGTCAGCAGAATATACACTATAACCACAGCCACCACAGAGAATTCTCGTGGTATATAATAAGGACGCGAGATGACCACTGAAATCACAATGTTGCGACAACAGTGACGCACCCGGATAGTCACGTTTCCTTTCCCCATTTTGTATTGATGTTCAACACTACACCACCTCCTTTCTTTATCCCACGCGATTGTAAGTCTCCATCAGCTCTCAGTAGATGAAACCCAAATACTGACATATTAGTGTCTGGGACATTGCCATTTTTTCAAGGTCTCAGTAAAACAGAAGAGGCTATACTCCCTGAAGTCCATCTGACTCCCAACTAAGGCCCGTAATTAAGCAACCTTATTTCCAAGTGAGCGTACATTACCCATGATAATGGATGGAACAAAATGTTTAAATGCGCTGCTTCTCAACTTGGTCTTAACACCGGCTCTGCATCCCCTATATAGTCTTCGCACAAAACTAGGAACCCAAAACTCCCTAACAATAGAGTCTGGCATAAAACGTTTCACTGCTAATAATTGTGTTCTGGAGTACAATGCTCTCATCCCAACCATTCCACCAGACACAGAGTTTTCCATGTCAGGCACCAGCAGGGTGCGTTTGCCATCACCCCCTGTACCCACCCAGTGGCAATATGGTAAACCAGTGCCCCCAGGGCATGCAATAGTGCCTGCCTGGGCACACAACACGTGCATCTCCCCAGCTCACACCCTACCCCTGGGTACCTGAGGAGCAGGAACCTGGGTACAGTTTACCCCACTGAAGTCCTCTGACCTCAGTAGAGTTTGCAGGTGATGGATAGATCCACTAGCGCCATTAAATGTCCATGCTTCACCCTGCATTCCAGCTGTGTCACCGCTCCAGTCCCCAGCAGTCACAGCGCACTGCCTCCAGCAGTCACAACGCACCAGACATCAGCAGCCAGTCTGAAAGGACTAATGGAGCTAGCAGGCATCTGATCCTTCTCCTCGCCATACATACTCCACACTCCCCTGGCTCCACAGGCTCCCCGGTACCGGCCCACACCAGTTGAGCAAGAGCTCTCCAAATCAGCGTCCCCAATGGCCTTCAGTATCGGCACTCGTCCTCCACACCTGCACTTGGTGCTATTGCACATACCGCTCCAGCGCAGCCGATCAGGCAGAGGCCGAGCGCCCAGACAATGGTGCAGCAGAGCAGGAAACCCAGAGACTCCGAAGCGAACCAACAGCCGGACCACGAGCAAGTCAGCAGGATCAGCCACTGGGACAGCACACCAAACCACCGCTGAAGCATCCGCCAGTGTACAGGTAGTATTACACGGGACATAGACAGATGAACAGCACAGAGCAGTGCGACTAGCTTCCGCTCCAACGGCGCTCGAGAGGTTTTACTGATTCTATGTGTCTGCTGTTAAACTTTTATTTAGAATTTGGTATTGATGCTATGTAATGCACAATATTATTTTTCACAGTTTTGAGTATTCCCTGATTTGTGAAAAATGCCTCATATGTACGTTTATACTGTAATGAACAGAAGTATTCGGCACACAATGCTGTAGTTAGAAGAAAATCTTGATTTTATTTGAAAAAAAAAAGCCAATGACTTAGTGCAACGTTTCGGTCGTTATATGACCTTCATCAGGCAATGAGCCATATTGGCAAGGGGTCAGTGCTGTGGTTGGCGCTCTAAATATAATTGCGGCTAGCTGCTAGTAATGGCACAAGAAGCAATTATATTTAGAGCGCCAACTACAGGATTGACCCCTTGCCAGTACGGCTCAGAGCCTGATGAAGGTCATATAACGACCGAAACATCGCACTAAGTCATTGGCTATTTTTTTCAAATAAAATCAAGATTTTCTTCTACCTACAGCATTGTGTGCCGAATACTTCTGTTCATTATGATTGGGTTGGGACCCTATTCATGCACCAGTTAAGTCTAGTGCGATCTGAACCCCTATGTACATTTATACTGTAGTTCGACATTTCCTAGACCCAGATCAGTCTCCAGTGACTAATGTAACGACAGGGGGCTGTGTTCCCCAGTACCTGGGGCTTCTATGGATTCCCAAGTTACAGTGAAAACCTGCACAATAAAAAAATAATAATGATGTCCTTAGAGGTCATTTATGTCATTTATATATGTTATATATAAGTAAAACATTTTTAATAAAAATATATAAAAATGTTTTCTTTTCGTATAAAATAAATTTTATTGCGCATGCATCACATAAAAAGAAAATAAATACACTTTTGAGGTTTCCACATGATTATAATAACCTAAAGAATGAAGTTAACAAGTTATTTAGCGTGAAAATCACTTTTATCTATATTCGCATCGTTAATTTTTTTTATATAAATTACACAGAAATTTATTTTGATAGAACAAGGCACCATACAGCCACGTCAGTAAACAAATAAAAAAAGTTATGAATGATGAAATGCACAGAGGCAAAAACGAAAAAATGTAGATGGTCATTAAAGAGGATCTGCCACTAGTCTAGTAATGCCCTATCTCCTAGCTGATCTAATAGGCGCTGGGACAATGATAATACTAGTGAAAAGTGTGTCCCAAAACGTTTATTATTTTAAAAGTTATGAGCTTTTTTTCAAAATATGCAAATGAGCCTATACTAGACAAATGGTCGTCAACACCAGTGATTCTCCTGAGGTGGAGCCTCCTCATAGCCTATGACGCTGTCCTATCAGCATGAAGCTGCTTCACACAGTGTGAGAGACTGAGGCTGGAGGGAAGGGGGATTACTTAAAACAGCCATATCTCAGGCTGTGGACCACCTAGAACAGCGGTTCTGGTGTCATGTGAAATAGGAGATTCTAATCTTTCATATGACACCAGGATCGCTGTGAAACAACCGGCGATATCACCAGTTGAATAGACAGTCGGAAATGGAAGCTGTATACTACATATATGATCACGCTCTGTTGCTGGGCAGGGAAGGGGGAGAAGCTGTATGCTGGTTGGCAGCTTCATACAGAAAACATTACACCGCCCAGAGTGAAAGAAAGAGTTACCTCCCATTTGGCAAGTATAGCCAAATTAGCATATTTAGAGAAATGCTCATAACTTTGCAAATAATAAACGTTTCTGAAAAAAATAAATTACACTGTAGTTATCAGTATCATAGCGCCTAATATATTAGTTAGGAGATAGGGAATTAATAAACTAGTGACAAATCCTCTTTAAGGGGAATTGTCATCTCTGACATTTATGGCATATAGACGGGTTAAGACCTTTCTCTAGAATAAGGCCCCCTGACTACCATTCTGCCTTCTGCCGCTGGGCTCCTGCCACTTAGTTACGAGATGGCCAGGTTTTTGGAAATATACGAGGGCATTTTGCTACGCTGTTTCCAGAACCCCCATAGAAGTGAGTGGAAGTTATGGAAACAGCATAGCACAGTGAGCTGTTTCTCGAACCCTTAGGGCACATTCACACGTGGCGGAATTGCAGTGGAATTCTCCAGCGGCCGTTTTTTACATTTGTTTCTATACATTTTGAGGAAAGTTAGTTCAGACGTTGCAGAAAATAACTGCGGAAATCAGGCTGCAGTGCAGAATTTTCCCTCCGCAGCATGCACTGTCTGTTGCGGAGTAGAAGCGGAATTTCACTGCGGATTTCAGCCTTTGCAATGCAAAAACTGAAATTTGTGGCAAGTCCGCTGTGATTTCTGCAACGTCTGAATTACCTGTCAAATATGCAAATGTTGGTGCAGATTCGTTGCGTAATTGCCTCAAATCTGGACCAACATTTGCAGAGGAAAAATTCTGTCACATCTGAACGTGCCCTTAAGCTACAGAAACAGCGTAGCTCACTGTGCTACGCTGTTTCCGGAACTCCTATTAATTTCCATGGGATTTCCAGAAACAGTGTAGCAAAACGCGATTGGCTTATTCCGATAAAACTCAACCACCTCGTTACTCAGTGGCCAGAGCCAAGTGGCAGTGGCAGAAGGAAGGTCTTGTTCTAGAGATTGGTGCAGGTCCTATCTTTTGGACATTTATGCCATTATCTATGGATAAGGCCCAAACAATACAACTGTATGTGGTTAAATTGCAGGTATAAAAGTATAAATTTGTAAAAGTAATAATATAAATATTTTTTCTAGCTGGTCCTGTTGTTAATTTAATGGTTTGAGCTGCTAATTTAGAAGCAGTGCAAATGAATTTCCCAACTCCCTCAAGACTGGTAATTTTTACATACCAGCTGTGTACTTAATTATATTATTAAAAATATACATTCCTTAGAACATCCTGTCTAATTAATAGTGCAGCGCTGTCAGCCAAAACAAATGGGAAATATCTGCATAATTTAGTTTTTGCTTAATTTCAGTGATCAAATTTACATATTACATGAAGTATTTTACCAGGTAAAACCCTTTTTAGGGACTATTTTCTCTGAATAGGTAATAGGACATATGGTCACTGTGTTTTATATTTATTCATTGTGTAGTCCATAGTGTTGTAAAAAGACCATAACAAAAAAAAAAACAATAGTGTGGTGTTAATATATATAAAAAAGTTACCCTTATATTCATTATATTGTAGTTTTTAATTATAGGGCTTTTCCCCTTTTTAGGTTGAGCATGTTTTTCATATACTCTTTGTTTCAATACTATACTAGTTTCAAGATCACTGCTTGCGGTCAGTGAATAATACATATTTTAAATCCAGCTTGTAGTCCACACCTTGTAGCTCCAAGAATATTCTCTAGACTAGTGAGAGAACAACAGTATGAGGTCTACACAGTTTTTCATCTTCTGGATGTAAACAAAAATGTTCACATTCACTATTCTGAAGCAGAGATGATAAAAATGGTAACTAATTAAAAAACACAGAGTTTAATAGGTGAGGGTCTGACATCTGGTACCCTCACGAATTGAGAGAAAGGCGTTCCAGTGACTGCTGTACACTGTACTCTCCATATAGAACAATGGAGAGTTGGTCACACTTGCTCATGGCCCTTTTCATTGCAGTATACTGTAAGGCCGGGTTCACACATTGCTTAAATACTGCGAAAATATATGCAGCATAATACAGTAGAAACAAAGTGGATGAGATTTTAACAAATCTCATCCACACGCTGCGTAAATGATGAGCGGAAAAAACGCTCAGAAATTTACCTGTGGTGCGGTTATTTAACCCCCAGCATGTAAATTGTATTTGCGGAATCGCTGCTTTTTTGATGCGGGATTTCCCCATTGAATTCAATGGGGAGTTATAACCCGCTACAGATAGCAGATGTGATTTTTGCAGTGGAAAAGCTGCCATTCCGCACAAAAAAAACGCAACTCAGAATTTTTTTAAAAATCTTATACTTACCCAGAATTCTGTGCTTCTTCATCCAGGCCGGCCTCCTGGACTGATGTTTCATCCCATCAGACCGCTGCAGCTAATCGCAGGCTGCGGCGGCCACATGGGATGAAACGTCATCCCTGGAGGCCAGCCTACAGGACGTCAGAGAGACGTGTTGCCAAGGCTACGTAAGTATGAAACTTTTTTATTTAAGTGCAGTTTTCCGCAGCGGACATTCCGGGTGAAAAACTGCACCACAGTTTTCAATTAGCTGTGAATGCCTAATGTGGAGCACTGATGTTCTGTCCCACTGACTGCTTCGTTTTTAAAATTCTCCATGGCTGATTCTACCACTACAGCAGGGCCAGACACCAACAACAGAGGGCCTCTGTGCAAGAACAGTATATAGGCGTCTTAATTTTTAACTGCTAATTTGATGGAACATATGGTATGTCTACACCTGAGTTTACCTGACTGGGTGTCACAGTACCCAATTAAAATGCACGTGATGTCACAGCAGATTGCCTGATAAAAACACAGTTGTGATGTCACAGCAGCTTATCTTAAACCCACTTGTGATGTCATAGCAGCTTACCTGCGAGAAATAAAGTGTTCATGTCACAACTGCTTATTTGACAGATGCACTCTTATGAAATCACAGTATCTTACAAGACTAAAACTAGTTGTGTATCTTACAAGACTAAAACTAGTTGTGATGTCACCACAGCTTAACTGAGTGATACCCATTTGTGATGACACAACATGTTTCCTGTCTGAAACCCACTTGTGATGTCTCAGTAGTTTATCCCACTTATGATGTCACAAAAGCTGACTAAAACTCACTAGTAGTGTCACAACAGCTTATCTGCCTGAATCCACTTGTGATGTCAAAGTTGCTTAACAGACATTAACAACAGGGGGCCTCTGTGCATGAACAGTACAGTTTATGGGCTCCTTGATTTCCAACTGCTCATTTGATGACCACAGGATGCTAGCCCCAGAACACTGCATTCATAGCTCTGAAGAAAATCCCTCGCCACTGTACCAATCCATCCGTAATTGTGAGGCATGGATCAAATAGAGAAAATAAACCACTATTAAGGTATATTCAGACATTGCGGTTGAGATTCGGTTAAAACCACGTAAAAAAAAATGCATCCAAAAAACGCATTTGTTTTTACCGCGATTTGATGTGTTTACACACATTAAAACATGGTAAAAGTGCATTTTCAGATGTAATTTTTTTCATGCGGTCTCAACTGTACCATTAAAGGGGTTGTCCTGTTCCTAAAAACTGATGGTTTATCCTCAGGATAGGCCATCAATTGTTGATGGGTCGGGGTTCTACTCCTGGGACCCTCGCCGATCAGCTGTTTTAAAGGGGGTGCAGCGCTCATACGAGTTCTGCTTCCCCTTGATTTCTACTTGCTCACTGTGAATCGTCGGTACGGATGTAGTGGCGATTCACCAGTATTGTAGCCTTCTTCTCCCATTCACTTCAATAGGAAAAGGCTGCAATACTGTGAATCACTGCTAAATGTGTGTCAACGATTTATAATGAGCAAGTAAAAATGAAGGGAAAGCTGTGCTCATATGAGCACTGCAGCCCTTCAAAACAGCTGACCGGTGGGGGTCCCGCGAGTCGGACCCCAACCCATCAGTTATTGATGGCCTATCCTGAGGATACAACTGGGCGACGGTCCCTACACTCAGTAAGTGCACGACAGACAACCAGACAAGGAAAGACAGAACAAAGGGAAACGGGGCAGTTGCCCACGGCAAAACCGTGAGCAACAAGAGTAGTAAACAAGCCGAGTCAAACCAGGAGTGTACGAGGTACCAAACGCAGAGCAGAAGAGTAGTCAGTAAGCCAGGGTCTTGCCTTGAGATGGAGGCAAATCGGTGATAAAATCCATGGAGATATGGGTCCAAGGTCTCTGGGGAATGGGCAAAGAACGTAGTAAGCCCGCTGGTCGGGACATGGGAGTCGTGGACCTAGCACAAACCTCACAAGCGGCGACGTAAGCCTTAACGTCTTTAGGCAACCCAGGCCACCAATAGTTTCTGGCAATGAGGTGCTTGGTACCCAGGATGCCTGGATGACCAGATAGTGCGGAGTCATGATTTTCCCTAAGTACCCTTAGCCGGAATTGCAGGGGAACAAACAGCTTGTTCTCAGGAAGGTTCCCGGGAGCTGAACCTTGATCAGCAGCAATTTCAGAGACTAAATCAGAATCAATAGAGGAAATGATTATACCTGGAGGCAAAATACAAGCAGGATCTTCCTCCGAAGGAGGGCTGGCCATGAAGCTACGCGACAGTGCATCAGCCTTAATATTTTTAGACCCAGCCCCATAGGTAACCAAAAAATTGAATCTGGTAAAAAATAACGCCCATCGAGCTTGTCTCGGGTTTAGCCTCCGGGCTGATTCTAGGAAAACCAGATTCTTGTGGTCGGTAAGGACCGTTACCTGATGCCTAGCCCCCTCCAGGAAGTGGCGCCACTCTTCAAATGCCCATTTAATGGCTAAGAGTTCACGGTTGTCAATATCATAGTTACTCTCAGTGGGCGAAAACTTCCTGGAGAAGTAGGCACAGGGACGGAGATGGGTGAGGGACCTGGTACCCTGGGACAAGACAGCCCCCACTCCCACTTCGGACGCGTCAACCTCCACGATAAATGGCTCCATTTGGTTGGGCTGAACCAACACCGGGGCCGAGATAAAGCACTTCTTAAGGGCCTCAAAAGCCTGGACAGCCTCAGGAGGCCAGTGGAGGAGATCAGCACCCTTGCGAGTGAGGTCCGTAAGACGCTTAGCGATGACCGAGAAGTTAGCAATAAATCTCCTGTAATAATTAGCGAACCCCAAGAAGCACTGTAACGCCTTCAGGAAGGCAGGTTGGACCCATTCCGCCACAGCCTGGACCTTGGCGGGGTCCATGCGGAATTCATGAGGAGTGAGGATTTGACCCAAAAATGGTATCTCCTGCACCCAAAACACACATCTTTCGGTCTTCGCAAACAGTTTGTTTTCCCGAAGGACCTGGAGCACCTTCCTGACATGCTCAATGTGGGAGGACCAGTCCTTGAAAAACACAAGTATGTCATCAAGGTACACTACAAGAAATACCCCCAGGTAATCTCTTAAAATCTCATTTATGAAATTCTGGAAGACCGCGCGAGCATTACACAACCCAAAGGGCATGACGAGGTATTCGAAATGACCTTCGGGCGTGTTAAATGCAGTCTTCCACTCATCCCCCTCTTTGATGCGGATAAGGTTATACGCCCCCCGTAGATCAAACTTAGAGAACCATTGGGCCCCCTGAACCTGATTATAGAGATCAGGAATCAAAGGAAGGGGATGCTGGTTCCTTACAGTGACCTTATTCAAGTTACGGTAGTCAATGCATGGCCTAAGACCACCATCCTTCTTCCCTACGAAGAAGAAGCCAGCACCTACAGGAGAAGTAGAGGGGCGAATGTAACCCTTGGCCAGGCATACCTGGATATACTCTCTCATGGCTTCACGTTCGGGACAAGAGAGAATAAATATCCTACCCTTAGGGAGCTTAGCTCCTGGTACCAAATCGATAGCGCAATCGTATTCTCTATGAGGAGGTAACACTTCGGAGGCCTCCTTAGAGAAAACATCAGCGAAGTCCTGAACAAACTCAGGTAGCGTGTTCACCTCCTCAGGGGGAGAAATAGAATTAACAGAAAAACATGACATCAAGCATTCATTACCCCATTTGGTAAGATCCCCAGTATTCCAGTCAAACGTGGGATTATGCAACTGCAACCAGGGAAGGCCCAAAACCAAATCGGACGATAACCCCTGCATCAACAGTACAGACCACTGCTCCAAATGCATGGAGCCAACAAGGAGTTCAAAAACAGGGGTATGCTGTGTAAAATAACCATTAGCAAGTGGAGTGGAGTCGATACCCACTACCGGGACAGGTTTAGGCAAATCAATCAAAGGCATAGCTAGAGACATAGCAAATTCCACAGACATGATATTAGCAGATGACCCTGAATCCACAAAGGCACTGCCGGTAGCAGACCTACTACCAAAAGAGACCTGAAAGGGAAGCAAGATTTTATTATGTTTCATATTTACGGGAAATACGTGTGCGCCCAAGTGACCTCCCCGATGATCACTTAGGCGTGGAAGTTTTCCGGCTGCTTATTCTTATGCCTAGGACAGGTGTTCACTTGATGCTTGTCATACCCACAATAGAAGCAGAGACCATTCTTCCTGCGGAACTCTCTACGTTGATGGGGGGACACGGAGGCCCCGAGTTGCATAGGTACCTCCGAGTCTTCCGTGGAAGAACGAAGCAACGGAACCTCGGGAGGCATCATGGGGGAGTCAGAAGAGAAAACACATAAACGTTCACGTTGTCGTTCCCTGAGACGTCGGTCAAGTCGTACCGCTAAAGCCATAACCTGGTCTAGGGAGTCAGAAGAGGGATAGCTAACTAGCAGGTCTTTCAGGGCGTTCGACAGACCCAACCTAAACTGGCACCTTAAGGCAGGGTCATTCCACCGAGAAGTTACGCACCACTTCCTAAAGTCAGAGCAATACTCCTCAACAGGTCTCTTACCCTGACGTAAGGTCACCAGCTGACTCTCGGCAAAGGCAGTCCTGTCAGTCTCGTCATAAATGAGTCCGAGAGCAGAAAAGAAAAGATCAACGGAGGAAAGTTCAGGGGCGTCAGGAGCCAAGGAGAAGGCCCATTCTTGGGGCCCTTCCTGGAGCCGGGACATAATTATACCCACCCGCTGGCTCTCAGAACCTGAGGAGTGGGGCTTTAAACGAAAATAGAGCCTACAACTCTCCCGAAAGGAGAGAAAAGTCTTCCGGTCCCCTGAGAACCGGTCAGGCAACTTGAGGTGGGGTTCAAGAGGTGAGGTGAGGGGCACTACCATGGTAGCATCAGTCTGGTTGACCCTCTGAGCCAGGGCCTGGACCTGTAGGGAGAGACCCTGCATTTGCTGAACCAGGGTCTCAAGGGGGTCCATAGTGGTGTGAGGGACCAGGGTAGAGTAGGTATATGGGCTTGTGATTATGTAACGACAGGGATAGGGAAACAGACAAGTGAGCCCTAATCTACCCGCCACTAAGTCCCTGCCTACTTGCAACGACCCGCCCTAGGCGACGGGGTACAACTGGGCGACGGTCCCTACACTCAGTAAGTGCACGACAGACAACCAGACAAGGAAACACAGAACAAAGGGTAACGGGGCAGTTGCCCATGGCAACACCGTGAGCAACAAGAGTAGTAAACGAGCCGATTCAAACCAGGAGAGTACGAGGTGCCAAACGCAGAGTAGGAGAGTAGTGAACAAGCCGAGTCAAACCAGGAGTGTTCGAGGTACCAAACGCAGAGCAGAAGAGTAGTCAGTAAGCCAGGGTCAATACGAAGCAGGGACAAGTCGTTCAAGAAGCTGCAGCAGGGCCAGGAAACCAACAGAGAAGAATCACAAGCAAGGAGGAACAGGAAAGGCAGGTATAAATAGACAGAGGGCGGGAGCTAGCTCCGTCTGGCCAGGCTGTGATAGGCTCTCCCACTCCTAAGCCTGCCATCCTGAGTGGTGGAAGATGGAGTCAGTCTCACAGACATAGAAGCAGGTGCAGACTGATTACCTATGGGCGTGGATACAGAAGCTGTGCCTGGCAGATCCTTAACAACTGGTGCTCTTCAGACTGACCAAATGTTTCCGTAGAAATATGTGGTTATATAACAACAACTCTGGTGTATTTTATGTTAGTGAAAAATTTCAATGCCCCATCAAATCTTCTGGACCATTTAAAGGGAAACTATCAACAGCATTTCACCTATTAAACCAGCAATACCAGGTGGTAGTGGGTGAAAAATCATATCTATGTAACCTATAATTGTTCTTAGTCGGCTCTGTAGCTTTAGTATTCAGCTTATTAGTGTTCCCGCACCGTATGCTAATGAGCATAAAAGAGTCAAATCTTCGTTTGAAAAGAGTCAAATATTCATTCCTCAAGTCTTTCCGAGTTTACCCCGCCTCCTTACTTTTGATTGACAGCTCCACGCCTTTCCCCAGCACACAAAATCCAGTGCTTGTGCATTGATGTCCTCTTCTGGCGTGTGCACAACCGCATACCGGATTATTACGATAAAAGGCGCAAAATGTTTGCAGACCGTTATTTAGAGTCGGAGGAGGAGTTTAGGAGAGGGGATAACGACAATGAACTTTTGATAGCAGCGGCCAGTGAGGGAGAAGTAAAGTTCAATAGGTGAAATGCTGGTGACAGTTTCCCTTTAAAGAGGATCTGTCACTAGTGTAGTAATGCCCTATCTCCTAGCTAATCTGATAGGCGCTGTCATTCAAGTTATGAGCTTTAAAAAAATAAATATGCAAATGAGGCTATACTTGTCAAGTGGGTGTCAACACCAGTGATTCTCCTCTCAGCATGAAGCTGCTTCACACAGTGTGAGAAACTGAGGCTAGAGGGAAGGGGGATCACTTCAAATAGCCATATCTCCGGCTGAGGACCACCTAGAACAGTGGTTCTGGTGGCATATGAAAGATGAGATTTAATCGCAGTTCTAGCTGTAAAACAACCAGAAACATCACCTGTTCAAAACACAGTCGGGAATGGAAGCTGTATACTATATGATCACGCGGTGTTGCTGGGCACATAACTTTGCAAATAATAAATGTTTTTAAAAAAAGAAATAAAATACACTGTAGTTATCAGCATGACAGTGCCTATTAGATTAGTTAGGAGATAGGGAATTAATAACTAGAGACAGATCCTCTTTAAGTTAAGGGGGATTATCTGCTGGTCGTATCGTTTTAAAAAAGTGAAATATTATCGTTGTCGGCAGCACATCTCTCTGTGTAAACAGGGAGACGCACTGCTGACATGATAACAATGTATGGGGACGAGCGATTGGAGTAACGACCGCTCATCCCCATACATAGCTCAGTGTGGCAGGAGCAAACGAGCGCTGATCAACGATGTCTCGTTGATTGCGCTCGCTGCACCGACCGAGTGTCGGCCGATGTAGAAGGGCCTTTAGTGTCATGCATCTACGATAGGTCGTGATCGCTATTGTACTTTCATGGACTAGGACTATATCATAAACAGAACTCTTGTGGATACTATAATTAATTGTGTGTGTGTTCTGCTACAAGTGTGAGAAAGGGAAAGTTCCTGTGAGAGCGAGGTATGAATGAGGAGATATTCATGTCTCTCAAACCTATCCATCTGTTCACAAAGCTTTTAATGATGACCTGGGATTAGCACAGGTCACCACAGTAAATTGTCACTGCACTCTGTACTCTGCTCTCCCCCGCAAACACCTTTTAGCTGACACATTGTAGTCTACTGAACACATTGTTGGGTGTCGTACTTCATAGTGGTGCAGTCTTTAGCAAACAGCGTTCTACGAGTTGTCAGTGAAGTCACACATGTACATTGCCAGTGGCTACTAGCAATAACTACTAGCAATGGCACTATTTTGGTCCTAAATGAGCAGACTCTTTTTGTCAATTTTATGTACGCTGTAATTTAACAGGTTCCCGACCGCTGGCCGTAAATATACGGCCAGCGGTCAGGGTCTCTAAAGTCCGGCGTATAGTATATATACGGCCGCACTTCAGAGACTGTGCACGCGCGATCGCGTGCACACAGCTCTATGCCCTGGCTGTTGCTAACAGCCATGGGCACTGGGCAGAATGTCAGGGGTCAATCTTTTGGCCCCTGAACATGTGATCGCTGTGACAACCAATCACAGCGATCACATGCATTTCTGCATAGAAAACAGTGTGCACGCGATCGCGTGCACACAGCCCTGTGCCCTCGCTGTTACCAACAGCTCTGGGCACTGGGCAGAGTATCAGGGACCAATCTGATGGTCCCTGATCATGTGGTCGCTGTGAAAACCTATCACAGCGACCACATTTGTTTTATTTTGACTTTTCTGGCAGTAAATCTCCTGCCTCTTTTCTTCTCCTCAAACATTGTTTCAGTTTGAGGAGAAGAAGAGACTCGGGAGAATTGCTGCCAGAAGATTACAGTGAAAAAAAATACAGTTACACTAAAACATTCTCTGTATAGATAGATTTCTATCTATCTATACAATCTATCTATCCATCTATCTTTTTTTCTATCTATCTACCTTTCTTTCTTTTATTCTATTAGAATAGGCAGGTAGGGAGTATATAATTATATATATATCCACATATATATAATATATATAGCAATAGCGGTTTATTTTTTTGTTAGCGGTAGTGTAGATATATATAGCAGTTAGTTTGTGTGTTTTATAAAAAAAAAAAAAAAAAAAAAAAAAAATTTGTTTAGTTAGTGTTAGTGTTAGTTACGTTATGGCGAGGAAGTTGTTTAGCGCCGAGGAGGCATACGCCATGCTGTGGTCTGAGTCGGAGACCGCATCAGAGATGGCGTCCGAGATGGAACCTGTTTTAGGTAGTGACGATGACAGCGTCACTTCAGGTTCATCTTCAGGGGACGTTGTCCCTGATGCAGTCGAAACTGCAGAACATGAAAGCGCAGGGCCAAGTAGCGCTGTAGCACGGGACAGCCTGGTCCCTCCAGTCCAGGCTCTTGTATGGGCACCTGCCCCATCTTTTGGGCCTAGAATCCACGGATTTACGGCCACTCCTGGCATAACCGTGGACAATACAAATTTTGTCCAAATGGATTACTTCCATTTATTTATAACGGACGACATCCTAAATCAGATTGTCCACGAAACAAATTTATATGCCACACAATATATAAGGCAGAAACCTTCATCCACCCATGCCAGAGATTGGACGCCCACCAATTTGCAGGAATTAAAACAATTTTTGGGGCTCACCCTAAATATGGGTATTGTCAAAAAGCCCTCCATTAGGTCTTACTGGTCAACAAGACCCGCCCAAGCCACCCCAGTATATTCTGCAGTAATGCCCAGGTCTCGTTATGAGACAATAATGAGGTTCCTCCACTTCAATGACAACGCACAGGCCCCCCCAAGTACCGATGCAAACCGGGATCGGTTGTTCAAAATAAGACCGCTAATAAATTCCCTGAATAATTTATTTCTGCAACTCTACACCCCTGAGCAGAATGTAAGTGTGGACGAATCCCTCCTCAACTTCCATGGCAGACTTAGCTTTCGCCAATATCTACCTTCCAAAAGGGCAAGATATGGCGTTAAGCTCTACAAATTGTGTGAAAGCGGGTCAGGATATACCACCGCCTTCAGGATTTATGAAGGGCGGGACCGCACAATAAATGTTCCTGGATGCCCCCCTGATCTTTCCACCAGCAGTAAGATTGTGTGGGAGATAATGCAGCCTCTGCTTCACAAAGGGTACCACCTGTACTGTGATAATTTTTATTCCAGTGTGCCCCTGTTTAGGCATTTGCATGCTGCAAGGACTGGGGCATGTGGTACCATGCGCAAAAACAGAATTGGTTTTCCACAGCAATTAGTGGGGAAGCGCATGGTAAAGGGGGACTCCTGTGCTTATGCATCTGAAGAATTGCTGGCGGTCAAGTTCAGGGATCGCAAAGATGTGTATGTGCTAAGCACGATTCATACCGCAGGAACAGTGGCAGTGAGGGAAAGAGGGGCAACATTCGGACAAGCACAAACCAGTGAGCGTGTCCGAATATAACAAGTACATGGGGGGGTGGATTTAAGCGACCAGGTTTTACAGCCCTATTTAGTAAAACGCAAAACTAAAACCTGGTACAAAAAGGTGGCCATTTATTTGTTACAGGTGGCCATCCACAACTCATTTGTGCTCTATAAAAAAAAACAGAGGCAGAGACACATACCTGGATTTCCAGGAAAAAATTATTGAAGGCCTCATTTTTGATGTTCAGGACACCCGAGAATGCCCCCAGTCTGAGGATGTCACGCGACTGACTGAAAGACACTTCATCAGTCGGATTCCCCCAACAGCAACCAGAAGCAACCCCCAGAAAAAGTGCCGCGTCTGCAGAAAAGACGGGCACCGCAAAGATTCCCGATATTTCTGTCCCTCATGTCCCTCGCAACCAGGCCTGTGCATTGAGCCATGTTTTAAAAAATACCACACTGTTCTGAATTATTAGATTTTAGTTAATTTGTTGAAAATATATTTGCCCTACATTAAGTTTTTATTTTTCCCCTGATTTTACTCCAAGGGTGAGGGAGGGAATGGGTGGGGGGTGGATGTCATGTTTGATGTTTTCTAAAGTTCATCTGCTGGAGAGCTCCATTTGCATTAACCTGAAATTTCTTATTTTAGAAAACCCCAAAAAATAAATTCCCATTATACCCCTAGATGAATATTTTGGGATTTCTGCTTCAAGAGCAGATATTTTGGAAGTGTTATAGAAACTCTGTTGAGTTTTGTAAAACCAGCTTTGAAAAAAAGCGATTTGTGAAATAATCTTCTTCTATCCTCCGCCCTCCTACATCTCTATGTGATAAATAAGGCCACATATTTGGTATCCCCATGCACGGGAGAAGTGGCAGAATGTGAACGGAGATTAATTTTGACCGTGGTCTATACCGTGTGTGAAAAATGCTGGTATAAACTGACGCATTTGCTAAAAAATTGCTAATTTTATTTTGATCCATCTTATTCAAGAAACTTTCAGAAGAAAACTGGACTGTCTAAAAATATGATAAACCCCTTGAAGGAAACCTTGTGGGGTCTACTTGTGTGAATGAAGTCGTTTATGGGGTGTTTCTAATGTTTCAGCAGCATTAGGCCCCCCAGAAACCAGTATGCGGCTATAAAATCAAGTGCAGAATTCCTGGACCGAAAAGGCCAAAAAGCCTCCTTTTATGCCAAGCCCTGGCACATGCCCATGAATAAAGCACACATATTTGGTATCCCCATGCACGGGAGAAGTGGAAGAATGTGAAATGCGATGAATTTTGTCCGTGGTCCATTTTGTGTGTGAAAAAGCTAGCATAAACTGGCGCAATTGTTAAAAAAAAAAGGTAATTTTATTTTGTTCCATCTTATTCAAGAAACTTTCAGAAGAAAACTGGACTGTCTAAAAATATGATAAACCCCTTGAAGGAAACCTTGTGGGGTCTACTTGTGTGAATGAAGTCATTTATGGGGTGATTCTAATCTTTCAGCAGCATTAGGCCCCCCAGAAAACAGTATGCGGCTCTAAAATCAAATGCAGAATTCCTGGACCAAAAAGCCTCCTTTTATGCCAAGCCCTGGCACATGCCCGCACAGCGAATAAGGCACACATATTTGGTATCCCCATGCACGGGAGAAGTGGAAGAACGTGAAAGGAGATGAATTTTGTCCGTGGTCTATACCGTGTGTGAAAAATACTAGCCTAAACTGACGCATTTGCTAAAAAAGTGCTGATTTTATTTTGTTCCATCTTATTCAAGAAACTTTCAGAAGAAAACTGGACTTGCTAAAAATATGATAAACCCCTTGAAGGAAACCTTGTGGGGTCTACTTGTGTGAATGAAGTCATTTATGGGGTGTTTCTAATGTTTCAGCAGCATTAGGCCCCCCAGAAAACAGTATGCGGCTCTAAAATCAAATGCAAAATTCCTGGACCGAAAATGCCAAAAAGCCTCCTTTTATGCCAAGCCCTGGCACATGCCCGCACAGTGAATAAGGCACACATATTTGGTATCCCCATGCACGGGAGAAGTGGAAGAACGTGAAAGGAGATGAATTTTGGCCGTGGTCTATACCGTGTGTGAAAAATACTAGCCTAAACTGACGCATTTGCTAAAAAAGTGCTGATTTTATTTTGTTCCATCTTATTCAAGAAACTTTCAGAAGAAAACTGGACTTGCTAAAAATATGATAAACCCCTTGAAGGAAACCTTGTGGGGTCTACTTGTGTGAATGAAGTCATTTATGGGGTGTTTCTAATGTTTCAGCAGCATTAGGCCCCCCAGAAAACAGTATACGGCTCTAAAATCAAATGCAAAATTCCTGGACCGAAAAGGCCAAAAAGCCTCCTTTTATGCCAAGCCCTGGCACATGCCCGCACAGTGAATAAGGCTCACATATTTGGTATCCCCATGCACGGGAGAAGTGGAAGAATGTGAAAGGAGATTAATTTTGGCCGTGGTTCATACCGTGTGTGAAAAATGCTAGCCTAAACTGACGCAATTTTTAAATTCTTGCATTTTTTTCCAATTTTGCCCACTTTAGTGAAAAAAAATAAAATGATATATACTGACAAATGCCACTAAAACAAAGCCCTATCTGTCCTTTAAAAAGAGTGTAAAATTCAAAGATGAACTTTATTCACCTGCTGAGTTATAGTCATGTAAAGAAGCGCATAGCAAAATTGTGAAATTTGCTCTGGTCATTTAGCTGTAAAACAGCCTAGTCCTTAACCGGTTAATGGCCCTAACTTTTTATTTGTTGGGCTACCAAAATAATTTCTGTGTCTTTTTTTTTTTTATTATACGTAGAGCTGATTTCATACTTTTTTTTAATAGTAAAAATGTTTTCCTTTTTATTTTATTTGGAACAAATTGGACAATTTTTTTTTATTTAAAATATAACTTGCTTATTTTTTTTTAAATAATTTATATATATATATATATATATATATATATATATATATATATATATATATATATATACATATATATATATATATATATATATATATATATATATATATTAGTTTTGTAGATAATATGTCTTCTTCCAAGAGGTCATAAATGACGCCTTGAGAACATTAACACACACACACATGCAGCTTTGCCATGCCGGGGAATCATGTGATCCAATAGTAATAGAGGCAGTGGAATTGCTTTGATTTCTTAAAGGGAATGTGTTGCCAGAAAAACATGTTGTTTTTTTTTTAATTAAACATTTAGTGTGTGGGTGATTAAACATTGTTCAAATTTTTTTTATTTTTTTCACGAGTCAGGAAATATTATAAATTAATTCTGATTTATAATATTTCCCATTTCTGGTCACTAGATGGAGCTATTCCCAAAATTGCAGCATTGCATGTGGTAAAGCAACCACATTGCTTTATGCTGCAAAATTGGGTAAAAAGCCCTCGCTCTAGTAAGCTCTCAGCATCCCCCCCCCTCCTTTATCCTGGCTAGTGCCGGGATAAACGAGGGGTTTGAACGGTGTAACCTCCTACACTGTGTGTCGCCATTTTTTGAGCTAACACACAGTGTAGTAGGTTTACATACAGTAGTAAACACACACAAACACGAACATACATTGAAATCTCTTACCTGCTCCTGCCGCCGCGGCTCCCTCCGGCCCGTCCGCTCCGTCTGCTGCCTCTGGTCCAAGTGCACAAGTCCGGAAGCCGCGACCGGAAGTAGTAATATTACTGTCCGGCCGCGACTTCCGGTCCACAGGAAAATGGCGCCGGACAGCGCCAATTTCAAATTGCACTGTGTGGGAGCGGCGCATGCGCAGTTCCCACACAGATGCCGTACACACAAGTGAATGGGACGGGAGCCGTTCGCAGTCCCTATGGGACTGTGGCTGCCGTATTCCATGTCTGTATGTGTCGTTAATCGACACATACAGAAATGGAACAAAAAATGGCAGCCCCCATAGGGAAGAAAAAGTGTAAAAATAAGAAAAAGTAAAACACAAACACACAAATAAATATAAACGTTTTTAATAAAGCACTAACATCTTTAACATATAAAAAAATAATTTGTGATGACACTGTTCCTTTAACAATAATGACCCTCCCATGGCTGTTCACTTAAAAAAAACGCTTTTCCACTATTTTTTTCTATGCACTGAAATGTACTTTTCTTTGCCCATCTGGCACCCTTCATATGGAATAGTTTTGCTAGCACATAGCATCATTTTCAAAGAGTGCATGGCATACATTTGCATTGCTTAAATATGTTAATTAGATACTGAATTACTTTAAACTCTCCCTTGAGCTCATTTGCATCTCAATGCATATGTGACATGCTTTGTACTTGGTACATCATCAAAATCATCATCATCATCATCACTTTATAATACTGCATTTATGGTGCAAAATAGAAATGTGTCAATGATGTTACCACAATACAAACAATAAATTGCTTAAATCTTTCATATTTCTATAGAATTTTAACAATTAGTCTTCCAATTACTAAGGATGTAGTTGTACCAAGCTTGGCTATGACTGAAAGTGATACTCTGGTTTCGAGCCACTTTTAATATCATATTGGAGGAATGCATTTTTGGGCAATTCTCTATTATAATGTTATTTTGGAATTGCTTACATTAAAGGTGGGAGCAATGTAATAATAAACTACCCTTTTGTTTGGGCAAAATCCTTGCTGCTGCTGCTTGCAACACTAAGCACTATTTATAGCAACCTTTAGGCTAGTGATAAACAACTAAATTGGTTGCGCAACATGAAGATTGCAATGTGGCTATGCGACCACAACGCATCACACAGGTCGCAAGCAACTTTGCCTGCATAGACTTTCACTGATAAACTGACAACATGGGCAGAAAAAAACATGACGGATTCATTTTAATGTTGATATATGTAAAGTAATGCCCCTAGGCTGCAGTAGTCGTATTACTGCATATACATTGAATTGAATAAAACTATGAACAACAGAGCAAGAGAAGGACCTGGGTATTCTGGTTACAAGTAAGCTAAGCAGCAGTGCTCAATGTCAAGCAGCAGTTTCAAAAGCAAATTAGATTTTAGGCTGAATAAAAAGAGAGATAAAAACCCATAATTAAAATGTAATATTGCCACTCTATAAATCTCTTGTAAGACCACATTTTGAATATTGAATTTAGTTTTGGGCTCCACATTGTAAACAGGATATAGGAGAGCTGAAGAGGGTTCCAAGGCGGGTGACTAAATTATAAAATGAGATGGGAAGTGAGGCTTGAAATTTTGGACTTGATTAGCTTAGGAAAAAAAGATGCATAAGAGGTGATCTCATGTCCATTTATAATTATAAGCGTGTTAAATACAAAGAACTGCCATATGGTTTATTCTTTCCAAGGACTTTACAAAGGACCAGGGAATATTCTTTACATGTGGAGAAAAGGCGATTCAGATATCAATATAGGAAAGGGTTCTCTATAGTTCGAGTAGTCTAACCATAGAATACCCGACCACTAGACGTAGTAATGGCAGATACTGTGTCAGCATTCATAAAAAGGTCTAGATGCTTATCTAATGAAGAATTGCATTGAGTATTATAATTAATCTAGCAATGAATGATGTATAATTGATTGAGATAGGTTGAACCTGATGGACCTGTGTCTTTTTTCAACCTGTGTAACTATGTATTTTAAGTTGTGTGAGTCTGTGTCTAATTTGCGACATGTCAGCGATTTTTTTTTTGGGGCGTCGCAATGCCTTAATCTTATGTGACTTGCAAAGTAAATCGCAAGTTGCAGACAAATCACAAACTTATTTTGACACGCGACTTGTGTGCGACTTGATGTTGCAGCACCAAGGTCGCTGTGTAGCCCTAGCCTTAGGCCATGTTCCGACGTGGCAGAATTTTTCTGCTTCAAATGTTTGGGGCAATTATGCAATGAATCTGCACCAACATTTGAATATTTGACAGGTAATTCAGATGTTGCAGATATCACAGCGGACTTGCCACAGATTTCAGTTTTTGCATTGCAAAGTCTGAACTAAGTTTCCTAAAAATGTATAGAAAGAAATGTAAAAAACGCCTGCTGCAGAATTCCACTGCGGACTGTCCACAGCGGAATTCAACAGCAATTCCGCCACGTTTGAATGTGCCCTTATTCTGTGATTCTGGAGGGCATCTTGGCAGCCTCTGTCTCCACTACATATACAGAATACAGGAAAATAGTGACTGTGCTGCAATGCAGTGGTGGCAATTTTTAAAATTCCATGCAGTTCTATAAGATTATTATTGAGTTGCTCCCACTAACCACTTAGGAAGATGAGCACTTTTTTTTTTTTGCATTGTTTTCATTTGTGAGACACTTGAGCTGTTCTGTGTCATTTAGTGTTTTTCCCAGTCTCTCCAGATAATGCTGTTTCCCTGAAAACACGGTAGATTATACTGCCATGGGTACTATGTAATGAAATTGAATAACAATGCTTAGTAAACACAAAGTAGAATTAAGGAAAGAGATTTCTCGAATATGAGCCTATAAAATGATTTTGGTTGTGAAATGCAGACTATAAGAATTCCTGTAATATTGGTAGATAAACGGTCACGTGTTCACAGCATTGAAGAGTTCCTTTAGTTTTGTGTCTGTTTTAGGAATAGTGTAAAACTCATTAAAACATAGGAAGCGAGATTAGGAAGCGTGCCATGAATTGGCATTTTAAGGTATTGATCACACTACTTGCAATAAGCATCACACTTGTAACGTTGTTTTATTAGAAATAAACAGGAAGCCATTCACCTACAGGTCATCAACTTTTAAGACAATGGAGCAGATGTTTTTAATGTATTTGCACCAGTTTTGAGCTGGAGATAGTTCAAAGAAGGGAGACTAAATTAAAGAGGTATGAAAGATTTTAGGTATAAAGAAAGGTTGTCAAATCTAAATAGAAGAGAAGGCAGAGGGGTTGTATAATAACTTTTTATATCAATATATAATATGTCTGCTGACCCCGATCTACGAGATGTCATCTCTAATACTCTCTTTATGCCGTCTATTAAAAAATTCTGTAACCCTATAGATCAGACAATGTATGACATTAGGCAATTTATTAATTGCCAAAGCAGTGGAGTGATATATGCTATAAAATGCCCTTGCCCTAAAATCTATGTGGGCAAAACAATCCAACAATTTAGGAGACGTATCTCTAAACATATTAGCACCATCAATTGTAAAGAAGAAACTTCTCTGTCAAGGCATGTCAGAGCAATACATGATGGGAACATCAAAACGTTCAAATTTTGGGGTATCACCCAATTGAAATTGGGCCCCAGAGGGGGAGATCTCAACCATAGACTCTTACAGGAGGAGGCACGTTGGATTCATCGCCTCATCTGTTTGAGTCCCAATGGACTTAATGAAGGATTCACCTTTACGTCCTTTCTGTAAATATCCAATATTTTTTCCTGAAACATTGTCTTTCCTGTCATAAACATATAACCTTATATATTATTACTAGCTTTTCCTTTAAGCTTTGTCTTCAAATATGCATATACCTATATTTGGACCACCTACTGCATGGTACTCCCGATATCTCCCTTTCTTGTGTATATGCTTTTATTTGAAGTATGTATAATTCTTTCGACTCACTTTATATTATATGTAGGAGAGGTTCCTATTGTTCCTTTAGTGGACATTTAGATTCTTGGTATAGTTTTTCCTTTTCCTGCTTGGTGTCCACCTGGTCCAATTTGTTTTTTGGAATCAGGATTTTGACACATTTTATCATCCCAGACACTAAGTCCTTCCATACGCGTGATATTTACCCTCTCGTTCTGTCTTCGCTTTACTAAGTGTTTGGGCATGTGCAGCACATCCATTGTCTACTTTTCTAAGTGCTGTGACATGCGCATTATGTCCTTTTCCACACTTGGTTTGCTACACATATTCATCATACTAATGTGCCAGCAGGAGTCGTCTGGTTTTGATTGGCAGCTCGCACTGAATTCCTATTGGGCATCTATTGTGTCTGTCAAGCAGTAATAGGGGCTCGCCACTTAGGACCTGTCTCTATTAGTTAGTTTGGTTGATACACCTCTCCCACATAAGTGAGATGTTATAAATAAGAGATGCTTATTGGAGAACGCTAGTAGTAGCCCCTACCACCTGAAGACGCTACGTGTGTAGCAAAACATGTCGGGCGGCTTGTTTGAATTTTTAGTTCAATGCCTCTGGCAGTTACCATAGATCACTATCCGTATACTGCTGTTATTTGAACTAACTTCTTGGTTTGGTGTACACTTAGCCTTCACTGTATTCAGTAGTGTCAGTATATATTGGGCAAACGTTGCTACTCTATACCATTTGATTTGGTCTATATAAAGCCCCTACTATACCTAGCAGTAATAGCATTTATACTCATCTGTCAGTACGCATTGTAATTTTCACTTCATGTGGTTGTCCATATTTTTGTTATTTAATAAAGATTGTATCCATTAGTTTAATTAGTTTAGTGGAGTTGGGAAAATAACGGGCTTTAATTTGCCCTTGCCAATTTTTGGTGAAAATTATTAAGTGACTCTTTTTGTACCCGCTTCCCACAAACATACACATGGGGTCAGTGCTTGCGATTATGTCCGAACTAACCTTATGGTACTTCCTACAGGATTGGTAATAGCTGAATGTGCGGATAGATTTCAGAAATGTTCAGACATCTTCCTTGATAAACACAATATACAGGGTTACTGGTAGTAATGTAGAATATTACTCCAGGAATCTGTCCGATTGCCAGTAGGGTTTAGGAAGATTTTTTTTTCTACTTTATGGCAAATTGGTCTATACCATTCAAGGGTGTTTGTTGTGCCTTCCTCTGGATCAAGTGGGATTTGTAAGTATAAAAGGTTGAACTTGATGGACTTCTTTTTTCAACCCCATAACCATGTAACTATGTAAAGATAGATAGATAGATAGATAGATAGATAGATAGATAGATAGATAGATAGATAGATAGATAGATAGATAGATAGATAGATAGATAGATAGATAGATAGAGATCCATCTTATCTTTTATCACTAGTCATTAAGGAATGCCATGACAACCAGTTCTGTTTACCACTGAGAGCAATTAAATGTGTAGTAATAGCTTCCTTAAGATATTCACATGGGATATTCTTTCCCCAAACTGGAATTTAATCACATGCATTAGCAATAAAAGCCTTTATAAAAACAAGTCACTTTCCACAAATTAACTACAATATGATGATATATGCCAGTAATAAAGAGCAATATAAATTTAGTCTACAAATTTACTCTTGAGGACAAACCTGGGTAATGGAAAATTGTTTCACTGGAAATATTAAATGAAAATTGTAACTGGGATTTCCCTTTATTTACCACAGTGCAAAACCTCCCAGGGAATAAAACGTGAGTCAGCTTTCATATACTGTCTAAACATGGATCATACAACAGATAACCGTGGTGATCATGGGTTAATGATCCCTATAACTTTGCTTGGATTCAGTCAATGAACTTCCTGGGGACCCAAGAAGAGAAAGAAAATCCCCTTGTCAGTCATTCAGATATATTGAAATAGAGCTAAAGATAGTGAGTAGTTCAAGTCACACGTGTATACATCATGTATGATTAACCTGTTAATGACCAGGCCTGAAAAGGCCTTAATGACCAGATACAGCATTAGGGTATGACCAGACGTGGCGTATTTCTGCGGACACTGTCGGCATCAATGCCGCCCATAATCTGCGTCGCAGATTCTGTTGCGGCTTTGCCTAAAATGTGCATTAAATTGATGCGGACTAGCCATTGCGTCTTCAGGTGAAGAGTACTTCCCTTCTCTCTATCAGTGCAGGATAAAGAGAAGGGGCAGCCCTTTCGCTAGTAAAAGTAAAATAAATTCATACTTACCCGGCCGTTGAATTGGTGAAGCGTGCCTCTTTCGACATCCAGCCCGACCTCCCTGGATGACGCGGCAGTCCATGTGACCGCTGCAGCCTGTGATTGGCCTGTGATTGGCTGCAGCCGTCACTTGGACTGAAACGTCATCCTGGGAGGCCGGACTGGAGGAAGAAGCAGGGAGTTCTCGGTAAGTAGGAATTTCTATTTTTTTTACACCTTGATCTATATTGTGATCGGAAGTCACTGTCCAGGGTGCTGAGACCGTTACTGCCGATCGTTTAGCTCTTTCAGCACCCTGGACAGTGACTATTTACTGACGTCGCCTAGCAACGCTCCCGTAATTATGGGTACACACACGTAGTAACCCATAATTACGGGAGTCCCATTGACTTCTATGGGCCTGCCCGTGCCGTAATAACGGCCCGTGATTACGGGCGTTTTTACGTTAGTGTGCATGGTGCCTCAGTCTGGATGTAGACCTAGAAATACATAGGTCCAGCCAGAATGCAGAAATGTCATGTTAGTAAAACCAATACGCGGACTTCATTGCGGAATTTTGACTCTCGATTGAAGTCAATGGAGAAATTCCGCAATGAGTCCGCAACAAGTCCGCTACACGTCCGCAACAGCCAGTGTATGCTGCGGACACGAAATTCTGCACCGCAGCCTATGCTCCGCAGCGGAATTTTCCGCAACGTGTAAATGAACCTAACTAAAAAGCTGTGGAAAGCAATGGAGAAACTGTCCACTGCGGATTTCCGCAGCAGACTGTCCGCAGCGGAATTCCAGAGCAATTCCGCCACGTCTGGCCATGCCCTAACTTTTATTTTTTCATTGATTTGGCTATATGAGGCCTTGTTTTATGCAGGAGAATTTTTTTTTTCCTGTGCAGTTTGGGGGCACAAGTAAATGACTGTGTAATTTATGTAATTTTTTTTTTGCGGTGTGACTTATAGAAAATAGTGTTTTTCACAATTTTTTTTTAATATTTTTTTTTTACCGTTTACGTGTCACGCTGATTAATAATAATAACCTCTTATATTAATTCTTCAGGTTATTACTGTCATATAAATACATAATATGTGTAGGTTTTTTGTTTTTATATAATTTATGGTTAATAAAATATATTTTATGCTAAATAATTACTTTTTTGTGGATATTTCTTTATTATTTATTTTGTTACATTTTGTTTAATCCCATTTAGAGATAAGTTTTAACAACTTTTTTTTTTGTTATTACTTATAATATATTAGCATATTCCTGTATGCTAATACATTATACTGTGTCACTATGACACAGATTGCTGTTATGACATCACATAGCGTGCCCTAACAACAGGCTTATAGAACAGACAGTCCCGTAGTCCTTTATAGGTCCGCAGGACTAACTGCAGAGGGTTCCCCCAGTCTCCAATCACATCACAGAATCGAAAAGGGGAGGTCCCTTTGATCATGACGAGATCAAAGAGTTAAACACCTAGGGTCGGAGTTTCCTCCGATCTCAGGTGTATTAACTAGGCTTCTCTAAGAACAGGAGCTGTTAGTATCTGCTTCTGAGAATGAGCGCTTACTGGAGCCTTTTCTACAGAGATGCCAAAGGATGTAGTTGTAGATTCTGTACTCGCACTGGCCAGCGCCAAAAGACAGTGGGCAGACGGGAAGGGGTTAACATATAATTACATGTATGAATGTTATGGAATACCATCACACATACTGGAAAATCACCTCCACTTATTTCCCGTGCAGAAATCTTGCTGAAGTATTGACAGAGCTCTACAAGATCAGAAGATAAGACAATCCCCAAAGGTCCACTTCACGATAACCTTTAACTATACAATCAACTGTCAACGATACTGAAATTTTGTGTTTATTTAAAACAAAAACACAATGACTCATTGAGTGTATATATAGATATATATATATATATATATATATAAAAAGAGTCAGTTTTTTCCCCTAAAACAGCGCCACTCCTGCCCATGGGCTGTGTCTGGCATTGCAGCTTGAATAGGGCTGAGCTGCAATATTAGATATAGCCCACGGATGATTGACACGGTTTCAGAAATATTGTTTTATTACATGGCGCCTATTCAGAGCAAGTCCTCCAGAAAAGCAGTGACTCTTTGCAGCGGTTCTCTGCTCAGGCTAATAATGGGGGCTCCTGTGCAAGCATGTGAATAGGGGTTTTCCTGATGAGACAACCCCTTTAAGCTTTGGAAATCAAACCAGGAGGTTATCCCAAGTCTTGCTAAAATAGTCACCCCTGCCCCAAAATGAGGAACAAGATGACAATATAAAAATCCCAAACCCTCAAGAAATAACACATATAAAAATATATAAAACGAATAAGTATGTTCTGCTTTCTTTCATTACTTTCATGAAGTTTATGAGGAACAACTTTATTATATATTAAAGGGGTTGTCCCGGATTAGAAAAACACAACTGCTTCCTTCAAAAAACAGCGCCACACCGGCCCATGGGTGTCTGGTATTGAAGTTCAACTCCATTAAAGTGAATGAGACCGAGGTGCAATACCACGACCCGTGGACAGGTAGAGTGCTGTTTTTGGAAGAAAGAATCCATATTTTTATAATCCTGCAAAACCCCTATATAAAGTGGGATAAGCAAAAAAATATAGTAGTATTTAAGTAAATTTGTAATGTAATAAAATATATATATATTTTGTATTACAGAGAAGTGAGCTCGATCTATCTATCTATCTATCTATCTATCTATCTATCTATCTATCTATCTATCTATCTATCTATCTATCTATCTATCTATCTATCTATCTATCTATCAGGATGTGTGTATGTGCCCATCTACCACTGTGCTACACACTGGCACAATGACAGTTAATGAATGAGACCTAAGGAGATTTGCAGAGTGAATTATTACAGTGTAAGGGATAAATTTTCAGTCTGCTATAAGCTGCTTCCCTAGTGACGTCTGCCATGCACAGGGAACATTTTATCTAATTTCCATGAGATGAATAAGCAAGATACATCATTGATGCCAAGTTGCCAACCTACATAAGCTGTTGAAAATTTGTTGCCTTAAGACTTGCGTTGTTGTATTAATCTTAATTATTTTAGTAGTATACTGGGAATAAAGAGATTAAATATTTTCATATGTCATGAACGACCTAAGAGACCTGTTTGCGAATCTCTCATCTGTCCAGCCTGCATATACATATGGCTCTACAGTTATATACAATTAAAGTTCAGTATTACTTTGTCCTTTTTACACTATATTGCTCTGAATGCAAGAAAAGGAACAGACTCGCTGACTGTAAAGGACGATGGCTGCACTAAAGGGCTTTTTACACGGGCCAATGATCAGGCAAAATAATGTTCATAGGAACTCTCGTTCGCGATTATTGCCCTGTGTAACGAGAAAACGCTCGTTCATCGGCTGATTGTATTGTTTATGCAAAAATAACTCATATCCTTGTCGGCAGCGCATCTCCCTGAGTAAACAGGGAGATGCGCTGCCGACATGATGGAAATTAAATGCATGGTCACGAACGATTGTAGTAACGATCGGTCGTCCCCAAACATAGCTCCTTGTGAAAGGATCAAACGAGCTGTCTCGTTGATCGGCGCTCATTTTCACGGCCCATATATTCCTCTGTGTAAAAGGACCTTAAATCTACGAGGGAAGGAGGAAAAGTGTTTGTCTCTATTCTACAAAATAAAGGTTTATAGACAGGTTTATCATCATCAACATAAACCACTTATTAATATACATTAAGCAAAACCCTTATTTTAGTATGTCTGAATACAACATTTTTCCTATATGTTATCCTCTGGGACAAGTTTAATTGATATGTCATAAAAGCCTGATTTATGGAAATCTTACAGTTAAGACACCCAAAACTGTCAAAGAGGGGTGCTCTGCACCTTTCCCAGCCAGTGAAGTGGTTGTGCATGCTAAGTCACTCTGATGTAGTCTGTATGAGATCAAAAAACAGCCAAAATGTTTTGGGCCCCAGCAGTTTCCTTCTACCTATTAGTCTTTTATAGCCTATTCAAAGGATATTATATTTTATTATAATAATGAATTCTGGGAAGTGTCTGTTACTGGTGACCTCACTAAAGGAAGTATTAAGCTTCTCCTCCTAGTTGGGTTTTAATAGAAATAAAAAAATTCTGGTAGCCTTGAAAAAGTTTTGAACTGAAAGGCAGAAAACAAATGTAGAGTGAAACAACTAAAAGAAGTCTAGCCAGTCATTCTTCAGTGCTATTTTTTTCCATTCTACCAAACTCGCATGTATGTTACATTAAATGTGATGAGGTAGCATTCCCTTTTTCAAAAGATAACAAAAGAATATGTCGGAGCTGTTGGTAGGGTACCAGATATTTGTGTTATCCATTATAAATATGGCGCATGGTTATGACAATTGTTGTAGAGTTCTCAAATGACTGTGTGGTGTTTACCACGTTGATACACAAGGGTCATGCAACAGAAGGGGGCAAACTCTGTCCTTGTTGTCATGAGGAAGGAAGGGCGGTTTGATCACTGCTTTGGGACCCTCTTTCCTTTATCTGGGCCCTTGAAGAAAGAATTGAAATATACTTACTACTATAGTTGTATAGATAACTAAACATATAGTTCTCCTATAAAAAGCACATTTTGACTTCACTTTCTAAAAAAAACAAAACACTTTCCATTGGACATTATGTCCTTTGACTTAGAAACAGATTATATTTGTGACACCTGAGATGACTTGTGCCCATCGCATGCTGGGAATCTAATAATATTCACTGATCCTCTACATACTGGAAGCACAGAGTGGACAGATGGCATGTATGATTTTCTAGTTTTGGCACATAAATAATTATTTTCCAATAGGATTGGTAATCCAACAGTGTTACCCTACCAACGGAGAGCAGGACATTGCTACAATAATGAATAGTATACATGGGCAGCATATGGCATTTATGATTGTCCTCTACATAGACAAGACAGGGGGTCTTCATATTAAAGGCTATTTATTTTATTTTATTTTTGATTGGATTGCTGTTAATTCTTATGCAATAGTTTGGATGCTTTAGATGATTCATATAGAGCACAAATCTATGTCAGTGAGATGTCTGCGGACATCTGACTTACACTGCTGGTTACACAAATATAATGAGATATGGCATTGTCGCAGGAGCTGCCGAGCATATAAAAAGTAAAAATATACATACTGTATATTATCATAAAAAAGTAAGAACAGCAAGTTTTTTTTTATTTTTAATATATGTGGACATATTAATATCTCATTTTCATTCGAGCAGCATTTAGGTGATATAATTGAGTAAAAAACAATAATATATTACTATTTGGCATACCCTTCACCAGACTCTCCCCTCTCCAATATATGCTGAATATAGCAGCCAGTCTTATCTTTCTGTCCAACCGATATAGTAATGCCTCTAAAGGCCCATTTACACCGGCCAACACTCGGCCAGTGCAGCGAGCGCCGATCAGCGAGACATCGTTGATCGGCGCTCGCTTCCTCCTGTCACACGGAGCGATGGATGGGGTTCGCTCGTCCCCATACATTATTATCATGTCGGCAGTGCGTCTCCCTTTTTGTGCTGCCGACAATGATAATCTTTTACTTTTATAAAATGATACGACCAGCAGATGATCGAGCGTTTGCTCGTTCATCTGCTGATCGCTGCCCTTTTTACACAGGGCAATTATAGGCAACGAGCGTTATATTAACGCTCGTCTGTCCGATAATCGTCCTGTGTAAAACCCCCTTTACCTTGCGCCAGTCACTGCACTAGTTGCCTAATCCCTTTAGAATTGAATACAAATTTAACCTATTTGCGCAAACAGATGTAACTTTGCATTGACCGCAATAGGACGTAGTGGTCTGCCCAGTGCATGGCAAGGACATTAATATAAAAGGCATGGCCTAACAGAGTGCCTGTCACTTTTACAATGACAAGCAATAATGCTTTGGTATACTCAGTATGCCGCGGCCTCTTCACAGTTTACCAGGTACAGCGCCGTACACTTCCGTAGTGGCTGTGCCTGGATTGCAGTTCTCTGTAGCCCGGTCCCATTCCGTTGAATTGGATCGGAACTGCAATTTCAGGCACAGCCACTATGGAAGTGTATGGTGCTGAACTTGGTAAACTGTGAAGAGGCCGTGGCATTCGTTGCCGTGGCCCCTTCAGTCAGCTGATCAATAGGGTTGTCACTGACCCCCACGATCTGATATTGATGACCTATCGTAAGGATAAGCTATCAATATAAATGTTCCTGAAAATCTCTTTAAACTTAAAAGTAAAAGCGTATACAGTAAACTCTTTAAGGGGTTGTCCGGGACGTAAAAAAAGGTACTAAGAGCAGGCGAGTGGATAAAAAAAATAAAACAATACTCACCTGTTCAATGGTCCCTGCTGGTCTTTCTTAACTTCCATGCAGCGAGGAAAGGAAATGGCTGTAGTGGTCACATGCATAAATAGCACGTCATCACCACAGTCAACAAGTACCACCGGTGGTGGTGCTGGAGCGGTGTAGGACTGAACAGATGAGTATTGCATTTTTTATTTTATCCACTTTCCTGCTCTTTGTAAAAACATTCTTTAAGTTCCAGGCAAACCCCTTTAAGCTCATCCTAATGATGGCTGCAGAAAACCAGAAATTGTATCATTTATCTCTATTTCTATGTTGAGGATTTGGAGCTCTTTGTCACAAAAATTGAGATTTGACTGTTATACATATATATTAGAAAATTATTCAGTACAGATTGTTGGATCTAAAAATGACATAGTGTTAAAAGGTAGACGTTCGCTTTAAGCCATATTTATCTATTCACAGAAAGCTCCTTTAAATGTCCAAAACTTAGGGTACTATTACACGGCCCGACTTTTGGTCCTATAACACTGAGCAATAAATGCTTATGTATAGGGGCGAACGCCCCTTACTCCGATCACTCGTCCATATATGTTTTCATCATGTTGGCAGCGCATCTCACAGGGAGATGTGCTGCCAGCAACGATGATTTTTAATTCTGCATAAAAGAGCAGATCAGCCGATGAACGAGCATTTTATCGTTCATCAGCTGATCGTTGCCCTGATTACACAGGGCAATGATCGGGAACAAGCACTCATATGAACGCTCGTTTGCCCAATCATGTGAAAGGGCCTTTACTGACTGATCTCCTTTCTGTCAACTGCTGTCCAAAATTTGTACTGCAGATTAGGTACCCATCAAGCCAGCCATACACAAGTGATATTAGACTGACTTTTTCTGACTGACTTATTGTTCACCATAGGTTTGAAGGTTGGTTTTCTGGATGACAACACCATAAAATGACAAATTGGCAATCAATCTCCGGTCTTCTTTTGATGAGAAGCAGATCTGTCATTTTGTGCGGATGACTTTCCTGCAACTGCAGTTGACAACGACCCAAAAAGTATAACATCAGCTTTTCCACAGAGATCTACCTTTGGTTGGTGTCTTTCATGCTTGTATGTGTCACGAAAAGGCGCCAGCCATCTGTAGAAAATTGTGTAAATCAGCCTTTTTGGCCATCTTAAATCCCTAGTATACTGTCAGCTCAGAGTAAAGGCTCTTATACACGGGCCAATTATCGGGCAAACGAGCATTCATGTGAACGCTCATTGCCGATGATTGTACTGTGTAAAGAGGGCATGCCGACATGAAAGAAATGTATGAGGATGAGCGATTGTAGTAACAATCGCTCGTCCACAAACATAGCTCCTTGTGAAAGGAGAAAACGAGCGCCAATCAACGAGCTGTCTCTTTGTTTAGCGCTCGTTTAGACAGCCCAAGTTGGGCTGTGTAAGAGGACCCTGAGACCAAAATGTTATTGTGATAATATGATCTATGGTTAGCACAGGACCTCAGTTACAACTTAGTGATAACTACATTATGCTAACTCCATCACAATGTATAAACAACGCAGAGTCATGAAGACCAAGAGAGTTAAAATATTTGAAACAAACTATATTTGAGTTGGTAATGTAAGATCTTGTCTTATATTTTGTAAGTATTGTTATTAACAAGAAGATATTAATAAAAAATTGTGTAGACATCTTCTTTATGATACAAGCAATAGAAAGCCTTTCCTGATAAATACAAAATACTTTAGACACTAAGGCTATGTTCACATGGAGTATTTTGGGGGAGGAATATCTGCCTCAAAATTCCGTTTGGAACTTTGAGGCAGATATTCCTCTCCCTGCACGCCGATTTTCGCGGCAATTATCGCACCGTTTTTCGCCCGCGGCCATTGAGTGCCGCGGGCATAAAACAGCGAGAAATACGCTTTCTCCTGCCTCCCATTGAAGTCAATGGGAGGTCAGAGGCGGAAGCGCCCGAAGATAGGGCATGTCGCTTCTTTTTCCCGCGAGGCAGTTTTACTGCTCGCGGGAAAAAGACGCCGACGGCTCCCATTGAAATCAATGGGAGGCGTTCTCGGGCCGTTTTTGCAGAGTTTTGCGACGCGGTTTCCGCGTCAAAAAACTCGGCAAAATACCCCGTGTGAACATAGCCTTTAATATTGCTTCCATGGGCTATAATGTAATCTTCCAGAAGCTTTTTCTGATCACTAGCTCAGTCACCACTAGCCTGTGTTTTTTGTCATAACCTTAAAATGCGAGGAGGATTTTAGCATTACTGTTTTTTAAATATGGCTAAATATTTCTCCCCATCACATATTTTACTGTAATTGTGGCAGATGTACATTACTTTTATTGCGTATAAATTACTTAAATCTGTCAATATCAGTTCAAGTAGGAGCTCCACATCTCTGCAACAGCTGGATCAGATGGAAGAGCTTGCCAAATTCTCAAAGAGTGATCACATGAAGCTTTGAAGCGTGTGTTTTTAGGACCTCCGTTACTTAGGATTATTTGCTGCTAATTTTCATTTTATTTATCAATATCTTTCTATATTTGAATTTTAAACCTGGAGATTAAATCATCAAATTCTTTACACCCATAGAGACCGTGTTGCAGTAGGTTAGTTTAATTCTAAATAGTAACATACAGTTTATACCTTCTAAATAATTTAGGGGTCTGGTCTGGGGTCTGAAATAATTTTAGGGTTCTGGTCGGGAGTTTAAATTAATTTTGGGGTCTGGCCGTCGGTCTGAATTAATTTTAAGGGTCTGGTCGGGGGTCTAAATTAATTTAAGGGTCCGGTTGGGGGTCTGAATTATTTTTGGCATCTGGTCTAGGGACTATGCAGGTGACATGTGTGCCTTGTGTGAGGAGGCGGAGACGTCATTCAGGCATGCTGTGACATTATAGCCAGCACTGCAACTTTGCTCTGTACAGACAGCACCTTCAGTGCAATTATATTTTTTATCCCCCCTCAGCACACCTACTGTGACCCCATTGGCCCCCACATAGCCCCTTTGTAATTGTCAACTCCCTTCCCCTCCACAGAACCCCTGTCAGGTTGCATTGTCCACCTACTGTATCCATCCTGCCCCTCTAAAGAGCCGCTGCCAGTTTGTGGCCGAAAACGCGGGCGGCTGTCCACGGCCGGCCGTGCCGCAATCGCGGCCCGTGATTACGGGCATGGCCGTGTGCATGGGGCCTTAAAGAGGACCTGTTATCTCTCCTGACAGGTCTAATTTAGTAAAAAAAAAATATTCCCCATAAAATAACAATTCTGGAGCATCTTTTCTTATAACTCTTTGTCGTGCTGTTTCTCTGTTATTCCTCCTGGAAATGTATGAATAAATTGACAACTGGGTATTTGCAGTCACTGTGTAGTGTCACTACACAGACCAACACTGTCCAATCCGTGCTGACACAGTAAGTGTATGTGCACACACACTAATTACGTCCGTAATTGACGGACGTATTTCGGCTGCAAGTACCGGACCGAACGCAGTGCAGGGAGACGGGCTCCTAGCATCATACTATTGTACGATGCTAGGAGTCCCTGCCTCTCCTTGGAACTACTGTCCCGTACTGTAATCATGTTTTCAGTACGGGACAGTTGTCCTGCAGCGAGGCAGGGACTCCTAGCGTCGTACATAAGTATGATGCTAGGAGCCCGGCTCCCTGCACTGTGTTCGGTCCGGTACTTGCGGCCGAAATACGTCCGTCAATTACGGACGTAATTAGTGTGTGTGCACATACCCTAAGACTGCGTAGGGTTATACCCCTTGACAAGAAAATTATAACACCCAGTTGTCAATATAGTCATACATATTCTAGAAGGAATAATACAGGAAAGGTACAAATATATTCCAAAATTGTTATTTCATGGGGAATACAATTTTTTTACTAAAATAGACGTGTCGGGAAAGTGACAGGATATTCTTTAATACAACAATCTAGTACATAATTTCCTATTCCAATGTGCTCCACATAATACCACATTTCCCATGCAGTAATATGTGTAGGCTCCAGTAGCTGATTACCAGGGGCTCCAACAGCTCGAGTCTTGGCGATCATCTCATCATTAGGAAAGATGCTTTGGCAAAGGGAGTCGTCTGATGGAACAACCTCTTTATTATTGTGAAGCCCCCAGGATAGTAGATTCTGGTGACTGCATATCTGTACTGAGAAAATCACTATTAGAAACCAAAAAGCTATTTTAATTCAGTTTATGTAGTGCAGAATAAACAGCTTAATCAGCAGGTATTTAAGGGACAAAAATAAAGTTGTTTATGGTGAATCGGTACAGAATTGTTGGTTCTATAGAAATGAGATGTCCTGTGCTCATTATAGCTATGCTCAATCCTGTGCAGTTTACCCTTCACCTGTCCAAAACAATTGCCCAAATAGGGGTAACAAGATGCACAAAATTATTCTCTCCCTACCCATCTTTAGGAAGGGAGAGTGAAATGGGCAGAAGGTCACACCACCCCTTTCCCCTTTTCTCCTACAATGGATGGAAAGCCGAGTGATAAAGAACAGAGCCATCATTCTCTAAGAAAGGAGGTGTGGGGGTAAGAACAAGCATCAGGGGAAGCCAATTTTAAGTTTGCTATATGATAGCCATGCTTTTTTTATGTACTCTTCTTTCAAGAGACTAATTAAAGGCTATGTACACCTTTTGAAATTGTTTTTATTTTATTTTAATAAATACGTCTATCAGTTTGTTTTGTGAAACTTTCTAAATACTTTTTATAAAAAATGAATTTAACTTTTCCAGATACAGCTGTTTTGTATCCTGTATGCAGAGCAGCTGAATCCGTCAGGTTAGAGGCACGAACGGTTCAGTGACAGCGGGTCCTGCGTGTCTTTGACATGCTGCATCGAGCTGTTACCAATCACATCTAAGTTCATAACTTAGATGTGATAGATTATAGGTGGATCCTGCATGTCAGAGAAACTATTTCAAAGGTGTACATAGCCTTTAAAGTTTATATTGAATTTTTGTATATATGTGAGAAGATGAAAGCTAGGATTTATTAGGTTACTACTAGTCACTACATTGCCTAAATAGTCATTTTAACCCCTCCCTGTCATCCACCGTATATATACGGTGCACGTCGTGTGGGGGAATATGAAGCAGGCTCACGGACTGAGCCCACTTCATATAATGAGCGTGTCGGCTGTGTGTTACAGCAGACACTTCAGGGTAAGGAGAGCGATCCCGCTCGTTTAACCTGTTAAATGCCGCAGTGAATAGCGACCGCTGCATTTAAATGACTAGAAACAGGGGGTGGCTCCCTGTAACATTGCAATGCCCCCCCACGGTGCGATCGGGGGGTGTCATTGGTTGGCTTGGCAGTCTGGGGGCCTGATAAAGGCCCCCAAGTCTGCCATCTTTGTACTCCTATGAAGCCCTGCCGGGACTGTCAGTATCACGATGCACTGCAATACATTAGTATTGCAGTATATCGTGCAAGCGATCCAACGATCACTGGTTCATGTCCATTAGGGAGACAAGTGAACAAAGTAAAAAACAGTCAAATAATGTTTTTTTTTAACTAAAAAAATTATAAAAATGTAAACCGCCAGAATCACAGTTTTTTTGGTCACTTCATCTCCCACAAAAAATGGAATAAAAAATTATCATAAAGTCCCTAAAATGGTACCAATGTGGCCCACATACCGCTCAATCGACGGAAAAAAAAAGTTTTAGTTCTCAGAATATGGTGATAAAACTATTTATTTTTAACAATCAGTTTTTTCCTTGTAAAAGTAGTAAAACGTAAAAAAACTATATAAATTTGGTATCCCTGTAATTGTTTTGACCCACAGAAAGAAACGTAACATGTCATTTTTACTGCACTTGAACGCCATAAAAACAAAACCCCCCAAAAGTTTGAGGAATCACAGTTTTTTTCCTATTCCACCCCACAAGTTTCCCACTACTTTATATGGTACAATAAATGGTGCCCTAAAAATCTACAACTTGTCCCGCAAAAAACAAGCCCTCTTACGGCGATACCGATGGAAAAATAAAACAGTTATGGCTTTTGGAAGGTGGGGAGGAAAAAACAAAAGTGATAATTCGAAAAAAATGGCTGTGACGCGAAAGAGTTAATAGCCACATATTTCCATGTTTCATGTAGAAAAACACCTACAATAAACTGATAATGGAAACATATTCCTTTTTATGTTTTATTTTATTTGAAACTACAGTATACTCTGAGTATCCTATTTTTAGACCGACATTAACAATGCTTTCACAGATACAACTTAACTACGAAGCATAAAGGATCTGCCAGTCAATCTGCTTAAAGGTGATGGAGATTAACTGCATTAAACTGGGAAGCTTCTCTGACTGGCAAAAGGTGGTAGTAAGGGTGATGGAAAAATTAACAAATGAGAAAGGGCAAAAGAATCTCAGTAGGAGCAAAGGTGATAATTATTCTGTGAGAAAGAATTAATTGGAAAGTGAATTTAAGACCGTGAAATTAGTGATTTATTTTTTTAACTCTTGAACGTGAACATGAAAACTCTTGAAGGCTCACAGTTGCTGTAGCTATGATCACTATAGTGAAGGTTCATCACGTAGAGGTATACATACACTTTATGTTGGTTCCAGCACCTTGATGACATTTTTTTTTCTTAGCTAAACTGGTTCATCCTACTTTTCAGCTGCTCATACATATTAGACAACTGCCAGTCAAAAGTTGGTAATCTGACACTTTCCGATCCTGCTATAAACCAAACCAAATGCTATGCCAGGCTTATGAAAACAGTATTTTTTGCAGACAAAACTCTTTTTCGTATAGACAGCTTTTATCCGAGCCACCTGTAGATAAAGCCCAGATAAACCAGTAGTTAGGCTGAATACTAAAAGATTTATATCAAAATTTCTTAAGGGTGATCTACCTCCCATATTTCACCAAAACACAAATGGATCCAAGCCTAGGAATGTCTCTGATGAACCTGACAAAGCAACTTTTTTGATCCTGAAATGCATTGTTGTTGAGACACAATAAAAGTGATCTATTTATTACTGTTTCTGAGCGTTATTTACACGCAAAGGCCTTATCCAAACAAGCATGTTTGCGTTGCATCCGCAAAAACGTGCTGTTTTTCATGCATATGACGGTCCGTGTTGCGTCAGTGTGGTTTCCATTTGTCATCCATTTTTCTTGTTCATGTTTCTCTTCTACAAGCACTTCCTAGTTTTACTTTTTTTTTCTGCATTTCTTTAGCAACTGATGCGTGAAAAACAGACAGCACACAGATGTCGTCTGTGTGCTGTCACACACCCATAGCAAAAGCAGACCATAATAGGACATGCGGTGAGTTTCACGCAACAAACACATGCTCTGTGAAAAAACATGAATGTGTGGATAACCCCATTGCATTGCATTGGTCAATGTGCTGTCACTTATGACGGACAGCACACGGCTGGGAATCTGTGGTGGCGTTCACTTACTTATTCCTCCCTTCTACTTCCTGGATGTTCCCCAGTATGGTGGGCAAGGTCTCACTGGGCAACTGGACACCGGCTGCTTCTCTCCCCTCTGTGGGAGGCTACTAAAGTGTTCCATATCATCTAGCACAACTCACAAAGGTGAAACTCCTTTTTTTCCACACAAATTCAACCACTAACTGAACGTACTCACCCTACAATGCAGCATCTTTTTCTTCTCTTCTAGCCCTATCTAGTCCAGCCTAGGGAAGAAGAAAAAGTGTCACAAACTTCCTTTCCGAGGCTGGAAAAGGAAGGTAATAGGGAAACTTTTTACTAAAATGCTACCCATAAAGCATGATACAATGGTAAAATCGCACAAAGGGGTTTTCCCACAAAGAACATTTTTCATCAATAGATGATAAATGTTAAATCACTTGGGTGCCACACAGCTGTGATCTCCACTGTTCACTAGAACAGGTGTCACAAGTTCCCTTATCCTCCTCATCAGAACATCTGCGGTAAGGAGAAATTTCTATAGAGTGGCAGTCGAACATGTGTGCTTGTATGGAAATTTCCTTACTGATAGAAAATACTTCCATTAGTCGGAACCAGTGGATTACCTACCGTAAAGGCAGACAACATCACTGATATAAGTCCTAGCAGGTCTAGGACCTTGTCCTCATCTGCCCTTCCCCTAATAACTAATTCCAAACTCTAAGGCTATGTTCACACGGAGTATTTTGGGGGAGGAATATCTGCCTCAAAGTTCCAAACAGAATTTTGAGGCAGATATTCCTCCCCCAAAATACTCCGTGTGAACAGCAATTATCGCGCCGTTTTTCGCCCGCGGCCATTGAGCGCCGCGGGCATAAAACACGCTTTCTCCTGCCTCCCATTGAAGTCAATGGGAGGTCGGAGGCGGAAGCGCCCGAAGATAGGGCATGTCGCTTCTTTTTCCCGCGAGGCAGTTTTACTGCTCGCGGGAAAAAGACGCCGACGCCTCCCATTGAAATCAATGGGAGGCGTTCTCGGCCCGTTTCTCCCGAGTTTTGCGACGCGGTTCCTGCGTCAAAAAACTCGGCAAAAGACCCTGTGTGAACATAGCCTAAGATTAATGTTTTGGTAAGGGGTATTTTGCCGTAGGTCCAACCCATTGCGTCTGTGGCAATTATTAAATAACTAGACAACCCCTTTAAGCACCTATTTATTTATGTATATTTTAGGAGGTGCTAGCTGTTTTCTACCGTATCTTGCCTCACAAGATCATACGAATTATACTAGAGAATGTGAAAGGAATCACTGACTTTTTTAAAAAAATAATCCTTTTGCCCTATTCCAGCACCGCACTCACAAAATAATAAACTCAAGTATTATCTATGAATCCCCCTATTTTAAAAATAAAAAAAATATATATATAGTCTATATTATTTGTATTATGAAAATGCCTTTGTTTTTATGCTGCCAGCTCCTTTTGGTCCATGGGGACTGACAGCAAGCAACCGCTAATATTAATATGGATGCCATCACTGAGCACTATGGCCTATGGATAGGGAATTTTTGTGATGGAGGGGTGTGAGAATGCCTGTGCCGGTGCTTTGTAATAGAGCAGTTTGAAGCTGTGTAGCGATCAGACTATAAAGAGCTCAAACAAACTATTTACAAAATTATATTTAAAGTGGATCTGTCATCAGACTATGCTGCCCTATGTAGGGACGGCATAGTGTGAGGACAGGTCCGCAGTCCTATTAGTCCATATGGCGTTGGGCTAAAAGGGCCTATCACATAATACATAGTTATGAGTCCACTGTTTACATGAGGGGAGCGCTCCCCTGTCTCTTATCACCTCCCCAACCCCTCTGATTGATGGGCTGTTGTGTATCTGCATAAAAAGCAGTCTGCTATCCATCACTTCTGAGATTGGTGGGGGGAGGCGATGAGAGGCAGGATATCACTCCCCTCATTTATACACCGGACTCATAACTTTGAGTCTGCTGTATTCTTGCCAGACGGCTTAATATTTTTTGGTGCCATTTGGGCTAATAGAAGAGCAGACTCCTCTCCACACTATTCTGCCATTATTAGATGCCAATAATAATAATTAACACAATGATATTAATTACCAAAAAGGAGAAGATGTGCAAAGTACATGCCATGAAAAGGTATACATTTATTCACAAGAATAGTACATGTAAGAAAACATCCAATAAAAAATTAGACACACGGCTACAGAACAACAAAGGAACAACATCAAGAGGTTCAGAAAGTGTACGGAAGTACAAAACAAATGGTAGTAGGTAACAATAAAAATAAATAGTACATACAATTTGCATGGAATGGGAAGGCAACGTACAGGTGATAAAGTGCAATAGAGTATATGATCCAAGAGGAAAAGTGTAAAGTGCTGCAAACAGGCTCAAGCTTGTAAGACACATAGATAAATTAATAAAATAATACTGACCCATGAAAATCTGCACCTCAGATAGCATCCACACCAACAGGCGTTGGGGTGGCGCCTTTGTATCACATGCCCCATTAAATATAGGTGCTAACCAATAAGAATCGCACAGTGCAGCTGGTATAAATACTGAAATAAGACCTACCCATCTGTGGTCACATGTGACGCAAAGCCAATAACTTCCTGTACTGGTGTCCCGGAGGAACGGAAGTGAGGTCAGAGCACGTGACCCCGCCCCCGGCCCTGCGTATAGACACCAGCCAGGAAATCAGGACATCCAGAGCTTGCGCACACGCGCACCTGAGTGTTTACATACAACCAGTGAAACAGCATTGGAGACAGATGGTAACAGATAAAGTAACATATGTGGGCACATAGCAATAACAATGTAGAAACCCAAAAATATGGATGAACACATATGTGAATATGTGCATATTGGAATAAGAATAATAAAAATATAAGAATAAAAATAAATACGTGTTAATAGGATATCAAAGTATGATCAGGTAAAAATATGTGATGAAAACAAATGAGCCATGAAATGAATGGACTTATTTGCATCATATTATTATTAACTTTTTTCCATATTTCCTTACACTAACTATTCTTATTGTATTATTGAACTGTCATAGAAAAGGATGTAATAGGTTTAGTTAAAATCAAAATTATCTTGCAGTTCTAAGCTGGAAACAAGTGCTAGAATATTCACATTTCTGAATTATTGTATGATGGATTAAAAAAATGCCAATGTATGGAGTGTCAGTCAGTGATAGAATGATCAGTAACCTAAACTGAATACAGTCCTAAAAATAAATGACAGAATGTAGAGTTTTGTGCATCTAGCACTAGAATTTAATGAATTCATGTTAACTATAAAATATTATGCATACATTCAAAGGAAAACTCATTTAATTAAAAACTAGGAAAAATCCTGCAGTGATGTACACATCCTGCTAAAAATTGAGACATCTCTCATACTGTCCTTCTTAACAACATTTATGGATGGTTGCTTTAATGATGCCTGTGGGACACCATTAGTAAAGTTGATGATTTTTCCATCACATAATTCTTCCCTCATTAGTATAAACCAGTGTTTAACATTTGATGTGTTATTGACAAACGTGTCTAGTATCATTCCGAAACAGCAAACAATCATGAAAATAATAATAATTAAAAAAAATCTTCTGAATAGAAGTTGATATGTTATAATCCTATTATACATATCATGAGGGTGTTCCTCTTATAAGGTCTTAAAGATCATTTATCACCAGAAAGATCCTTTAAATTTAGGGCACCTATAAAATACACCCATAAAAAGACATGAGTGAGTGTACCAGTCAGGTCAGCCTACATGTGAACCCTGCCCACCTGGAACTTCTGATTCACCAATAGTGTTTAGGTTTAATACTCACGGAACAAAAAATATTCATCCCCCTAATCAGAAGATTGAAAGGTCATTAAAGGGTGTAAATGCACCCACTAACTTCCCCTTATTAGTGCATCTTATAGATAAAGACTCTAGGTGAAGCTCAGGCTCTGAGCTACTTGCTTATTCATAAGACGATTATCATAAGTCATCAAAATCCTATTCACTTTAATAAAAAGGTTGTCCGGGGTAAGAATAAAGGGTCTGCTCTTTTTCCAGAAACAGTACCTCTTTTGTCCACAGGCTGCGTCTGATACATCAGCTCCATTTGAATGGGCAGCTCAGTCCATTTGGGGATTGGTGCAAATCCAGACACAGCCATAGGACAAGAGTAGCGCTGTTTTTAGAGAAAAAAAAAGCTGACTCTTTTTTTTCTTATACCCCAGACAGACAACCCCTATGTTTTGCTCGTGGGTGATTGCCTACACTGATACATTGTGAAAACACAATCAGTGTTTGAGCAGGACTGGGTCAAGATAATTTTTGATTCACTTACGACGAGCAGCAACACCTCAGTATCTGGGTGGAGTTAGGTTTTAATATAACTAAGTATTTATAATATAATAACATATTTCACAGGACAGCAGAGAATCTACTTCTTCACCATCAACCATAACCCAGCACTGGATTTGTTTGGCCAAGCATGCAAGTCCATTGGTTTGTGCAGAAGTGATCTCCAGAATCACTGTAGAATTGTTCCAGTTGCTGGCGGGATTCATTTATTTATATTCAGCAATCCAAATAAACCGTTATTCCAGAAGGCCCCATAGCATGCAGTCACAGATGGAGCATTGTTCACTCATGATAATCCTATTTAAAGAAATATGTATTCATATTACCATATCAATTATTTTTTGTAATCTGTCCCTGACAACTTCATGCACTGCAGTATAGGTTCAAAGACTCTCCCATCTGTACTGGACCTACAGCACTGTTATCCAGATCTTCCTGGTTACCTTGCATTCTGATGGCCGTAATACAGATCTCTGTGGAAGTCATATATTATGTGGCAAAAATGGAATCAGATGCCGTCAGAATATAGCCATATTACTGCTGCCTAAATGTGGCCCAGCACATTGATAGAACAGTAAGATACAGGGAGTATGGGAGCATGTAACTTTGTAATGTAACAGTACACTTTAGATTTAGGTCCTTAATGACTCTATAATAACTGCTGAGCAGATTAATAAGAAACAACTGAAAATAGTGTTAAGATTTCCCTTAAGCCGGGATCATACACAGTTTTGATGCAGATTTTGCGTCAGTTTTTTTTTTTTAGCCAAACACAGAAGTGGACACAAAAGAAAGAAGATGCATGACTCCTTTCTTTAAACCTTTCTATCCTTCTGGATCCACTTCTGGTTTTGGCTAAAAAAAAAACAGAGCTAAAAACTGCGCCAAAAATTGTATTAAAACATTAAAACAATGTGTCTGATCCTCAGGAACTGTTGTTTTTTTTTTGTTATCCTTGTGGGTAATACTTTGTAAAATAGCAGAACTCCCCGAATTTCGTAATATCTGATATTTTAAGCTAAAATATTAATGTCATATTAGTTGCTTAATTTGTAAATAATGTATAATCAATATTATTCTATTATATTATTGCTGATGGCTAGTGTTTGGTTCCCTATTTGTTTAGTGACCTCACCACATGTAAGCTATACGTTCACTATATGTTCAGAATTCATTCATACATTTGAGTGTGTAGATGACAGTAAATTTCTTAATATCTGCCATGTACAATAAAAAACAGATTACAAAACTGTACTATTAGGGCACGTTCAGACGTGGCGGAATTTTTCCGCTGAAATTGTTGGTGCAGATTTGGGTCTATTACGCAACGAATCTGCACCAACATTTGCATATTTGACAGGTAATTCAGACATTGCAGAAAACACAGCGGACTTGCCACAGATTTCAGTTTTTACATTGCAAAGGCTGAAATCCGCAGTGAAATTCCGCTTCTTCTCCGCAACAGACAGTGCATGCTGCGGACTGAAAATTCTGCACCTCAGCCTATGGTCCGCAGCGGAGTTTTCCGCAACGTCTGCACGAAGATAACTAAAAAGGTGTGGAAACCAATGGACAAACTGTCTGCTAAGTATTTCCACTGCGGACTGTCCGCAGCAGAATTCCACAGCAATTCCGCCACGTCTGAATGTGCCCTTACCATGCACAGATCAACATGCATCCCTGCCATGACACCCTCTGCCATCATCCTCATATAATCACCTTTTTACTGGTTCTCTCCTATCGGTAACATGAGTCAGAAAGGCAGAGCTCTCCTGAGTGCTGACAACAGCCCTGGTTGTGTGGCATGTCTCTCACATGGGAGCAGCCTGTGTTTTGCAGTGCAGCCATGCATAAACAATATCATTTTCATAAATTAAATCCTCCCCTGCAGAAGGAACATCTGTGCCTGTCCTACTCAGAATAAAAGAAGGTGGCATCCTGGATGCCCCTTCCCTGACACACCAACCATTGGTGTTGTAGTATTCCTTTAATACAAATGGCAACATTACGAATGAATGTGCATCTTCATAAGTCACTACTACATGATGTACAGGTCTGGGTCTAGAGAAAGGGTTAATAACCAATGCATGAACTTTGCAATTATAATGCATCTCCAGAGAGGACAATGCAGGAGGCAGGCTGAGGGAATCATGGAACTTCTGGGGATAAGTCCTCCCATGCAGTTAGTATGATTAGTCATGTGAACTACTGGAAATATCATTATTATTTTTTATTATTATTAAATGACATCTGCTCAGTAGTGATCTTCATTATACGTGAATGGTAATATTTACTTCCACTATTACCACTTCTTAACTAATATTTGACCAATAATAATGTTATAATAGTATAGACGTCTTCAGAGGAAAAAGGTGAAGCGTTTTATTTATGGGAAATGCAACTAAAATAAGCATTCACATAAAATATAACACAGAAATCAATTGTTATGTTGGTCATTGTTTTATAGATGATATTGTAGTATTATTATTATTAATTAAACAATGAAAATGTAAATATTAAATATATATAGTATAAATATATTAGGATAGATAGACAGACAGACATACAGATGATAGATAGATAGATAGATAGATAGATAGATAGATAGATAGATAGATAGATAGATAGATAGATAGATAGATAGATAGATAGATATTAGATAGATAGATAGATAGATAGATAGATAGATAGATAGATAGATAGATAGATAGATAGATAGATAGATAGATAGATAGATAGATAGATAGATAGATAGATAGATAGATAGATAGATAGATAGATATTAAAGATCTAGGTCACATGGAAAAAAAAAATCGATGACCTTGTTTTTTTACAAATTTAACCGATTAATAGAATAGACAGCTATAATACCATAGGAATGACACAAAAGCATAATAATAAAGCACCAGTAGACTGAAGTGTTGAATACTATTTTATAATGAATAATGGGTTTGCATGGATCTGTGCAGTACATCATTGTATACAGGATAACAAACAGAATAACAGGACAAATTAATTCCAAATTGAACCAGCAATAAATACACTTCAGACAGCAATGATCGGAACTGTATCAATATTATTATTATTATTATTATTAATATTATTATTATTATTATTAATAGCATCATGCGGCAGCTAATAGTCTAATTACGGATTTAGAAATGAATTTATAGTGGTTTTAACTACTGCAATAAGTTACATCCATAGAAACTGTATTTATCGTAACTCCATAGAACTGCATCAAACGTGTATAGAAAACACTATACTAGTAGATCTAAGGAATCTGTATGATAGTTAAGCAGCTTAAATCTGGATAAAATAGACTCATATAAAGACTTGTGCAGTGGAGTGATGTGAACGTTATTACTACCAAGGTCTCAAATGACTACTTTGCACCCTTGTGTTCCATCTAACACTGGAGATTAAAGAGTTAAAAGAGAATACTTACGTGATCTAGACATTTAACCCTTAAACATGTGCATTGTGTTAAAGGGCCAATTGCAGGTGATTCCCCCTTGGTAGAAAAAGCTTGTGCAGCTTTAATAATGGATCTGAGTAATAAAACTTCTAAGGCAACACAACTTTCTAAGCACTTTGCTGCTGGTTTAAATTTTTTTTTTTTATTTATTTATCTTTTCTTTTCTTTTTTTCCTATAAATTAGATATAATTCTACTTCCTCATCTTATATAAAATTGATGGAGCTGCATGGTTGAAAATAGGAAATTCACATTATAAAAAGTCATTAAAAATTCTGTACAAAAATCACCACAAAATAATTCAGCAATGGGTTTACAACAACTAGTAGTAAAAGGTTGGTTGAAAAATAGAATTCTATATATTTCTTTAATTGGCCCACTATTAGTTTAAAAATTGCATAGATCCTAATTATTGCTTTATAATTTTTTATTTTTTTTAACTTTTTCCAAGATTTATCTGGCTTGAGATAAAATAATAACACAATTTCGATATAGTTATGTGTAGTTCATATTTAGAGGGTAACTCTTGGAGGGTACAGTATATACATAATAATACAGCAGGTCAATTGCAACATCCAATCCTAAAGTTTAAAGATTTTAAAGATCAAATGTCATTTAATGGGGTGATGGTACATTTCTTTTTAGTAATAGTATCCAGTGGGCTACAGTTTGTAAACAAGATAGTACTATATAATTACACCAGTGTCACTCATTTGACCTCTCAAGAGTTAATCATGAAAGATGGCATTAAGCTGGGCACTCATCACTCTTTCATGGTGTGTTTGGCCATCATAGGACATAATGCTGTCTATAGGGATCTCACAACGTGGTCCAGCGCTGGAAAACAGAGCCCCATGACTTTGAGCTATAGTAGGAGGATAGTGCATGGTGAAGGCATAATTCTTCTCAAACTCCGCTGAAGGCTCATGTTTGAAAGAAAAGTTCCCATTGACACTCAGAGGAGGGCTGAGGGGACCATCAAATGAAGGACTGGCGCAGTCCGTGACCGTGCTCTCAAAGAAAGGCTCCAGAGCAACACCGTAAGAATGGGGCTTGACTTGAAAGATATGAGAGCTGTCCATGGTACCATAAGGAGGACTGGGAAGACCAGGAGACTGATATGGATAAGGGTGCAAGGGAAAGGAAGCACTGGCTGCTTGCATATGCGGAGGCATGTCCTGGTTCTGTTCTGGAAGAAAAGTTCTAGGGTTTAACTGAAGGCACCCAGCTACTAGATTAGTGGTAGGTTGGGACAAGCCTTTGCAAAGAGTCTGCACAAAAGACACAAGATCTGGACTCTTCCCAGATCTTAGAATCTCAGAAAGCGCCCAGATGTAATTCTTAGCCAGGCGCAAAGTCTCGATTTTGGACAACTTTTGCGTCTTGGAGTAACAAGGGACAACCTTGCGTAGATTGTCCAGGGCAGCATTTAGACCATGCATGCGGTTTCTCTCCCGGGCATTGGCTTTCATACGCCTGACCTTAAAGCGCTCTATCCTAGCTTTAGTCATTTTCTTCCTTTTGGGTCCACGTCTCTTGGGTTTCTGGTCATCATCATCTTCATCATCATCTTCATCATCATCATCATCATCATCATCTTCATTGTCATCTTCCTCACCTTCCTCGTCGTCGTCTAACTCCTCGTCATTGTGGTGCTTTAGAGAGTCTTCGTCTTCATCTTTAAGCATTCCCTCTAACTCTCCTTCCTTCTTCTCCAGGTCATGTTTCTCTTGAGAATTTAGACATTCATCCACCCAACCTCTGGAGCCTTGGGTCTCGGTCATAATTAACCCATTATCTCGATACGACTTTGTCATCTTTAAATCTGGAGGAGAAATAAGCATTGGAATAAAGGGACAACTTAGTCATCATGATGGGAGATTATAAAGTAACAACTCAACATTAGAATAAGATCCCTCTTCTGAAACACTGTTATGTGGGTTGGTATTATGCAGATGTTAAGTAGATTATGATTTAGGTGATTAAAAATTAGACTCAAGGAAAACTTACATTTTCGATAAAATAAATTAAATTAAACAGAATAATGTATAATAACACAAAGAAAACAGAATGTTCTTAAATGCAGCGCAGGCGCCTTATGTAGGGGGATCAGGTGCATTTAAGATCCTTATAAAATATCTCACATTTGTAGTTTACTTTATGGGATGAACATTTTAATGTGTGCGTTTTTTGAAAAAAAAAATTAAATAAACTTGTTACATAAAGTAGATGCTTGACATATAAACTACTGAATTTAATAGGGAAGATGAAGAAAATAAAAATAAGACAGTAAGGCTGGTATATAAAAATCTGATAGGAAGGAAAGACTTGTAGTGTATTTAGCCTTATAGTAACAGGTAGCAGATGTCATATAAAACATATACAGCATGTCGCAGAGATTATTAGCTGGAACTGAGATAAACTCATTACAAAGTTGTTTAAATGTATAAATATTTAAATATGTTCTAATATACAGTATTATATATATATATATAGGTTCACATGGGGTAACTTTCACCTATGCCCCTGGCCGATAGGTACAAGTGACCAATGATTTATTAGACATCTTTAAATAATTTGAAATATTCTTGAATTGTTATCTTATTATTTGAAATTGTTAAAGCGTATTTATATTATTTTAGAATAAAATATGTAGCCTGAAATAATGTAATAAATAATATAATAAACAGTTTAAAGTGATGCAGCATCTTACCTTTAATTTTGGAGTCTCCTTGGCAGTGATAGTCTCATAACCTCTCCAGTGGATACAATGCAGAGTTGTAGGTGCTGGAGTGGATTTTTTTTCCCTATTTCTGGGGGTTGTGATGAGATTCAGGGGGTTATATAGCGGCTCCAGTGACGCTTATAAGAGACAAGTGATGAGAGGGAGGAGGAGGCGGAGGATAGGTGAGGGGATAGCAGCCACATAGATTATCATGGAGGGAGCATCTGCGCAGGCGCAAGATTGTGCCTCACGCCCCGCCTTCTAACTTTTCCCCGGCACGCGCCATATGGTCAGAGAAGCGGCCCGGGGCGTCACGTGATGTGATGGTTTGTATAGCGCGGCGCTCCCTCCTCTCTCTGCTGCTCTCTCCGCGCTCTCCTCTCTCTATGTCCCGTCTCTTTGTGGCCATCTGTCGCCTGTTACACATTTTGCGGACCTGCTTGTTGCACCCGCAGGACAAGGGTTAACCCCTTCCTCTCCCCGTCCATTGTATTCACAAGACGTGACAGAAGGAGTGAGGGAGGAGGCGGCAATCACTGCGCCCCTCACACTGGTGCCCCTCATATAACACAGTGTCATCCAATGACCGGAGATTCCGACACTTCAAACCCTTCTTTTACATGGAGATCGCCTCTTTTCATGTCTCTTAAATCTTTAATTTTAATGTTCTTTACTTTTCGCGTGGAACCTGTTTTTCCTTTCTTCTTTACTTTTTCCTCTATTCCTTCTTTTCTTTCTTCCTGATCTCTTTCAGCCTCTTCATTCCTTCTTTTTTTCTCCCTTTTCTTCTCTTTCCTTTCTTTACTTATATTCCTTCTCTTTTCTTTCCTTTCTCTTATTTCCTTCTCTTTTATTTCGTTACTTCCTTTCCTTCTCTTTTATTTCTTTACTTCTCTTTTCTTTCTTTTCTTCCTTTATTTCTCTTTCCTTTCCATCACTTTCTTCCCGTCCCGTCCTTCCCTTTACTCTGCCTATTTTTGTACCTTTGGTTCCCTTCCAGTCCCTCTTTCTTTCGCTTTTCTCCCCTTTTACTTAATTTCCTTCCCTCTCCTTCCTTTCCTTTTATTTTCCTAACCTTTCCTCTTTCATTCCCCTTAATTTCCAGATTTCCTTTCTGTAAACCCTCTTGTCTTACATTCTTCATATCCTTGTACATGACTCACTGGACTCTTTTGAATTTATTTTTCGTCCCCTTTTATTTAGTCTGTGCCTTTATTTGATTTCCATCAGGCGTCTTGTCACTGTTTCTAGCCACACTATATATAATAAAACTGTATTTTCATCATCATCAGCAGCAGCAGCAACAGCAGCAGCAGATATATTGTATAATACACCATATAATATGCATGTGTCTACTGTGGGATTGATCCGTCCTCACTGAGTGACTCTACATCCACAGTTGTCCTGTCTCCTAATATCATTTCCCATCTTCTACGATAGATAGATAGATAGATAGATAGATAGATAGATAGATAGATAGATAGATAGATAGATAGATAGATAGATAGATAGATAGATAGATAGATAGATAGATATGGTGCAGATTACGGGCTTCTGGCATTTTATGGCTTCCAGTGAAACTAATTATGTTATTTGATGCAGTCAGCTAATTAATCGCCAGACACTAGAGAATAATACTCCACCAATGCAGGAGTGAAGATTCCTTTAAGATCCCGAATAAATTAAAAAATGTATTATAAAGGCCATACTATAAAATGTAACAATAATAACAATAATAATAATGATGATAATAATTCATAATAATTCCATATATGAAACTAGTTTCTGTAGAGCATCGCAATGTGCAAACTACCACAAACAACTCACCATGGCCCTATACACAGCCTCTATATATATATATATATATATATATATATATACATATATATATATACACACACACACACACACACGACATATGTAGTATGAGGTTGTGATGGGAATTCACAATCTACATACAACGATTCTTTTGCTATAAGAGATGACAATTTATTATCATGCAGCTCATCATCTTCTCCACAGACCTTTAACTAATGATAAATTACAATCCTTCACTATTTAATTTATATACCACATGTCATTGTTCTTTAATGTACCGATGTAGTAGAGCTGTGTTTGTCTTCGGTACACTCATGGTGATATCACAATGTGTTCTCCGTGGTTTTACATAGGACTACAGGTAAACCGACTGATAATCTTAAAAGATCACTGTGCAAAATACAGTCCCAAAAAGTTCAATGACAAATATTTCTCTGCTACGTCTGCACTAATAATGAGATCGCAATAAAAGTCATTTGTCAGCCTGTTGTCTCTTCATATGATGTGAACTGATGTTTGGTGGGAAACGGCCTTTTTTACCAATTTGCTGATTATTGATTTAATACACACTGGTCTATTTCCATTTTAAGCTGCACTTAGAATCAAACCTTTTATGGGGATTATACAGAACAATACCCTATTCCAGTGCATTAAACGGCAAATGCACTCAAGTGGACCTACCTTAATATGGGGGGATGTTCTGTATTACTATATATGCGGTCTAAGAAGATTACAGGGATGACTTCAGGTCTCTAGCAATCCAAGTCAATGCTTAAAAGAAAGGTAGAGCCATTATTAACCCTGTCATGCCTGACCACGATTCCATGTGATGAATTATATCTCTTTCTTTAGGTACAAACACCCAGTGACTGATAATTGAGAGTTCACTTAGATCCACTCCTCCAGTGTGTCTGCCTGAGACATCTGAGAGCGACAGATGGGCTAAACAGGTAGTGGGTGTTGGATGGTGTATATGAGGAGGGAGGGATGGAATAAATCTGTGTAGATGAGTCATCAACACAAGTCTAGGTCAAAGGCTACTAGCCTCTGCTATCTGGGCTAATACAGTTAACCCACTCACTGCCAGAGCCATATGCTGCTGGCCTAATCGTGAACTCCAACAAGTTCTGCAGAAACCCCCTAACATAATAGAAAAGTTCCAGCATAGAGTTCTACAAAATAAGTAATTATTTTACATTGTACATATGAGGATCACAAAAATATAATGTAGAAATATTGCTATAAGAATTTGGAGAATTACAGAAATACAAGTGCTTCTTATTTGCTCGTATGCTGAAACTGTAGATTGGGATATTACTTTATGTGAACGAGTCTAGAAGCAGGACGATGCCTGCCAATGGTTGTGATCAGTTTTATCCAAGCATCCCATGACCCAGTTTTTAATAGGATAATAAGGGTTGTAGTTCCTTAGTGATGCCATTTAATATGTCATCATATAAAATATAATTTGTGATCCCAGTTAGGGAAATGATTGATTTTATTTATTTGAGAGTTGTATGAAAATATAAAGAACAGATTGATTGTTCTTGTAAGTCTCCAAATGACCAAATATTTGATCCTGTTGGAAAAATAGAGCTGTTCTCAATACTAACCTCTTCAGGTTTTAGAAATACAATTCATTTTATTATAGTAAAGCTAAAATAACAACATCTTGAACTATAAGGCCCAGCATGCATTACATATAGTATTGAGAGTTCCTGTGTAGATTCATCCGAAATCCGAAGAATTGGTGAATTGATTGGATATTATTATGTAATTGCAATCCCTGTTAGATCTGAAGTCACTGTTACATGATATATGAGATTACATTACAATCATGTCAGGAATGGGGATCTGGGACTTTTTCTGTAGCTGTTTGAATACATGTATCAGGATAAGATCTCTAGTTCTACACGATACAGGAAGCTACAGGTTGTCTACAAGCCAGACACTAATATATTATCACCATTATGGCACGGTCTTTTCTGTGGAACTACAAGTGCCAGCATGTATTAACCATAAACGTGGACAATATCCAGAGAGCTACAGGTTGCTGCCCTGTCATACAGATCAGACACTAGTTTTTATCCAGCTTTTAGTAACTACATCCTAATTATTGTCAGTGCAGCAAGCTTTGCTGGACATGACATCATGCATTATATGACCAGGGAATGCTGAGACTTGTTGTTCTACAACAGCTGCTCATCCACAGGTTTCATGAGCTTGCAGACTGTTGCTCCCCCTCAGCCACTATTTATAGAACAATCTGCCATTATTTATTGGATTAATACTGATCCATCCCATTCACCCCCCCCCCCCCCTCCAAGTCACAATCAGAGCCACTCTGAGCCTCTCCAGCCTGACTGCTGTCCAGAGAGAAACACGCGAGCCGCACACGCTTCAAACAAAAGCCTCTTTCATGCCTGGGTGAGCACCCCAGGAGGCGGCCTGGCTGTGGTCTAATGCCCAACCGACCCCCTCTAAATCCCAACTGACTACTGTAGGCAACCTGCCACTTATTTATCTCCCTGGTCTAACTGATTGTGAAAGCCCTGTCATTTATTCATCCATACCCAAGTGTGCAGTAAGCTAGGACAGCCATCTATCCCCCACTAATCCAGAACCATGTCTACATCACCCAACAATAGAGCAAGGTCCAATTAACTGTCATTCATATTAACCTCTTATTGATCAGGGCCCTTTAAATCCCTGCTAAAAACAATGTCAATAGATTTTAGGTCATGCTAGGATTTACTAACCATTGACATAGACATTTTTATAAATACTGACTAGTGCATAAACCCAACATTTCCAATATCTATCTATCTATCTATCTATCTATCTATCTATCTATCTATCTATCTATCTATCTATCTATCTATCTATCTATCTATCTATCTATCTATCTATCTATCTAATTTCACCTGTTATATACATCTCTCTCTCTCGCCCTCTCTCTCTATATATATATAAAAACAACAGGAACAGAATCTATCTATCTATATATATATATATATATATATATATATATATATATATATATATATATATATGTGTGTGTATATATATATATATATATATATATATATATATATATATATATATATATATATATATTGTATTTTTACCAATATATGCATTTACATCCTAACTTACAAGATAAAAAATTAAAAGAACCAATCACTAGTTTATTAATTACAGGTCAAGATGAAAATATGCAACGTACCCCCTCCCCCATTGACGGCATCCATTATATTCATATATTGCAAATTCAGTTGTAAATAGTCATTCTCACCAATTATAAAATATACAGGGCAAATGTAGTCCATGTAAATCTCTGGGGCATATGCAGAATTATATTAATTAAATTAATTGATTCAGATTGCACCTGCGAGAGAGAGAAAAAAATAGATTTCACCCCCAAATCGCTTACAGCTATTATACGGAGTATCTTCCCTGGTAAATGATTCACGTTTACAAGCTTATCTGTCCCACTGGGTGGCAAATGTTGTTAAACCCCCACAAACACAGAAGCCGAATTGGTAAATATGGGGACAGGGCACACGGATGAATTGCGGCTGTAAAGCACTGTACACACACATTAATCAATAGAGTAAAGTGATTGTGCTATTGACGCCTGCCTGCTATACGGTCCGTATGCCTGCATTGCAATAAATGATACTAAAGCGTTATCTTGTGGCTGTACATAGATGCGGCAATTTAACCCTTTAGTTTCTGGGGCAGTTGTAGAGTTGTATCTGGAGCAATCGTACAGTAATGTGATCGTGTTTGCTGGCAGATATAGGGCTGCATGCATAGTGTTTATTTAGTGATCATGCCTGACATCTGCTTCCAGCACAATCTCAGAGACAGATTTACAAGGTTCCCAGTGAAACCAGGAGCCAGGTAACAGTGAAGAGGCGATTTCCTGCCGGCAGGTGATCATTACACAGCGCTGCTGAACCCGTGCTACAGATTGGAGCCAGAACTTAAAATACATTTATGAGTCTTATAAATTCACATTTCCTCTTTTTATAACATTAGAAGTAACTGGGAAGTCGTCGGCGCTGCAGCTTGTCTTTGCTGAGCAAACAGGTGGAGGAGTAAACAGTACAGCACTTACAACTTCAGCACTGGAGAGGGGACAGCTCATTTACTAGCAGGATGCATTCACTTTCATCTACTGGTGGTAATGAGAACACAAAGCTGGTTCACAGCTTCATAGAGCTAGTCAGGAATCTATCTATCTATCTATCTATCTATCTATCTATCTATCTATCTATCTATCTATCTATCTATCTATCTATCTATCTATCTATCTATCTATCTATCTATCTATCTATCTATCTATCTATCTATCTATCTAATCTATCAATCTGATAGGCAGCACTCCACATCTTAAATTTCAAGTGAAAAAAGTTATATTCACCCATATGGCAAAGTGCGACGTTTCAGCCCCAGCATTGGCCTTTCTCAAGCAGTGAATGGGGCTGAAATGTCACACTTTGTCATATGGGTGAATAAAACTTTTTCCACTTGAAATTTAAGATGTGGAGTGCTGCCTATCTTTTGAATTTCTAAATTGCGGGACTGGAAGTCGCAGTCCTAAGGCTTGCACACACAATTCTTCTGAAAGGACCCTTTTTTTGGTGCTGCTCTTCTTTGTATTTTTTCTATCTATTTAACCATCAATCCATCCATCCATCCATCTACGGATGTAGCCATCTTTATCTTGACTCTGACAACTTGCAGCAGCGTGATATCACATAACAAAAGCTATTGAAAAGTCATTGAAAAAGTCAAGATAAAGGATCTTGCCACTGTGTATTTAAGGCGTTAAAGGTCAAGATAAAGATGGCTACATCTATCTATCTATCTATCTATCTATCTATCTATCTATCTATCTATCTATCTATCTATCTATCTATCTATCTATCTATCTATCTATCTATCTATATACACAGCTGTACAAAGGTATAGCTAATAGTTCATTCTCCTCACTATGGGTGGTTTCACATATATCAGTTGCGCCCAGCCAGTTATTTCTAGCATGATCCGGGCACACTGCTGCAGCTTTGTGCACTTTGTAGACCTGCTGGCTTCTATATAGCCAGACAGAAAAAGGCTGCATGCAACGTACTTCTGTCCGGCAAATGTAGACATCCGGTGTTAAAACAGATGCAACTGGTGCCAGAAGCAATCCTATAGGAAAGCATGGGATCAGTTCTGACATTTGCTTCCCTCTTTATATATGGTAATGGGGCCTTAGATGAAATAGTAATTTTTCATACCACATGAGTCATTTTAACAATACTTCTTTGCCATTAGTTCTAGTAATTTCCTGTAAAGCACAAAACTAGTATCTGTTGCAGTTTTCAGTGCATTTAGCAGATCCAGTGTGTATGAAATTGCACATTTGTTGCTTAGAATTTTTGTTGAAGGCCAACTGAAAGTGAATGTCTACAGATGTAGCCATCTTTATTTTGACTTTTAACGCATTAAATACACAGTGGAAAGATACTTTATCTTGACTTTTCAATGACTTTTCAATGGCTTTTGTTGTGTGATATCACGCTGCAGCAAGTTATTAGAGTCAAGATAAAGATGGCTACATCCGTACCTGTAACACTTTTGAATCTAACTGGGTCTAAAGTCTGTGCAGATATAGGGGATGGAGCTGAGTGAAATTGTACAATTCTGGCTTCCTGCAGTCACCACTGGAGGGAGCTTCATGTATACAGATTTATACAGCTGCTATTGATTTCAATGGGAGCTATATAAATCCGGGAGATCATGCTTGTCACCTTTAGAAACCCTTTTCACATAGAAAACATGTAGATAAGAAGATAATCAACTGGAGAAACAAACAGTACTTGAATTGGCTGGCACAAAGTAGTTGGGTTTCAGGAAGTAAGTTGGCAGTGTGAGGATAGTGAGGCACCACATTTTTAGATGGGTTTATAGTCAGATCCAGGTAGGGAATAGCTGAACAGTGGGTATTCACAGTGCAAGGGTCAAGACAAAAATGAGGTCAAAGAACAAGCTGTTCTAATGAAGGTCAAAGATCATTCAGGAAGGTTGCATTAAAACAGTAGCTATTAACAGCAGCAATATGCTATTGCTTACACCCTGCTGGTGTCTGAAATGGGATTTTTTAAAGAGTTTGATGTAATTAGATTTGCCAGGCTGGTGGCATCTACTTTGCATGTGCCACCCAACATACTGGTCCAGTGCACCCTCTGAGCGTAAAGCCCAGAACTGCCACCAGGGATACACAGCACAACTGGATCAGAGCGAAGTAGTTTATTACAAGGACACTCCGTTCCTGGAAGTTGTAGGGCTGCATATTGACATTACAATGCTTGGTGAGAATTTAGAATATATTTTTGAAAACTTTTGATTTCAGGACCAGAAGTCATTAGCAATTACTACATTTACTGTATTTCCAAGTATAGACATTGTACAAACTATGTATTATTCATGTCCTAAAGTGAAGATATTTACTTTCTCATACTGGGTTACTCCAGCCCAAATTGAGGAAATGCTTTGACCTGAGTCATATTTAGGCTCAGGGGATGTGTTATATTTTTATTATAGTATTTTTGTACATAATGTGTATTTCATCTGTATGAAGTCAGATCTAAAACATATTGGTGAATGGCTCATGTGGCTCAATTTCCTAGTTACAGAATTAAACCAAGTGTTGCATTTTTATGGAGACTTCTTTAGAACTCATATTTGACAACTACACAACGTGACATTTAGATGCATTAGTTTAGTTTTCTTATATCATTGTGACAGTTAATAATGACATCATTACATGTATTTTACTTTTCAAATTCACTGTAGATTAATTTACTTTCAGAAGTATTAGGCTCTGTTCAGACGTGACAGATTTGCCTATGGGAAAAACAAATTTGTCTATGGAAAATCAAACATGTTGCTATAGGATCCATGGCAAAAATCTGAAGCTGACACTTAAATTTCTAACGTGCCGGCAACCCCATAGAAAATTAATAAAGTGGTGGCTGAGCATGCGCAGTACCGCTCCATTCATATGGGGTGCCCAGGGACAGAAAGGTAAGCTCGTTCTCGGGATCGGTGGGGGACCCAGAGGTCAGAGCCCTACCAATCAGGAATTTATCACCTATCCTGCCATGTATACCACCCTGTATTGCCTTGTAGACTCATGTTTTGTCTGCTGATAGGTCTTGCAGAAGCTTAAATTCACATTCAGCTACTTTTGAATAACAACTAAAACATAAGAATTGAACTGAAAGGGAACTATTTTAATTATAACATTATACTAGGGAATTACTATATGTGCAGTTTTCTATATGCAGTTTTCTAATATATGCTTATAGGCAGCTCAGAACAAGAGCTACACATTAAAAAGATGAAGCGCACACTAAACAAAGGTTAAATGAAATTCTCTTATAACTAGATGACAATGCACGAATAATATAAGCTATAGACTGCTTACTGAATGTGAAAATCACATCATCATTTAATAATGTGTCATTTGCAGTGAATATTTTTTATGTATTTTATACACTGTGTGTTGTTATCATTGTAGAATAGACTGTTTTTAGCACGTAGACCCCTGTTGTCATCCTAGTACATTTAAAAACATTCACTTTCCTCTTTAACAAATGAATTTACATTTGAATTAAATATTGATAATTTGACCTTTCAATCCCGTTAACTAATCAAAAAGGAAGAATTTCCAGGCGTGGTTTCAGTTCTCTGCCCTGGTGGATTTTTCCGCTTGAATAGGTAGTGAGATTAAATGAATAAAACTTCCTCTTTCATTGCACTCTCCTTGTCCTAATTGCTTATGCAAAATGCAGATTTTTATTAATTAGTTACTCTACTGATTAATTTTTCGCCTCTCTCCCATTGCACGTCAGGCTGTAAAAATGATTTTGGCATGGCAAATCACACAGCCCCTGCTCAGCAGTCAATGTGTTTAACATGTTACTCAGATCACCATCTAAATCTACCTTTTTCGGTGAGGGTTTAGAGCACCTGCTGTCTGCACCTGCTTGTAAAGTCTTCTTTGTAAACACTTAGAGTTACTCTTAACAATGTCTCCCTCATGCACCCAGATACAATCTCTTGTTACACGGACACTAATATATATACATTTTCATTCTGATGAATACATAAATATTATTTACTAGTCATTCATTTGCTGCTTATCTGGGGCAGAATTTACATTTATTTGTTCCTTTGTTGTAATCCCTTCTTTGTCACATCTATATAAAATGATAGTTCGAAAGAAAAATAGATTTAATCCAATACAGTTTTTTTTTTTATATTGGACTGCAAGCTTTCTGACCACCCTGGACCTTTTGTCAGGCAAACATACAAGTAAAGAAAGAGTGGGTATATAAAGTATACATCACATAATGTAAATTCAAATGCAAATTAGGGCTCATGCACACAGAAATGTCATGTTCACGGATCTGTCTTGCGGACCAGTAGGCATTCTGTGTGCCACCATATGGTACCTCCATGGGGCACCATATTCTTCCCTAGAAGAAATGCTTCAAGGGGGTAATATCTCTCTAATATGGCATGCAAGGAGAAAAACCTCTATTTGACTCCTGCCAAATTTGAGGTACAGACTGAACCCATAGATTTCTATGGGCACCATCTGGGCCTAAGCAATAACTAAAGCAGATAACACATCTTGAACAAATAATTCTAATAGTAAACTAAAGGGGGTTTTACACAGGACGATTATCGGGCAGTCGAGCGTTCATATAACGGACTGCCGACATGATAATAATGTATGGGGACGAGCGATCGGCGTAACGACCGCTCGTCCCCATCCATAGCTCTGTGTGACAGGAGCAAACGAGCGCCGATCAACGATGTTTCGTTGATCGGCGCTCGCTGTACCGGCCGCTCATCGGCCGGTGTAAAAGGGCCTTTTGTCAGTGCAGCATCTATAGAGCGAAATAAAGAATGCATTGGAAAGAATAACTAATATAATATGTATCAATACACTATACACTGTAGCTGGCAGGCGTATGTAGCAAGTAACATCAATCTGATCAATGTAGGCAGGAACAGCATCATATCACTTGTTCACCCTGAAAGATAAAATAAAAATTTTAAGAATCAGAACCAGAAATTGTTAAACATACATAAGACAAATCTATAACAAGATGAAACTAAAAGTAATAATGGGGCCAAATAGCAAACATTTTAATAGGGCCACACATGGTTACTGCTAGAATATAGGCTGTGATCATTTTCCGTGGTGATGAAGCTGCTATGCCTTCTACCATTGTAGTCAGTATTAATAGTAAATTAATAAATTAACTGCAATTACGCTGAAAATAGTATGCAAAAGAATGAAGCATTTTGTGCTAGTCTTGGACCTTCGCCGCAATCTTACTAATTACTTAGTTATGAAAACCCAAAAAACAAGAGGGTTGTAAAAAATACATGGTAGTATTGATGTTATCACCAGTTTAAAGTCAGCTCTCACCATAAAATGGATTATAACATGACTATGTTGCAGATTTATTAAAGGCCTTTTTACACGGGCCAATGATCGGGCAAATGAGCGTTCATAAGAGTGCTCGTTCCATATCATTGCCCTGTGTAAACAGGGCAACGATCAGCCGATGAACAAGCAAATGCTTATTCATCGGCTGATTTGCTCCTTTATGCAGCAAAATATTATCGTTATCGGCAGCACATCTCCCTGTGTGAAAAAGGAGATGTGCTGCCGACATGATAGAAATGGATGGGGACAAGTGACCGTTACTACAATTGCTCGTCCCAATACATGACATTGGCTATATTAAACGCCTCCCTGATGGTATTGCATGATGGATAAGTATCTGCCTGTATGTCTCAACATTGAAGACACCATTAATCCTGACCAAATCTCCAACTCCATTTGCTTAACATCTCCTAATTTTGAAGGGAAGTTTGCATTATGTGTCTTTGATCTGCTGCACTAACTTTCCTTGGCTGACCACTGTATTTACGGTCCTCAATGTTGCCTGTTTATTTGTGCTACTTTGAAAGAGCTTGAACAGCACATATTGAAACCCCAGTCTGCTTTGAAATCTTTGCCTGGGAGAGACATTGCTGATGCAGTATAAATACTCTTTGCCATGGTGGACCTGTGACATAAAACGGTCTTTCATAACCTCACCTTTGTGGCAGAGTTTGGCTGTTCCTCACCCAGTTTTAAGCCTCCTACACAGCTATTTCTGTTACAGTTAATGACTGTGTTTCAAGCTGCATATTAAAATGATGATCATTATCACCTGTTTATTATAATTGGTTAAGCATACACCTGACTATAATCCTACAAAATCCATGACTTTGTGCAAGTGTACCTAGTATAATTGATGCTATTTTGAAGGCAGAGTGGTCACACCAAATAATGATTTGATTTAGATTCCTGTTCTGTTCAATAACTTTATAATTACAAGCCAGACGTCCAGCTACAGGTGTTCCATTGACCACACGCCACCGCTCTCAATGGCTATTATGGTGCAGAGCAAGACAGCAATGGAGGCTCAAATGGAGGTCTATCCTCTTCAGTGATAAGTCCCGCTTTTGTCTTGAATGCAATGATAGTCAGAGATTGGTCTGGAGACCACGTGGGCAACGCCATGAAAAGGTCTTCACAAGTCAACGTCACACCGGTCCTACTCCCGGGATTATGGTGTGAGGTGGCATAATGTACGGTAGCCGGACCCCTCTAGTCTTCATTTCCGGTACACTAACAGCTCCGCGTTACATTAATGTGGTCGTGGAACCTTAGATGCGGCTATTTCTCCAATGTGTCCCAGAAGCCGTTTTTCAACAGGACAATGCCAGGCCGCTTGATTTTTGGAGCCGTTTTTCATTGGGTCAATAGAAAAACAGCTCCAAAAACGGCTGTAAAAAAACACAGCAAAAAACACCTGATGCATAAAAAACGGCTGAAAATCAGAGGCTGTTTTCCCTTGAAAGCAGCTCCGTATTTTACAGCCATTTTTTGTTTGCCGTGTGAACATACCCTAAAGGTCACAGGTCAACAGGTACAACAGAAACAATTGATATAAAACAGACAAAAGTTGATATATAGATAGGTTAGTTATCACAGGAGCACATATAAAAGTAATAAGTATAAAAAATGTTAACAAGATGTAATTATTTTTTTAAAGAATGGCATATAATTAATAAAAAATAATGGCATATGCCTGTGTTGCACAACCACAAACGTTGAGCATATTACTTACAGTATGATAATCAATGAACCATTTCTGTGGGTTGTTCGCACTATGAAGTGCCGTGTTTTTTAAAGCATTTCTGTAAAGTGTAGGATGACAACATGGCTGGTTATATTTCAGAGAATGTATTTCAATAATAACATCTAAGATATGTACAAATTCCATAGATCCTAGGTTAAATTCAGAAGCACTTCCAGATAACTTTTGTGATTTATTATGGAGCAATGATGTTTGGACTCAGTAGTGAAGATAGTTTAAAAGGGTTTTCCCATAAACATCAGTTATCATCTTTACTACCGCTGGGCCCCCACTATCTCTAGAAGGTGTGATGTACTCGGTTATCTCTGTGAGTCTGATAGAGAATGAAATAATCGGTACTGCACATGCTAGGCCACCGCTATATTCATATAGGGGACTCTGGAACGCTCGTTCTTGTGATTTGTGGGATCCCAGCAGTTGGACCCCACCGATCAGACATTTATCACCTATTCTGTGGGGCAGAAAAGTTAAATCTGTGATATTTTCTTACAAGTGACACTAGCGTATGGAAAAACAGGCTGATTTGTAAGTAGTGAACAGGACTAGGGTGACCCATAATTCAACACTATAGGCAAATTGGCTCAATGAATAAACTGGGGCCAAGTGTTTTTTTCTTTTTCCATAAGGTGAATGAAGTGACTGTATTTTTGGCTAGTGCAGCACCTGAGGGAAAGATGCATGTCTTCTTTTCTGTGTCATGCCCATAACACAGTGTGCAGAGTGTGACTGGGGCATCTTTGGGACCACCCTCCTTCTATACAGAATATTTAGACGTCTACTTTTAATTGCATTGCATTGGACAAATATTTTTGAATCATCCCATAAGAAATAAACATTAGTGGCAAATTTTTGGCTCCAAAGTTACCGTTAAATGGAGTGTCACCAGAAATTGGCCTATAAAAGCATCAGCACAGTAATATAGTGTAGCCTCACCTGAATATAACACTGTTTTCATTTTTCAGCTGAGTGGCTCCATTGCAGCGATAATAACTTTATTCCTTATATGCAAATTAGCTTTTTGAAGCAACGAGGGTGTCACCGTTGCTCCAAACAGCTCCACTTTATATCCCCAGTCTGAACATCCGTCCCATCCTTCTTTGATTGACAGTGCCAGGCAGTGTAGAAGACGTCATCACGCCTTGCCCCGTATTTTCCTGAGTGCGCTTGCACCTCTGCTTCCGAGTTGGCTGCATCAAAACCTAGCTACGCATCAAATCATTATTAAGTTGAACATGTTATTTGTAAAAAAAAAATAAAAATCCACTTTATCATCAATTTCCGTGGGGTCTTTACTGCCATTGGCTTGGTAGTGTCCCATTTTTGTGCCAGTATCTACGCTTGTGATCTTAAAGTCCTCTGGTGGATTCAACCCTTTCAGTTTATTACAACAGGAGCATTTCACTCCATGGAAATGATCAGAAATGAAAAATTTTCTCCACTACTAGTTATACCTGAATAATGGGTGAATTTTGGCATATTTAGCACTGTGTTAGTTGCTTCAGAAGCAGCATTCTGTATTACAATGCAGCAATGCTCTGGAAAGCATTATACTGATTATACTTGCGGAGATCCAGCTGGTGTAGGGAGTCTTCAAGGCAATGCTTCTGGGTAAAGTATGTAAATCCGCTCTCCTTCAGGAGGAGCAAAACAGTCACTCTAGTGCCACCTATAGATAGCTGCCCTGAAGTCAATGTCCGACCTATTAAAGAGCCTTAAAACATCACTCATCAGTACAGTGTAAGGTGCTGGATGGCTGGGTGAGAAGCCTTAGACGCAGCTCTGTGAAGGTGCTGGTACTCTTCCGATCTGATGAGAAGCATGAACTCTGAAACAGCTGTCTACAGATGGATGTCTCTGGTTTGGCTGATGTCCCATTTCCTCATCTTTTAAGGAGCTTTAATAGGTCGGACATTGACTTCAGGGCAGCTACCTATAGGTGGCACTAGAGAGGCAGGGAGGATAGCTAATTTGCATATATGGAAAAACACAATGGAAAAACATATTACATAGGGCCACAGTTAATATATATATCTGTGCCAAATCTTAAAGGGGCCCTACATGTTTAATAAATATTGCTGCCTGAATGGCTAAATGATCTGCTCCTGATACTGATACATAACTATTTTTATATTTATCAGGATTATTATCTTGAGTTACATGACATTGGTAGTAGGTTCACATCTAGCTATGCCAGCTGCTTTATGGTTTGTTGAGAGACACAAAAGACATACCTCACCTTTACATCCAAACACAGGCAATGCTGCACCTGCATAGGAGATTATAGGTATGCGGAGGCAGAATACTTAGACATCACTACATTGCTCACACACCTACGGTTGAACCTGCATCTATACGTATATAAAGAACACCAAATAGATTACTTTAGGTGATGTTGACAGAGGCGGAAAGATGTGAAGAGGATCCTTTTACATTTCAATAAATCTTCCATATGTTGGTTCTCTACAAGTGTTTTCTCTCACACATGGAAAGTAATTAAAACGGTTAAGTCTTACAAAAGATTGAATGGTCTTTTAATGACACTGAAAAAGTTTTCTTTCAGTTTAGGCCTCCCACTACCTATCCCAACAAGCCTCAAATTAGATGTGGTCATTAACCAGGCCCAGGGGAAATTGTTGCTAGATGGCAATCCTTTCATCACAATAAGTATGGCTTGTAAATCATGGAGTCATTCACACTCTGACTTTACTGTTGAAAACTCATATATGCTATCATGATATATATATATACAGTGAAGGAAATAAGTATTTGATCCCTTGCTGATTTTGTAAGTTTGCCCACTGTCAAAGTCATGAACAGTCTAGAATTTTTAGGCTAGGTTAATTTTACCAGTGAGAGATAGATTATATAAAAAAAACAACAGCAAATCACATATTCAAAATTCTATATATTTATTTGCATTGTGCACAGAGAAATATGTATTTGATCCCCTACCAACCATTAAGAGTTCAGCCTCCTCCAGACCAGTTACACGCTCCAAATCAACTTGGTGCCTGAATTAAAGACAGCTGTCTTACATGGTCACCTGTATAAAAGACTCCTGTCCACAGACTCAATTAATCAGTCTGACTCTAACCTCTACAACATGGGCAAGACCAAAGAGCTTTCTAAGGATGTCAGGGACAAGATCATAGACCTGCACAAGGCTGGAATGGGCTACAAAACCATAAGTAAGACGCTGGGTGAGAAGGAGACAACTGTTGGTGCAATAGTAAGAAAATGGAAGACATACAAAATGACTGTCAATCGACATCGATCTGGGGCTCCATGCAAAATCTCACCTCGTGGGGTATCCTTGATCCTGAGGAAGGTGAGAGCTCAGCCGAAAACTACACGGGGGGAACTTGTTAATGATCTCAAGGCAGCTGGGACCACAGTCACCAAGAAAACCATTGGTAACACATTACGCCGTAATGGATTAAAATCCTGCAGTGCCCGCAAGGTCCCCCTGCTCAAGAAGGCACATGTACAGGCCCGTCTGAAGTTTGCAAATGAACATCTGGATGATTCTGAGAGTGATTGGGAGAAGGTGCTGTGGTCAGATGAGACTAAAATTGAGCTCTTTGGCATTAACTCAACTCGCCGTGTTTGGAGTAAGAGAAATTCTGCCTATGACCCAAAGAACACTGTCCCCACTGTCAAGCATGGAGGTGGAAACATTATGTTTTGGTGTGTTTCTCTGCTAATTGCACAGGACTACTTCACCGCATCAATGGGAGAATGGATGGAGCCATGTACCGTCAAATCCTGAGTGACAAACTCCTTCCCTCCACCTGGATATTAAAAATGGCTCGCGGCTGGGTCTTCCAGCACGACAATGACCCGAAACATACAGCCAAGGCAACAAAGGAGTGGCTCAAAAAGAAGCACATTAAGGTCATGGAGTGGCCTAGCTAGTCTCCAGACCTTAATCCCATCGAAAACTTATGGAGGGAGCTGAAGATCCGAGTTGCCAAGCGACAGCCTCGAAATCTTAATGATTTACAGATGATCTGCAAAGAGGAGTGGGGCAAAATTCCATCTAACATGTGTGCAAACCTCATCATCAACTACAAAAAACGTCTGACTGCTGTGCTTGCCAAAGAGGGTTTTGCCACCAAGTATTAAGTCTTGTTTGCCAAAGGGATCAAATACTTATTTCTCTGTGCACAATGCAAATAAATATATATAATTTTGACTATGTGATTTTCTTTTTTTTTTTTTTTAGATAATCTATCTCTCACTGGTAAAATTAACCTAGCCTAAAAATACTAGACTGTTCATGACTTTGACAGTGGGCAAACTTACAAAATCAGCAAGGGATCAAATACTTATTTCCTTCACTGTATACTACCAGTCAAAAGAACACCTCAATTTTTTCCAGTTTTTATTCATATTTACACAGTTTAATGTCACAAATGTACTTTGAAATCAAAACATAGAAGAAATAAACAGGTTAAGATGAATAAAAATAATGGATTGCCTTTGTTTCAACAAATTAAATCGAGATTTTTTGATTCTTCAAAGTCGCCTCCTCTCGCTGATATAACCGCTTTACACAATCGAGGCATTCTTTCTACAATTGCATTCAGATTGTTGCAGAAGTTCCCACAAATGTTCTGCACTTGTAGTTTGCTTTGTTTTCACCCTTCTGCCCAGTTCATCCCAAACAAGCTCAATGTGGTTTAAGTCTGGAGACTGTGCATGCCATTCCATTCTTTGAAGCCTACCGGCTTCTACTTGTCTTCTTAGGTAGTTGTGAAATAACCTAGAAATATGTTTTGAATCATTGTCTTGCTGTATTATGAACCCCTGACCAATTAGGCGTACACCAGAGGGTATTGCATGGTGCATCAAAATGCTGTGGTAGCCCTTTTTGTCCAGTGTGCCAATAACCCTGTGCAAGTTGCCAACTCTGGATCCAGCAAAAGAGCCCCAGACCATCACGCTTCCTCCTCCATGTTTGACAGATGGTGTCACATACTGAGGAAGCATTCTTTCACGTACCCCACTACTTACAAAAACCCTGTGTGATGTACCAAAGACGTCAAATTTTGATTCATCAGTCCATAAGACCTTCTTCCACTCTTCAGTAGTCCAAAAGAGGTGCTGCTTGGCCCAGGCAAGCATTTTTTTTTATTTCGCAATCTTAGCATCGGCTTTCTTACTGATACTCGACCTGTCAAACCTGCAGATAGAAGTCTTCTCTTCACAGTTGAAATAGAAACTTGTTTATTTTTTGCTGCATTAAGCTGGGCTTGAAGATTTTGTGCTGTGTCACGCAAACTGTTGACTCAAAAACTTGTCATCTGATTTTGTAGTAGCCATTGATCTGCCAGACCTCTTCCTGTCAGAACTTTCACCAGTTTCTGAGGGCCTCTTGATTGTATAGGAAACTGTACTGACTGCCACCGTGGCTTTCTTGGCAATTTCTCTGTAGGACAGACCTACACTTCTAAGGGTTATAGTTGTCTGTCTGTCTTCTTTTGTAAATTGCCTTTTTCTTGCCATTATGAGATCAATATGCTCTGTCCTGAAGAGCAAAACTGTCCAAATCCTGCCCTACATTGTGTTGTAATGCAGTCTGTTCCAACACTGGTTATATAGAATCATAGGGTTTGAAAGTAATCTCCAAAAGTTGAGACACCTGCAGGAATAGTTTGCATCCAATTTCAAACCATAATTTGCTTTCTGTCCTTGATGTCTTCCCTGAAAAAAAACCCCTTTGGTTATAATCAGAAATTCAGACTATTAATATTTTTATGTTTTTAATTTAATTTTCAACCTTTGAACCATTTGATTTTACTTGCTGTACTAGAACTGTGTTAATGTAAAACAATAACTGAAAAATTTGAGGTGTTCTAAAACTTTTGACCGGTAGTGTATATATACAAAACAATCTATACCGATTATATTAAAGAAGCACTCGATATGATGCACGGATCGGTAAGTATTTCTGCACACAGCACCCCACTGAAACACCAATGTACAAATGGAGGGGGCAATAAAAGAAAAAACTGGAGTGCTTCTTTAACATCCAATCAACTTTTTGTGCAGTATCTCTTGGTGATATACAGAATCAGGGAACATTGGAATTTTACTATAGCATTCGCTGACATATTAGTTTACAGGCTTTTATGTTGTGGATTATGATTATTAGTATTTTTGCAAGTTAACGTATTAGTGCAACTTAGAGATCAAAATTGCATATTCTAAAAATAATATATTAAATTGTAGTTTTAATTGAGAACTACCAGAAAATACATGAAAGGCCCTTTACTGTGCATGAAAGAAAAATGGGGGAATAATTTTCAATAGCTTACTTACTGATATCCAGAGCCTGAAGCTGCATTAATGCTTGGTCCTCATTTTCTCATCTCTCGATTTCAGTATCATGCAGGGATCAGGAACATTGGGGCAGATTTTCTAATACTGTCTAAGATTTAGACAGTGTAAACTTAGGCCTTATTCACACGAAACGGTTTCCCGACCGCAGTAGGAACAATAGACCCCAAATGGGGCTATTCACACGACCGATTTTTTGACGACCCAGGAAACCCGGCCGTCAAAAAATGGGACATGCCCTATTTTCGGCCGTTCTCCTGGCCGCCCGGCTCCCATAGAAGTCTATGGGGCCGGGTAATACACGGCCATCACTGGAATGTGTCCCGAGTGACGGCCATGTCTTGTGTCGCTCGCTCTCTCACCTTCTCCTCCTCACAGTGCGAAGTGTATGTGAGGAGGAGGAGAAGGGTATTTTTTTGCTCCCTGTAAAAGCGGAATACCCAATCCGCCGGCCACAGCTTCGGCAACACTGTGGCCGGGGATTGGGGATTCCGCTTCAGGAGAAGTCCCTGACTTCACTGTCCATATATGGACACAGTGACGTCAGGCACTTCTGAAGCGGAATCCCCGACGCTGTGGCCGGTGTTTCCTCTCCAGGAGAAGTCCCTGACTTCACTGTCCATATATGTCTGGCACTACTTACAGGGGGGCTGTGTGGCACTACCTACAAGGGGAGCTGTGTGGCACTGCCTACAGGGGGGCTGTGGCAGTATCTACAGAGGGCAGTGTGTGGCATTATCTACAGAGGGAAGTGTGTGGCAAAAAATTTACAAATTAAATTCATCCGATTTTAAAATGGACAGGGAAAAAAACTGATGCAAAACGGGTCACAATCGGCCATTAAAAACAGCAACACGGCCAGGAATGGAATCTGAACGGATGCAAAATGGATGCAAAACGGCCAGGAAAAGCGGTCCAAAACGGCCGACACTTGGATCCTGTCATGTGAATAGAGCCTTAGCCCTTATGCACACGACAGGGTTTCCGTGGCGTGTGACGGCCATTCAAAAAACGGCCGTCACACGGCTGCCATAGGAACAATAGAGCCCTAATGTGGCTATTCACACTACCGATTTTTTGACGGCCCGGGAAACCTGGGCGTCCAAAAATGGGACATGCCCTATTTTCGGCCGTTCTCCCGGCTGCCCGGCTCCCATAGAAGTCTATGGGGCCGGGTAATACACGACCATCACTTGAATGTGCTCCAAGTGACGGTCATGTCTTCCGTCGCTCGCTCTCTCTCCTTCTCCCCACAGTGCGAAGTGCATGTGAGGAGGAGGAGCGTATTTTTTTTTGCTCCCTGTAGGAGCGGAATCCCCAATCCCCGGCCACAGCTTCGGCAACGCTGTGGCCGGGAATGGGGATTCCGCTCCAGCAGAAGTCCCTGACTTCACTGTGTCCATATAAGGACACAGTGAAGTCAGGGATTTCTGAAGCGGAATCCCCGGCAATGTGGCCGGGGATTCCGCTCCAGGAGAAGTCCCTGGCTTCACTGTCCATATATGGACACAGTGATGTCAGCGACTTCTGAAGCGGAATCCCCGGCGATGTGGCCGGGGATTCCGCTCCAGGAGAAGTCCCTGACTTCACTGTCCATATATGGAGGGTGAAGTTAGGGACTTCTCCTAGAATGGTGGCGTTATCTACAGACAGGTAGGGGGGGGGGGTGCTGTGTAGAACTACCTGCAGGGGGCTGTGTGGCATTACCTATGGGGGGGGGGCTGTGTGGCATTACCTACAGGGGGCTGTGTGGCATTACCTACAGAGGGCTGTGTGGCATTACATACAGGGGGCTGTGTGCCACTACCTATAGGGGGTTGTGTGCCACTACCTACAGGGGGCTGTGTGCCACTACTTACAGGGAGCTGTGTGCCACTACCTACAGGGGGCTGTGTGGCACTACCTACAGGGGGGCTGTGTGGCACTACCTACAGGGGGGCTGTGGCAGTATCTACAGAGGGCAGTGTGTGGCATTATCTACAGAGGGAAGTTTGTGGCAAAAATGTACAAATTAAATTCATCCAGATGCAACATGGCCCGTAACGGAATCGGAACGAATGCAAAACGTATGCAAACCGGCCGGGAAAAACGGCCGATTTTATCAGCCGACACTCGGACCCTGTCGTGTGAATAAGGCCTTAGACCAGGCAATCAGAAGATGTGCCAAATTTATCACAGTGGTGCACGCTGTATGATAAATTTCTCGCATCTTGCTTGAACTGCTAGGAACTTTTTTCTTCCTAATATCACCTTTGATTTTGGTTTATTTTGTTACAAAATTTAGTGCCAGATTTTTGGCACATTTTTGTTGCACCTTGGCCATATATATATATATACAAATATAACTTCCACTAGTTAAGTCATTGTTGTAAATAGTGATTTGGATCCACACGCCTCTTAATAATTTAGGCACATCTCTGGACGTCCATTTGCCAAAAAATCAAATCAACTCCAGCTACGAGCTGAAGTAGATCTGTGCTATAATTCTATAATTTACACAAGGTTCTGGTGTAAATTATAGTAAATTTGTTGGGCTGTGGAAGGCTATGCCCCTTCTGTTACGCTCCACCTACATATTAGTAAAGTGTTGTGAGAGACGCCAAGGCCTCAAACATTGAACATTTTTGCATAAATTGCGACTTTTGAGGCATTTGTGACTTTTCTACACCAAACTGGCGCGGAAAGAATTATAAATTCCCCCCAATGTCCCTACAAACATTTTTATACCAATTAGCAGATATTGATGTCAGTATGAAATAAGGATCAGCAGCTTCTGTAATCTGCATGGAAAAAAATAACAGAAAAACAACAAAACTGCTGTTATGTCTGTAAACGTTCTAGTTATATGTAATGCGTTTCCTATTTTTTTGTTATTTAATGTGATTTAAAGAAAAAAAAATTCTCCAGGACTTATTACATAGTTTAGATTTGATACATGTTTAACTAGAATATTTTTATTTGTTTTTCATCTGCATGCAAAGGAAATGAATCAACAAGACAATAATATGTAATAAAACAGTGTCCTCTAGTGGTCACATGAGAAATGCAACATTTCGTTCAGTATTTTTGCATCAGTATTTGGAAGCCAGAACCAGGAGTGGAAAATAAACAGAAAAAGTATAATGGAAAGATTTGCACTTAAGAATTTACGACCCACTACTGGTTTTGGCTTCCATATACTGACCAAAATACTGACCAAAATATTGCCGCGTGAAAGTGGCCTTGGAGAAAAAGCCTGCAGTGTAGAAAACAGCTATAAAATGCAGAATACACGTCACATAATGGGCAGAAATCGTGTTATTAATGATGTACACACATATGACAGCTTATTCTGAAAAGTCACGTATGCTTTAAAGGCTATATAAACCTTTAAGCACATTTTTGTATTTATTTTTAAAAAAAAAACAACGTATTAGAGGATTTTAGACAACTTTTTTATTTACTTTAATAAAAAAAATTTGTAAAACTTTTTGAGATATAGCTTGTATGTATCCTGGAAACATAGAAGCTGTATCTTGCGCTCAAACCAATATCTGTGGGGGCAGTGGGACTGATGGCTTCGGTGACAGCGGATCGTTTGCTGAATCCTGTATCCGTCAGGTCCGCGGGACTGATGGGTTCAGTGTCAGTGGGTCCTGCGTGTCTCTGACACACAGGATCGAGCTACTATCAATCACATCTAAGTTCATGACTTAGATGTGATCGATAACAGGTGGATCCTGCACGTCAGAGACACGGACCCGCTGTCACCGAAAATCTCAGTCTTCCTGACCTGACGAATTCGGGTTTGAGCGCAAGATACAACTTCTATTTATCCAGTATGCATGGAAGCTGTATCTCAAAAAGTAATTTTTTTTTTGTTAATATCAAACAATTATAAAGTTGTCTAAAATCCTCTAATACGTTGTTTTATAATAAAGAACAAATGTGCTCAGAGGTTTACATAGCCTTTAAGTATGCACTAACAATAGTGAGTATAGTCAGACAGCCCTGCGGTCCTTCAATTTACCCTGAACATATGTGATCAAAGGGGGTTTCCCTCTAAAGGGTTAGTCAGCAGAGATTAGGGATTTCTCTGATTTTCACCATTAGAGCTGGGCTGTATGTGTATTATAGTCGTTTCCCTGCTTCTAATCGCACAGGTTTTCCCATTGATGAGAATACTCAGCATGCAAATATTTAATCAGCCAATTGCAATACAGGCAATCATGCAGACATGGTCAAGTGGTAGACCCCCCTGACAGTGACTTATCTCCTGTGGGAGCCGGGATCGGCCATGATGAAATTCAACGTGCCCAATCTCACTTTCCTCAGCATCTGCCACCACATATTGGTGGGTTCAGACGACTTTCATCTTATGTGTGTGGCCAAGTTTAGACACCAAAAGTTGTGCCTATAGAATTCAGCAATGTACATCCAACCCTGTTTGCAGAAGTATTCATTTACTCCTAACCTCATGTATGTGCTAATGCTCCCAATTCTTGATACACATTTGGAGTATAGAGACACACTTTACTTTTGCATCACACGGGCTCTCATACTCTACAACTGTTTCTTAACCTTTTCAAGCGAAGTACCCTCCAGTGACAAGAAATTGCAACCGAGTGCACCCATGGAAGTGATCAGTTATAAGGCTCTGCTCACACTATTGTCAGAGGCTCCATCACATATTTAATCAGATTTGACGGGAAAAATATTGCAGCATGCAGCTGACAGATCCTATTGTGAGTCAATGGGTCGACTTGGGAGTTGTAATGTCAGTTGTGTGACAGATCCAGGACTGTGTCATGATCTCTGTCCAGAAGATGGGAACAAAAAGTGGTGCATGTCGCGCACCTCGCAGCATCTGTTCATTATACCCAAACCATTTATTTAGGAATAGTCAGGACACTACACATGTACACTTATACAAAAACACCGAAAAAGGCCATACTTACAAATGGACACAGCCAGGTCAGAAATGCTGATGAAAGGGCGAGCAGGTGCTTTAAATAATAATAGCCACTCCCACTAGTCTTGAGGGGAGTGGTGTGTGGTGCATGGGATGTGTAGTAAGAAATAATAAATGAATAGTGTGTGTGCAAGTGTAATACTATAAGTGAAATATAGGGGGCAGTAATGAGTGAAGTGCCTCAATAGAAATAAATGGATAATGGGGTGCAAGTGAGTGAAACATGGAGGGATAGTGTGTACGTCATGAGGCACAACGTGTATAGCCAGGTAGAAGCCTATTTGTGACGCCTTGATAATTCATAGAGCGGGCTACCCTGCTTGCTATGCCAAACAACAACACACCATGCTCTCCCAGCATCAAAGACCCGGCTGTGTCCAAGAGAAGCATTTCTGACCTGGCTGTGTCCATTTGTAAGTATGGCCTTTTTCGGTGTTTTTGTATATGTCCCTGTGTTTTTATCGGTTCTGTACATGTACACTTATAGTATTTGAATCCAAAATAGTACATATAACCTCCTTCAACAGGGCCCTAAAATTTATACAGACCACACATCAGACCTGGCCAAAGCCCCTTTTATACAGACCCCAGGCCAGACCACTTATTATCCTGCCACAGGCCCGACCTCCTTTTATATAGACCTTAAGCCAAAGTACCCTATATAAAGAGTCCCTTTATACAGACCCCCTAGACCAGACCCTCTTGTATATACAGAGCCCAGATGAGTCGTCCCGTCCCCCGTCCCCCCCGTTTACAAGCCCCAGATTAAACTCTCTAAAAATTACAGATCCCAGATCCGACTCTACCCGTTTTCCTGGACAGACCTGTATAAAAAGAGGAGGGGAATCATGTTGAAGGCGGCTACGGAAGAAACCTCACAGTAGTGGTAGCAATGGGATCCTCACAGAAGAGGCAGTGGCGGGATCGAAGTTGGCTTGTTGAGCTCGGCGGGCTTACCTGACGTGCTTACTCTGTTTGTTTCAAACTCCTGGCAAACCCCCCGAGGTTGAGATGTGTGCAGCCTTGTTTACGCCTACCGCTGTTTAAGTACCACTCTCTACAATATATAAAATTTTATAAGGTTAAGCTTCACTGAAATCTGCTCTTTAGTAGTAAATAGCTTTACGGGAAGGTGCTGTATTTATTTTTTATTTTTAGTGTAGTTAACAAATCACATCATATACCTGTCATAGTAATATGAATTAGTAATCCCAGTAGACTTCCCGCTACTTGTAAGCGAAACTGGAAATGAATAATTTAACCTAAATATAATAGCTACTTGTTATCTAAAATACTGTTTCAAAGGAATTGAGCTGCAAAACTGCAAGTTCAGTTACCCCAAAGACTAAATTAATTTATGGCTTCAGTTTTATTTAATGCAAGTAATAATATATACTCTGAAGTGCGCAATTAAGAAAATCCACCTTAGAGTTCTATCATTTTAAGAGTTCAATGAAGACTGTGTGAGATGCAGTAATTCCTTTGTGACTTGTAGTGTTACTAATATGTACACTAGGGGATAGATCTCTGTGATGTTTTGCTAGTCTATTATTGCCAATTTTGTTTCTAAGGTCTCAAGTTGATGGGAAGAAAAAAATGTGGGCATATTGCTTTGTGATTATGAGACCCATGCAAATTGGTGTGCGCTACATGTGCTGTTTAAAGTGTTCTAGTAAATATTCTGTTCTGTCCATTTTTTACACAGCTCCAAAACCTCTACATAGACATAGATTTAAAATACAATTGTCAAGTTCTGTAGCAGATTCATAGTAATGACTGAAATTATCAGACAGTAATGTGCTAATTTTTTCAAAGTAGTCAAGAAACAGTCCAGGTTCGGTACACAGAAAAGCGGCAGCAGGTTGTAGCATGAGGCAGAGACGTGGTTAGGGAACAATCCAAGTTCGGCGTATGTATCTATAGCTTCTACTTTTCATTTTGGTGGTAATTGGTGATGGCAGTGGCATAACTATAGTGGTCGTAGCGGTCACAATTGCAACCGGGCCCCGAAGCCAGGGAGGCCCCCAGCCCCCTGCACCATGTCTATAAAAAGTTACTATAGTAACTGGGGCCTATGTAATAAACTACAGACGGGCCCCTGTTACTATAGTAACTGACAGTATACTTACCCTCCTCGTTCTGGAGCGCCGCGGAGGTTCTGACGTCACGACGCTGTGCGCTGAGATTTTGAGCACACAACATCCCGACGCTGGATGGAGTGGATGGATCGCCATTATTCACAGTGTGAGCAAGTGACCAGAATGAAGGGGAAGCAGCACTCGTACGAGCGCTGCACCCCCTTCAAAGCAGCTGATTGGTGGAGGTCCCGGCAGTCGGACCCCGACCCATCAGCTATTGATGGCCTATCCTGAGGATAGGCCATCAATTGTTAGGGACTGGACAACCCCCTTAAGCCTACCATGTGGTAGGCTTAAATGGTGAGATCCTGTCTGCTGGGCCCTGTATCTAAGCCAACCACAAGGTAGGCTTAGATACATGGCTCATGTGTGATCCTGTCTGATGGGCCACCCTGTATCTAAGCCTACCACATGGTAGGCTTAGATACGGGGCCCCAGCAGACAGTAATCTTATACTGTATAAGATTACTGTCTGCTGGGGTCCTGTATCAATGCATCTTACCATGACCACATGGCAGGCTTAGATACATGACCCATGTGTGATCCTGTCTGATGTGACCTGTATCTAAGCCTACCACATGGTAGGATTAGATTCAAGGCTCCAGCAGACAGTCATCTTATACTGTATAACATTACTGTCTTCTGGACTCTGTATCTAAGCCTACCTTGTGGTAGGCTTAGATACAGAGTCCAACAGACAGTATCACACATGGGCCCTGTATCTAAGCCTACCACATGTGTTACTAATAGGTTTTTTTTGTGTTTGTGGTTTTTTACAGGTTCGGTTGTTGGATTACATTGAATTTGAGGACTACTTCGATGACGCTTTTTTAATCTCAATAAAATAGTTAACGAGGGGTGTGTGTTTTTTTATTTCAATAAAATATTTTTCTGTGTATTTGTATTTTTTTTAAACTTTATTACTACCGCCTTAGTAATGTCCGCTGGCTGATTGACAGCATGCATTACTAAGGCAGGGCTTAGTGTTAGCCGGTACAGAGGCTAACACTGACCCCCATTATTACCTCGGTACCCACCGCACCAGGGTTATCGGGAAGAGCTGTGTACAATCCAGGACCATCTGTAGTGATGGTCGGGTACTGGAGCAGCCGCAGGTTGGTATTATTAGGTTTGGAAAGACCAAAAACAGTGGCCATTCCCACCCTGGTAATGCTAGGCGGCTGCTGCTATGTTGTATCTGGCTGGTTATGAAAATGGGGCGGACCCCACGTCATTTAAAAAAAATAAATTATAATAATAATTGGAAAAACGATGTGTTTAGGGGACCCCATTTTTCATAACCAGCCAGATACAACATAGCAGCAGCAGGCAGCATTACCAGGGTGGTAGGGGCCACTGTTTCTAGCCTTTCTTAGCCTGATAATACCAGATGGTCAGGTACTGGATCATACCTGGCTCTTCCCGCGACCCATGGGGCGGTGGGTACTGAGGTAATAATGGGGGGTTAGTGTTAGCCTTTTCACCGGCTAACATTGAGCCCCACCTTAGTAATGGATGCTGTCAATTAGCCAGCGGCCATTACTAAGGTGGTAGTAACAAAGTTTAAAAAAATACAAGGACATAGAAAGAATATTTTATTTAAATAAAAAATCCCACACACAACCCTCATTAACCATTTTACTGAGAATAAAAAAAACACTGTCATCGAAGTAGTCCTTGAATTCGAAGAAGTACAACAACCGAACCTGTAAAAAAACACAACTACACAAACAAAATTAGTAATAAATAAAAAAGCAAAGCAATTATTATCTTACCTTTCCTGGGTCCATCTCTGGAGCCACAATGTCAGCAAGCTGGGCCCTATATCTAGTCCTATCATGTGTGATACTGTCTGCTGAGCCGCTGTATCTAATCCTATCCACAGCTATAGGGTCTTACATACACGCACACACATTTTTTTGAGGGTGTATATGTATTAGGGCTATTGACCCTGACGTTTTAAGCCCTTAGTGTCGCCCCTGGCTGCTAGTGCTGCATCGTTGGGCCACTTAGGATACCCAGCGATGCAGCTGAAAGCTGTGGGCTGTCGGCCATGAGAAGAATTTGGGAGGGGGGCCCAAGAAGAACTTTTGCATTGGGGCCCATGAGCCTTTAGCTACCCCCCTGGGTAATGGTTTACGGAATGTCCTCACAACCCAGGCTGGAAGCTGTAAGCCTGAATTACCAACCAAATTGAAGCCCTATGTGATGTGAGTCCGCCTATATGTTTACAGCAATCTGAATATTTTGCATATCTGGTTGAACCCATATCACAAAGCCGTGCATCCAAAACCCAACCTTGTAATTTTGGTAGAAGTAACACTTTTGTTTTTACATTTTGAAATCTTTGTGTATATATGGTGCGCATACTTAATATAAGTAAAAGCAGAAAAATGTTTAGACCTAGGACATATTGAACCAATTTAGAATACTTGGCTGTTATGCTTTGCAGCCACTGGGTGGCACCACAGCACTGTTTTTTATATTTATTTTTCATTATACTAGTTTAATGTTTGAACAGAGGTATAATAAATATATTGATTCCTAAGAAAGGTTGCCACTCGAAGACAGATTCAAATTGGAAAACCAAAAAAACTAGAAACAAAGGTAGAATAACTATATTTTATACTAATGTTATGGACACGTTCAGCTTCTACATACGTTGTTGCATATAGGAGTAATGGTCACACTGCACCAAAATTATACAACACCAAAAAAGCAATATAGTGCTAGACCAACAATTTTTAAAAAAAAAAGGTAAATCTTTATTGCATGAAACTAAAATATTGAATAATTGATAGGATGAGACAATGCAGACATAGAAACGGTGGGTGAAGCAGAACATGCTATATAGTAATATAAATGATATGCAATGTTAAATACTTTTGTGTAAAAAAAGACAAAAGTATTATAGGTCTGATAGTAATATACAGTTATACACATATGTACATGTAATGCAAATTAGCCAATTGATTAAGTAAATACATTTAAAGGCAAGTGCAGAAATAAGTAATTTAACCTCTGACACACCAGACCTGTAACTAAAGGTGGAGTGGTATGACTCAAAATAAGGGTATGTGCACACACACTAATTATGTCCGTAATTGACGGACGTATTTCGGCCGCAAGTCCCGGACCGAACACAGTGCAGGGAGCCGGGCTCCTAGCATCATACTTATGTACGATGCTAGGAGTCCCTGCCTCGCTGCAGGACAACTGTCCCGTACTGTAATCATGTTTTCAGTACGGGACAGTTGTCATGCAGCGAGGCAGGGACTCCTAGCATCGTACATAACTATGATGCTAGGAGCCCGGCTCCCTGCACTGTGTTCGGTCTGGGACTTGCGGCCGAAATACGTCCGTCAATTACGGACGTAATTAGTGTGTGTGCACATACCCTTAAAGTGCACAGAGATAGCATGAAGAGGCACGCACCACACCCGACGCGAGATTCGCCAACGTAAAGGGGGAAATGTAACTTTCACATACGCTATATACAGAAATATTATACATATATAATTTTGTGCAGATGATACTAAACTGTGTAAAGCAATTAAAACAAAGGATGACAGTGGGCATGGCTTGGACGTGAAGCTGGCCGGACGCGTTTTACTGGGACTATAATCTATGGAACGCTATCCCCAGTAATCCTCCTATCTATGGGGTCCCAGCTCTCATCTAGGAGGTAAATCCTCACCAGCAGAGGCTGGTGCATCTTTCTGGACTCGTCTCGGGGTCCTTGCTCCTTTCGGGCAGTTGCGTGCCTACTGACCGGTCTGAAGACGCAGGCTCGAGTAGCGGCTGGCGGTCGGAAGTCGGGGGAGCCGCGCACCGGCGGCTGTTGCATCGCTCCTCCAGTGTGTTTCGGGGTCTACGGAGTGGGCTCCCCCTACAGAGTGATGGCCTCCTGGGGGTGATATCCATCTTCCAGCCTGTGTTCTGCGGCCCGGTGCTTTTGGGCCTGGTTTGCGGCTGCATCCCCGGCCTGGATTAATTGCAGTGGCCGGACGCAGGCTACTTTCGGCTAGAGCGGAACTTTACAGCTCCGCCGGTGTACTGGCGACACCTACAACCACCGGCCCAGGATTATAAGGTTGGTAAGGACTCGTTCGGCCATTACAAGGTGGCTCACGCTGGTCGCGGCCGCCATTTTGGATCCATTAAGGCAGTCCTTCCCTGCACCACCTGGGATAGGTACCATGGGACTGTACAACGCAAGCTGGTGAGTCCCCTCTTCAGAGGCACCTCCCCCTCTGCATACAAGCCCTGTTGATACATCCTGTGGCCTTATCTACCCATATTTCTCCTGTGCTGTCGGCCTGACCGTTGCACTATTGCCAAGATACCGCGCAAGTTTTTTGCTGACTTGTCCAACGGGCACCCCTACCTGATGAAGACCCCCTTGGGTCCCTATACCGTATTCACTCCCGTGTAATGTAACGCTCTAACATTGTCTGGGTGATTAATCCCCTCTCAGGGGTCTAACTACGCATTCGTGCTCCATACCCTTGTTCCCACAGCTACTTAACTCCCACCAATGGCACCTCCCAAATCACAAAACATATCAGCTGCAAAGCTGGACCAATTTCGCAGAGCGGACTCCTTGTCGTCTACGCCTTCATTCTCACAGATCGCTAACCAAACCCCGGTGGAGTCGGACAAGCCGGCCTCTGCTCTATCGGACTCTAATCCTGATACATTGAAGGTTCTGCCGGCCATTCATACATGTCAAACCACCCTCACCACACGTATTGAGGAAATTAAGATTGATATCTCTTCTACGCCAAGATGCTCAGCACACCAGAGAAAGGGTGACGAAGGTGGAAAATAGAGTCAGTATTCTGGAAGACCAAGCCCCGCCAATCTCTATACGTCTTAGAGATATTGAACGGGGCCTCACCAGACTACATCAGCACCTGGACGATCTGGAGAACAGACTGAGGCGCTGTTACCTTTGCTTTATAGGCCTGGCAGGGGGTTCGGAATGCTCTTTCCCTGAATCCTTCTTGGAAAATCTGCTCACTACCACCATCGGCAGGGAGAAATTCTCTGTTATTGTTGTAGTGGGAGGAGAAAGGGGGTTGGCACTGCTCCAATGCAGGGAAAGACACAGTCTCTACAAATAAATGCTGTGTGGCTCAGAACACATGGGAATACAGCTGTCAAAATGTTGCTGGTGGGGTGCTCATCGGTGGAAAACAGCACATATGTGTAACTTGATAGAAGACAGTAGGAAATACGAGGCACTCACCGCAGTGGCAATAAAAAAGATTTATTGAGGTTGATCTCGGTCAGTAATGATGTGGAGGATGCCAACGACCGTTTCACGCTACAAGCGCTATGTCAAGGCTCCTGACAGAGCCTTGACATAGCGCTTGTAACGTGAAACGGTCTTTGGCATCGTCCACATCATTACTGACCGAGATCAACCTCAATAAATCTTTTTTTATTGCCACTGCGGTGAGTGCCTCGTATTTCCTATCTGTCTTCTATCAAATTCTCCGTTATGTTTGCAGTGGAGAGGGCGCATCGTATTCTGTCCAAACCTCCACCTCCGGGAGCTCCGCCACGCACGTTTATTGCTAAACTCTTCAACTACCGGAACAGGGACAAGATAAAAAGGATTAATTCCGTATGCCAACTCACAGATCTCAGTGTACCCTGATTTCTCTATTGAGGTCCAGAAGAAGAGAGCTTTGTTTCTCACTGCCAAGAAAAAGCTCAAAGAACTTGATCTCAAGTACGCAATGATGTACCCCGCACGTCTGAAAGTTCTGGTGGATGGCAGATCACATTTCTTCACCACTCCCCAGGAAGTTCTCGACTGGCTGGAAACTCATCCTCGTGGTCAAGCTGGTTCTCCTCGTCATCCAGATGTCTAATTACTGACGTAGGTGTGTATCTCTACTGTCCCGCGGTTCCAAGCTTCTGGAATACTTCTAGTCTCTGACATTCTGTGAAGGAACTGTGGATCATTCGTTCACCGTATGGACACATTCATCCTTCTGCTGGGGGTTTTGCGCCCTTGCACCCTTCTTTCACATGCTCTTTCATAGTTACTGTTTGTAATTTGTACTACTGTTGTTACTACTGGGGGGAGGGGATTTGTTTCCACCTGTTTTTTCCATATGTTTATTTCCACAATGCATATCACACTTCTCATTTTTCCAGGTCTCAGGTATATTATGCTACTCATATACTGGTCCGTCCTGAACGGCTGGGCCCAGGTTTGCACTCCTACCCTTTACCATGTCTTCTGACTTAGTGTCCTTTTTAACATGGAATGTGAAAGGTCTTAACGATCGCATTAAAAGAGCTCTTGTGTTTCGGTATTTACAAAAGCGTGACTGTGATATTAAATGCCTTCAGGAGACCCACATAATGGATGACAAGCTCCGTCTTCTAAATAGACCCTGGATTCGTTTGTCATACCATTCCACATTCACTAATTTGGCCAGGGGTCTCAATATTGATAAAACGCTCTATCCACTTTCACCTGGTAGATATGTCCTCAGACCCGAGTTGTAAATTTGTCCTGATACACTGTCTCCCTTATCATAAGCCATTTCTCCAGATAGGGGTTTATGTTCCTCCTCCCTTTTCCCTTGCCACTTTTAATGCCATCCTTTCGTTTATAACCAGCCACCCGTCTGTGCCTAGTATCTGGTTGGGTCATTTTAACTCCACCTGGGATAAGCTTTTAGACAAGTTCCCCGGCCTTGGTCAAGATCTTGTAACTCCGGTTCCCTCCTCCCTTCATTCTCTCCTTTCAGAATTCAATATTACAGATGCCTGGAGAACCATAAACCCTCTTACCTGACAAAATCCTTGCTTTACTCCTCAATTTGAGGTTTTATCCCGTATTGACTTATTGCTAGTACACACTTCCCTCCTGACGGCTATGTATTCTGCGGAGTATCTCCCCAGGTCTGTTTCAGATCACTCCCCTGGCCGTTTACGTATTAGACTCCCAAATATACCCCCAAAAAAACTCGCTGGCGATTGAACCCCTTTTGTCTTAAAATTCTCCCCCCATCTGACTATTTCCAGGCTAAGTGGCATCAGTTTTTCTTGACAATGATGGCAGTGCTTCAATTTAGTTGTGTGGGACTCTTTCAAGGCATATGCACGTGGGGCTCTCTCTGTGGCAATTAATGACTTGAAAAGAGGTTTGGCACATAGTGAACTCCAAATGGCCAAGGATGCTTTGGTAGCCGAACTCCAGTATATCAACGATCCGACCAAGGATCATAAATCATAATGTCTTTGCAAGGTCCGTTGTATCACACCTCTTTGAATAATAAGGCTCAGAAAAAAACCCTTCTTTTTCAAGCAATCATATTACGAACACGGTGAGAAATGTGGTAAACTTTTAGCCTGTATAGCCAAAGGTGATAGTGAACCCCCTGTGATATCACTGCTCTAGGTTCCAAATGGTACCCAGTCCTCTGACCCACAGTAATTTTATCCACCTTTCGCTCATATTATTAAACATTATATTCCTCAAACATCTCTGCCTCTTCCACGGAAATCGCTGACTATCTAGAGCAGATAACCCTTCCCTTGCTATCGCCTACCCATAGGGAATATTTAGACGGCCCCGTTACTGTACCTGAGATTCTGGAGTCCATGGCCTCCTTCCAGACATCTAAATCAGCCGGTAGTGTCGGCCTGCCTATTGAATTTTACAGGGCCCATGCTGACTTTTTGGCTACTCGTCTCTTGGATATTTACTAGGCGGCTTGGGACTCTGGAGAACTGCCCAGCGGGGGGCGACTATAGTGATATTGCCTAAACCGGCTAAAACCCCTATATTATGTGATTCCTACCGCCCCATCTCTCTCCTCCAGACTGACATTAAAATCATGGCAAAACTTCTGGCTAGGCGGCTTAATACGGTTATACTGTCTTTGATACATCCGGACCAGACATGCTTTATGCCTGGCAAAGCCACGGCCATTAAGCTTCGCCGGCTGTTCACTAATTTGCACTCCACTCATGAGGATGTTGGCGCTCGTGTCGTAGTCTCCCTGGATGCCGCTAAGGCTTTTGACTCAATAGAATGGGATTTCCTTTTCTTAACACTTGCGAAATTTGGATTCGGACCAGAATTTATAAAATGGGTTCAATTATTATACTCTGCCCCATCCTCATGAGTGACAGTACATGGCTGGACTTCAGAACCCTTCCCCTTGTATAGATGTACCGACAAGGTTGCTATCTGTCCCCTCTATTATTTGCGCTGGCAGTGGAACCTCTCGCTGAAATACTCAGACAAGAACCCTGTATTATTGGTTTTAACCTCCCCTGTACAAGAAAAGGTCAGCATGTATGCCGATGACACCCTGTTATATCTCGCTGACCCTGAGGTGTCTCTGCATATAGTACTTTCCATAATGACACGTTATGGCTCAATGTCTGGTTTAACCATTAATTGGTTTAAGTCTATTATATTTTACCATTAGATCTATCAGTCCCTGTTGCCTCGGCGATCTCTACCCCACTCCTCTGGTCCACCTTTATTACATATCTTATCCACTGGACTGACCTGCGCTCCATTTAAAGCCTCCTGGCAATGGGCTTGCAGCTAGGGGAATGGGTGACATGGGACCCCAGTTCTGACAATTGGTGGGGGTCCCAGCGGTCGGACCTCCACCGCTCTAACAGTTATTAACTATCTAGTGGATAGGTGATCATTTATTGTGACCGGAATAACCCTTTAACTGTAGCAGCCAGTGCCATGCAGTTGCGGCCAAGGCAAATAAGATCATGTAAAGGGATATTAAAAGGGGTATAAATGCACATGAGAAGAATATAGTTCTACCACTTTATAAAACTTTAGTAAGACTGCACATGGAATATTGTGTACCGTTTTGGAAACCAGTGCACAAGAAAGACAAAGTAGAACTTAAAGAGGCTCTGTCACCAGATTTTGCAACCCCTATCTCCTATTGCAGCAGATCGGTGCTGCAATGTAGATTACAGTAACGTTTGTTTGTTTTTTTTAAAACGAGCATTTTTGGCCAAGTTATGACCGTTTTTATATTTATGTAAATGAGGCTTTCTAAAGTACAACTGGGCGTGTTTAAAGTAAAAGTACAACTGGGCGTGTATTATGTGTGTACATCTGGGCGTTTTTACTTCTTTTACTAGCTGGGCGTTGTGTATAGAAGTATCATCCACTTCTCTACACAATGCCCAGCATCTGGCAGTGCAGACACACAGCGTGTTCTCGAGAGATCACGCTGTGACGTCACTCACTTCCTGCCCCAGGTCCTGCATCGTGTCGGACGAGCGAGGACACATCGGCACCAGAGGCTACAGTTGATTCTGCAGCAGCATCAGCGTTTGCAGGTAAGTAGCTACATCGACTTACCTACAAACGCCGATGCTGCTGCAGAATCAACTGTAGCCTCTGGTGCCGATGTGTCCTCGCTGGTCCGACACGATGCAGGACCTGGGGCAGGAATTGAGTGACGACACAGCGTGATCTCTCGAGAACACGCTGTGTGTCTGCACTGCCAGAAGCTGGGCGTTGTGAAGAGAAGTGGATGATACTTCTATACACAACGCCCAGCTAGTAAAAGAAAAAAAAACGCCCAGATGTAACTAACACAATACACGCCCAGTTGTATTTTTACTTTAAACACGCCCAGTTGTACTTTAGAAAGCCTCATTTACATAAATATAAAAATGGTCATAACTTGGCCAAAAATGCTCGTTTAAAAAAAAATAAAATGTTACTCTTATCTCCATTGCAGCGCCGATCTTCTGCAATAGGAGATAGGGGTTGCAAAATCTGGTGACAGAGCCTCTTTAAGCGGGTTCTAAGGTGGGCAACCAAAGTAATAAAAGGAATGCGTGGACTACAGTACCCCAAAAAAATTATAAAAATTAGGGTTATTTCGTTTAGTGAAAAGATGGCGGTGACCTTATAGCTATGTATAAATATATCAAAGTTCAGTATAGAGATCTGTCTAATGATGTATTTATACCTCTACGTTTAGAGGAAAGAAGGTTTCTACACCAACATAGAAGGGGGTTCTTTACTGAAACTATGGAACTCTCCCATCAAGTATTCAACTGTTTGATCTATGCTGTAATAGGAAACGAACGGAATCTCCGCCAGATCCTTTCAATCAATGCATTTTATAGAATAAAATGAATTCCAGTATCAAGCTTCTTTATTTTATAACATAACCATTTATGTATTATTCTTCACCTTCCGTTTATTAACTGGAGTTATATAGTGGAAACTTGTAATTATTCAATATGAATACAAATCATAGACCAATATTCTTAGTTTTCAAAAACATACATGACCACGATATATATGCATTGACTTATCTTTCAATGTGCAATCTTTTGGTCATAGGCAATGAAGTCCAGTACAGATATCTTGTAGTCTCTTATGAGCTTTGGAGTAGCAAAGAAACATGCAATGTTTCGGGGGTCTCATGACCCTTATTTCAAGAATCTTGAATAGGCTGAACTGGGTGGACTCATTTTTCAGTCTTACAAACTATGTTACTATGTTATGTATATGACACAATACACCTGTATGAGCTTGTAAGACATCACATTACAAAACCATAAATGTTAATATGGAGTTGGGCCCCTTTTGTGGATATAGCTACCTACAGTCTTCTGAGAAGATTTTTCGCAAGATTTTGGAGTGTATTTGTGGCAATTTGTGCGTTTAGTCAAAAAAAGCATTTGTGAGGTGAGGCACTGATGTTGGATGAGAAGGTCTGGGTTGAGGTTGGGGCTCTGTGCAGCCACTCAAGTTCCTCCACATCAAACTCACCCAACCATGCCTTCATGACCATAGTCATGCTGGAACAGGAAGGAGCCTTTACCATACTGTTACCACAAAGTTGGAAGCATACATTTGTCTATAATTATTTGTATGCTGTAGCGTTAACATTACCCTTCACTGGAAAAAAAGCGGCATAGGCCAACCCCTGAAAAATAGCCCCAGACCAGTATCCATCCTATCAATTTTACAGTAGGCACTATGCATTCCTGTAGGTATCTCCTGGCATCCGCCAAACCCAGATTCACCCATCAGACTTCCAGATAGTAAAATGTGATTCATCAGTTTAGAGAACACGTTCCCACTGCAACAGGGTACAGTGCTGGCGTGCTTTACACCACTCCAGCTGATGCTTGGCATTTTGCTCGGTGATCTTAGGCTTGTGTGCAGCTGCTCAACCATAGAAACCCATTTCATGAAGCTCCCAACACACAGTTTTTGTGCTGATGACACTTCCAGAGACCGTTTGCAACTCTGTAGTGAGTGATGTGGCTACGTGATTTTCACACACTCTCCACCACGGCAGCCCCACTCTGTGATTTTGCGTGGTATACTGCTTTGTGGCTGAACTGTTGTTAGTCCTGAACACATTCACTTCAGATTAATAGCACTTACAGGTGATGGGCATTTCTAGCAGATCAGAAATTTCAGAAACTGACTTGTGGTAAAGGTGGCATCCTATGAAGTTCTTTAGTTCCACCCACACTACTACCTATGTTTGTCTATGGAGATTGCATTGCTGTGTGCTTGATTTTATGCACATGTTCACAATGAGTGTGGCTGAAACACCTGAACTCAATAATATGGAGTGGTGCCCACATACTTTTGGCCATATATTGTATATATTATGTTATTATACAGATTTTTATCAATCATACAACCAAATATATATGGAATATACTCAGTCATATTTTTTCTACAATCATTCTCTCTTCCAGCAGCTTTATGCACAATATTTCCAGGGCCTGGTTGCATAGTGGTATGGGGATGAACAAGAGGACAGTAGCTTTTACCACCACAATACCTGTTCTTCCATGAGGTGGAGCAGAGAACTACCTGCAAGAAGTCCTGGTTTGGAAACATTGATCTAATGGGTACAATCAGCATTATAATAGTATGCAAAATAACTGCCTGGAAGTTATGTTGAAAAGTTCCATGACTTAATCTTGTATTTATTCCATAGACTCAATGAATATGTTCAGAACTCATTGGGATGATAAAAAGAATGGAGGATGTACACAGTGCTGGAGGATTGTGCTGTCGTCGTCTCCTTTATTTCACATGCCATTCTAAATAATTGGAGTGGCAGCTTTGGCTCTATTACAATTGATATTAAAACTGTATTCAACAGTGTACGTGATTTTGTTTTTTTACCATTACGTTTTTTTCAGCAGAATTCTTTTGGTGTTTTAAATCCTTAAGATATGATCTTTTATCTGTTGCCAAGAATGACATTGACAGAGCCTTTGGTCTGCAAATGTGAGCTGCATTAAGTGTGCTCTAGTATGAAAATATGAAACTTCCTCATATAAAACATAAATAAAGTAAACTGCTGGCTTGGCTCTCCAGAGTCTGTTTTGCATTGACACTGAAGTATAGATTTGTTTTCAAGAAACACAAGCCATTTTTGCCCACGGGGAGCAGTAATCCAAGACGTGAAATAAAGAAGAGCTGTAGGTGTTCACATGGAGCCATTAGACAGGGAGTCTTACCTTGGAACAAAACAAACCAACAGCAGTGACCAGTAAAAAGTGCAGAATCTGGTTATGCCTTGTCTAATGAACATTAAAGACACGTTCTACCTGTCAGGATCTGATATAATCCTATATTCAGCTTGGAGGCACATGCGTGGAGCTCTGGGAAGGATTCGTTTTTCCGTTTCTTTATTTTTGTAAACCGATCTTCTGCACACCTTGTGTGGTCTAACGTCTCACAAAGAATATGAAATATATAAGGATGTGGGAATAGAAGTGATATGTAAGGGTGCATATTAAATTTTTTACATTTTATTAATATATTTATTTATATACTGTAGATTTTGAAGAATTGGATTTATGTGAAAATAAAGGTGTTCTCCGCTACGGACAATTCTTTTTTGGAAGGTTTCCCAGACAATAAAAACTCCTGAAGGCTCATCTAAGTGATATTCTGATAAAAACAAAGTTAACCGTTTGATTTGATCCAAATACCGTTTAGATGAGTGTTCAAGAAAAGCCTGAAGGGGCTGAAGAGTGAGCCGTCAGGGAGCCCCTCTCCACTCGATTCCTCCTTGAAGAGGACTGAGCGGCCTGCAATGTATGATAATACATGCAAGCTGCAGAACACAAGTGCAAATTTTTAATAAAAACCAATTGAAGAAATGGTGTTTGTTTTTTTAACACAAAATATAAAACACAAAAAATGTAATGCAATAAAAAAAAAAATATTGAAAGGTGCCCATAGCCTTTAAAGCTTACCTAAATTTTTAGGTGACTTATTAGAATAAGCTGTCATGTGTGTACATGAGGAATAACATGATTCCTGACCATTTTATGACTTGTATATAGCATGTTTTATCAGTTTTCCCCTCTGCAGGCTCTATCTCTAATTCTCTGTTGTCTCTGAGCTAGTGGGCGAAGCCTGGCGGATGTCATGTCTTCTATACACTGTACACATAGAAGAGGAGAATCCTGCTCTCCTATCTCTATCTATCATATACACTATATGGACAAAAGTATTAGGATACCTACACATTACACCTACAGGAGCTTTTATGACGTCCCATTCTAAATCCATGGGCATTAAAGGGGTTTAACCATCAGAGACATTTATGGCATATCCACAGAATATGCCATAAATGTCAGATAGTTGCGGGTCCCAACTCTGGGACCTGCACCTATCTCTAGAACGGGGCAACATAAACCCCGTTCTACCGCTCTGTGCTCCAGCTGACGTGTGTGATTCCCAACCATGAAGAAAAAACAGCGTAGCTCAACGAGATATGCTGTTCCCGTAAGTCCCAGAGTAGTGAATGGCAGTTACGGAAACAGCGTGCCATTCGAGCTACGCTGTTTCCGTAACTATCATTCAGTTCTATGGAACTTACGGAAACAGCGTAGCTCAGCGAGCTACGCTGTTTTCTTCTTCATGGTTGGAAATCACACTCGTCAGTGTTTGGAGTGTATCTGTGAGAATTTTTGCCCATTCATTCAGAAGAAAATTTTTGAGGTTTTGACACTGATGTTGGACGAGAGGGCTTGGCTCGCAATTTCCGTTCTAGTTTATCCCAAAATTGTTCTGTGAAGGCTAGTGAAGCTCTTCCACACCAAACTCAACCAACTATGCCTTTATGGACCTTGCTTTGTGCAACGGAGCACAGTCATGCCAAAACAGAAAAGGGCCTCCCCCAACTGTTCCTACAAAGTTGGAAGTTACAATTGTCTAAAATGGTTTGTTATCCTGAAGCATTAAGATTCCCCTTCACTGGAATTATGGCCAACCCATGAAAAACCACTCCATATCATTATACCTTCTCCACCAAACTTTATAGTTGGCACAATGCTGTCAGGCAGGTAACATTCTCCTGGCATTCACCAAGCCCAGACTTGTCCTTCAGACTGCCAGATAGAGAAGTGTGATTTGTCACTTCACAGAACGTGTTTCCACTGTTCCAGAGTCCAGTGGCAACGTGCTTTACACCACTCCATCCAATGCTTGGCATTGTGCTTGGTAATGTAAGGCTTGCATGCAGCTGCTTGGCCATGAGCATCCAATGCTATGAATCTCCTCTGCTCAATGGGGATGGTGAAGGGGGAGTAGTTCAATCGGAGGGGGCAGGCTACAGAGCTCCTAGCTGGCATAGATTTCCGCTATCATTTTCTGGATTCTAAACTCTAATAAATTTGTTGGCCCACTATGTCCCTGCCCCCTTTTGGGAAGCAACACTGCCTTTTTAAAAAAGAAGTTGGAAGATGGAGTAAAATGTCAAAAAGTCAAAATTTTCAGTGCAAATGTTGGCTCTTGTGCCCTTTGGAGACTTTACTATGCCAGAAAACTGACGTAGAAAGGTTAACGAATTCCCCCTGTATGATCTCTGTAATTTGAGACTTATTTATATATGGTTACATCAAGTATTTATCAACTTTGATTACCTATTATACATGGCTGTTACAATTGATCAATTAATACAATATAACTCAAAACGGTCTTTTTGTAATGGCAGTAAACCTCTCTTTCTGACAAAATAGTTAATTGGTTATCATGCTGGTACATGATATACAGAGATTTCAGCATAAGGCTCAACTATGAAATATTGCCAACAATGAGTTTATAGGATCAGTTAGAAATTAAATTAAAATCTTGTTACACATCTAGCTAGCCAACGCCTTGGTTTAGAAGCTTATTTTGCCTCCCAAGTAGGTTTGGCAAAGATAAAAAAAACATGTACTAGTATATATATATATATATATATATATATATATATATATATATAGCAGACAAAAAATGGCGACAGCACCCTGCGACACTAATGCCACCTAAACCACTAAATATAAATAAATATGCACTAAAGCTAAATCTTACAAATAGGGAGGTTCTTAGTGCACATTTTGATCAAAAAGTGTTAGCCCACCTGCCACGACAAGGCGACCTCTGTAAGGTGGGAACCTACGCTGCACATGTCCTTGTTTTATCACTCTGGCAGATCCGAGATGACAGCACTGTTCAACAATGAACAAGAATGACAGCAAGAGGTGTGTTTTCTAGAATTAAACTACTAAAAAATTGGGAGAACGGCACGTAGTCATCCATTTTGTTCTGCAAGTGAAATTGGATGTCACATCCCAGGCCTAGGGCGGCAACCAGCGATAACACAAACCATCAGAAGGCAGTTGCATGATATTTGGCTACGAGCCAGATGTCCAGCTACAGGTGTTCCATTGGCCACCGCTTTCTAAGGCTATCATGGTGCACAGAAAGATGGCAATAGAGGCTGGAATGGAGGTTTATCCTCCTCAGCCTTTGTCTCTGTCGCAATGATAGCCAGAGATTGGTCTGAAGACCACATGGGCAATGACGTTAAGAGGCCTTTACAAGGGAATATCACACTGTTCCTACTTCCAGGATTATGGTGTGGGGTGGCATAATGTACGGTAGCCAGACCCCTCTAATCTTTATTTCAGGTACACTAACAGATAAGCGTTACATTGATTTAGTCGTGGAACCAGTGGTACCGCCATTTCTCTAAAATGTCCAATAAGCCGTTTTTCAACAGGACAATGCCAGGCCGCATGTTGCTCGTGCTATATTTATATTTATTTATTTTTTCAAAGGCAATCCTGCCTCAGATGGTGTAGGGGGCGTCCTTTGTAAAAAATCTGATGGCATGGTCTCACTAATGGGTGTTCCAGCGATTAGCTGCTGTAGGTGTCACTGTGTGATTTTTTATTTGCCTTCAGCATATACAACATAAACAACTATACACCCACTATTTTTAATGTATACCTGCTGCTTTTCTAAGCTAAGAGCCTTGCTGACCATGGCTATCAGCTATAGGTAATAGAGATCCTAATCAGATGCCCTCATCTATTAGCTTAATATGCCCTAGTAGGGTATTTACTGTAGACATTTTTTACTGTAATTCCCTTATACATGGTTATTAGACCTTAATTCCTTTTCAAGTGGGAGTATTGTGGAAAGCATTATCCTAGATTGCTCTGCTGCCACTTGTTAAAGGGCTGGGGCCCTTGAGGACTCTATGTTACCTTCAGTCGACAATTTCAGACTAAGGCTATGTTCACACGGGGTATTTTGCCGAGTTTTTTGACGCGGAAACCGCGTCGCAAAACTCGGCAGAAATGGCCCGAGAACGCCTCCCATTGATTTCAATGGGAGGCGTCGGCGTCTTTTTCCCGCGAGCAGTAAAACTGCCTCGCGGGAAAAAGAAGCGACATGCCCTATCTTCGGGCGCTTCCGCCTCTGACCTCCCATTGACTTCAATGGGAGGCAGGAGAAAGCGTATTTCTCGCTGTTTTATGCCCGCGGCGCTCAATGGCCGCGGGCGAAAATCGGCGTGCAGGGAGAGGAATATCTGCCTCAAAGTTCCAAACGGAATTTTGAGGCAGATATTCCTCCCCCAAAATACTCCGTGTGAACATAGCCTAAAGCTTAAGAGGGCTCCTGAAAATTACATGCTGTGCTTGAAATACATTCAACTATAAAAATAAAATAAATGATTATTATAATAAACTTCTTTTTAATGGTGCCATACCTTAGCAGTAGATAATAATTGTACTTTTATACGTCAGACAAGTATTTTAATCCTTATGTCTCGGATTAGTCAGTTATTAGTCAGATACAATTACCTTCTGATGTAACAATGACTTAATTTCTAGTCTGCTGGCATTATTAACAGTGGTGATCTATGATTTGGCTGGCACTCAATGCTCTATGCTTTACTATACATTTAGAATAATAATGTCCGTATGTTTGGCACGTGACTGATGTGGCATGTAATTATAAACAGACAAGAGTGGGATTATGGGACCCTCGGTACTCCACCTGCAGTGGAGACCAAGGATGCTTAGTCTAGGCCTTGCTTCTATGCTGCTGTTAAGTTGAGTATGAAAGTATTAGGAAGTGATGGACCTGTCCTGTTTTTTTGCAATCGTATTTGTTTAAGGAGCAGAAAGTTTTGTAGACTGAAAAAAAAGATAATGTTTTATTTAGTATTTTTCACCCGATCAATTTTCCAGTTTTATGTCCCAACAAATTAAGAGTTATTTATAGTTTCTAGATAACATAGTAGAAAAATGTTACAAGTATTTTTTTTATAGAAAACATAAGATATGCTGAGAAATGCATGTCAGTAGATCAATCCCAGGACTGAATAGCCTGAGAATTTAATATTCTTTTTCTGTTGGGGATATCATCAAAACAAGTTATTTAATGTGAGTCATTCATCAGATTTGCAAAAAAAAAATCCTCATTGTCTCCCTTGAGGCCCAAATAACTGCTCTACAAAGGAACGATACAGACCCTTGTCTAAGCTACCATGTTATTTTCTACTGATCATCTAAATTAAAGTATATACTGAGGTGTTGGTAAATAAGCTAAACATATTACTGCTCCATGTTGCTTCTAGGTTGGCATAGCTCCAAACATATGGCACCTGACCAAGCAGAGGTAGTCCCATCTAAAAAAAATTAAGGCATTTTGATAGTCTATGCCATAAATGTCTGACATGTAGAGGTCCCCCGTTGGGACACCAAAATATCAGGAGAATACCTAAATCTCTTTGGAGTGCCAAACAGGGAATCATGGGACCCCCATTTTCCCATTCACCTCTTGGTAAAACTGATGCACTGTATTATTTCTAGGGCAGAGCCTGAGGGGTGTGTTTCATGACACAGAAATTCAAAGAACATCAAAAGAGAGAATACAAAGTTTATTTTGCCTGGATTTCTTCTTTATGTGCTCCCATAACAGTGACAGCCGTATAGTGCCCCCATTAGATTGCCAGCCAGACAATTCTCCCTTTAGTGCCAGCCGCACAGTGCACAATTAGCACTTACCTGTCCCTGCTCCCCACAGTACGGCACTTCTCGATACACATCACTGGCACAAAAGATACATGTGAGCTCTATCTGGTGGGCGCTATTACTGTGTAGGGGCAATTAGGGAGTATTGATACTGTTAAGGGGCAATAAGGGGGCACTATTACTATGTGGGGGCATGAAGAGGGGCACTATTACTACTGTGTGGGGCAAAAGATGGGCACATTACTGTGTGGGGAACTTCTACCATCTGGGTCCCTTTCTGTTTTGCACTATAATTTTTGGGGTAACTATTGTTATGACGCCATTATTTCTGAAGTAAAGTATTTGGGGAGGCTGCTGGAAAAGCAAGGAGCCAAGATGTTTGGGTAGCAAACTCTGCACAGACGAGTCATGGTCGGGAGAAGTCATCATGGCGGTCTGGTCCGGATGATGAAGAAAAGGGAACAAAATATATATGCATATACCAAACAGGTCAAAAAATTATTTTGTTTTGCTGGACAATTTTAGGATTCAGATCAAACTGGACAATATAGTGAAATAATGGCACAACTTCACTTTTTACATAGTAACTGTTCCAGTTTACATACGTTCTGTTCCAGTTTAGGAGTTAGGGACTCGCAAGTCTGGGGATCCTTGTCGTGGATTGCGAGCTTGCGTCCTTTTGGCCAAAATGATTACCAATACCCCAGGTATTTTTCATTATTATGTATATTCGCTTCTCTTGGACACAGCCGGGTCTTTGATGCTGGGAGAGCATGGTGTGTTGTTGTTTGGCATAGCAAGCAGGGTAGCCCGCTCTATGAATTATCAAGGCGTCACAAATAGGCTTCTACCTGGCTATACACGTTGTGCCTCATGACGTACACACTATCCCTCCATGTTTCACTCACTTGCACCCCATTATCCATTTATTTCTATTGAGGCACTTCACTCATTACTGCCCCCTATATTTCACTTATAGTATTACACTTGCACACACACTATTCATTTATTATTTCTTACTACACATCCCATGCACCACACACCACTCCCCTCAAGACTAGTGGGAGTGGCTATTATTATTTAAAGCACCTGCTCGCCCTTTCATCAGCGTTTCTGACCTGGCTGTGTCCATTTGTAAGTATGGCCTTTTTCGGTGTTTTTGTATATGTCCCCTTGTTTTTATCTGTTCTGTTTGTGCATCAGGAACGTTCTGTTCCAGTTTAGGAGTTAGGGACTCGCAAGTCTGGGGATCCTTGTCGTGGATTGCGAGCTTGCGTCCTTTTGGCCAAAATGATTACCAATACCCCAGGTATTTTTCATTATTATGTATATTCGCTTCTCTTGGACACAGCCGGGTCTTTGATGCTGGGAGAGCATGGTGTGTTGTTGTTTGGCATAGCAAGCAGGGTAGCCCGCTCTATGAATTATCAAGGCGTCACAAATAGGCTTCTACCTGGCTATACACGTTGTGCCTCATGACGTACACACTATCCCTCCATGTTTCACTCACTTGCACCCCATTATCCATTTATTTCTATTGAGGCACTTCACTCATTACTGCCCCCTATATTTCACTTATAGTATTACACTTGCACACACACTATTCATTTATTATTTCTTACTACACATCCCATGCACCACACACCACTCCCCTCAAGACTAGTGGGAGTGGCTATTATTATTTAAAGCACCTGCTCGCCCTTTCATCAGCGTTTCTGACCTGGCTGTGTCCATTTGTAAGTATGGCCTTTTTCGGTGTTATAGTATATTTTTTGTCTGTTATTTCTAAAGAAAACAAAACTATACTCTATGTCTCATTATATTTTTTAGACATCACTGGCAAGGGGCACATAATTACTGGGAATACATAAGGAAAACTAGTACTTTGCATGCATTTCCAGCCTTCCAACAACACCTGACAAACTATACTAATACTTGGAACACTGACTATGATATTCTCTGCTGTTTCCCAGAAACAGCGCCATGTCTGTCCATGGATGGTGTCAGGTATTGCAGCTTATTCCCCTTTATGTGAATAGGGCTAAACAGCAGTACTAGACATAGTCCAAGGACACACGTTTCTGGGTAAAAACAGCAGAACATTTTTCTTAACCTGGACTACCCCACAATTCATACTACTGTATTTGCTCCACCATCAGCTGACGGCTAGAAGTTTATACAAACTACACTGCTGTTTAACTCACCCAATTGTCTACTATCAATATACATTGTGAGACAGTGACAGGTAAAGTCATTGAGGGAAGGTACATTTCCCCTAGAATCCTGTCATATGTATCCTAGGCTCCAGGGAATGAGTATTTTTTTTTGCAATAGAAAGCTCTAGCTTTCCAATCTCGGCTTAAGGAAAAGCCGGAAAAAGGGCCTGGAGTTGGATTGGGGAAGAGCAGGGCGGGTTCCCCAATCCCTAGTCCATCTCTGTTTGTAGGACAAGGCTGCTGCTCAATTAGCTGCACCTGCAGCCTGTGTATAAAAAGGTGCAGACACAGTGTGTGAGAGTCTCACCCCTGACTCAGACCGGAGACTACTAAGTCTGGAGTAGCCTGTATTCTATGTGAGTAAAGACCTGTGTTACTTTGTGTCCAGTGCCTGGTAGGAAGGCACTTGGTATAGTTAGATAATATCTTGTTTAGTTAGTGCTCAGACGAGCAGGATTTATTTTGTATTTTGCCTTGTTGTACAAGAGGCTGTTTCTTTGACAAGAATAAAACACAGGCAAAGCCCTGTTATGAACTTTAATGCACGGTGTCCCTGTCTCTGGCTACTAAGAAACCGCTGTACCAACCTCTCCTGATGCTAAACCCTCACAACATCTAGATGACCAAGTGGGCACCATAAAGAGTGCAGCTGTTGGCTCCATGCCTCCTGATTTTATTATGTGGGTTCCAGAGAGGAACAGACTTTAACAATCTTGAGCCCAATGATCTCCAATAGCCAAGACCTATAAAATATGTTGAGGAAATGGTATCCTCTAGAATTTTAACAAAGCCTGGCGACCCCTTATTTGAAAACAAATTGTTTCTTCTGAGCTATTGATGGCTTCCTTTTGATGGCTTCTTACACAACCATAATTTTATTGTTGATAATATTGTTATATGTTAGAGAGAATTATATTTTTGTCCAGTATGTGATGTTACTGTATATTTATGCCTGATGTATGGTATATCTATGCAACTGTGCCTTTAAGGCTTCGTTCACATCTGCATTGGGGTCCCGTTCTGAGCTTTCTGTCAGAACGGGACCCTGAAAAGACACAAACTGACACAAACTGAAACCGGAGGCCGCCGACACTCGCGAGCCGAGGGCTACATTTTCGTGCCCCCATACAAAGTAAGGGAGCACGGCCCGCAAAAAACAGAAAGAAGGACATGCTCCATATTTCCCGGCACAGTTCTATGGAACGGAGACCCTTTAATAGCAATACGGAAAGATGTCTGTGGCAAATAGAACCGGGCGGGTTCGTAATTGCGGACCATATTGCGGTCCGTCCGCAATTACGGAGTTTTTTTACGATCGTGTGCATGGGGCCTTATTATGTAATTAAATGAAAAAGGAGCATTTTCCCATCTCACTGACCATTATAGCCCCCCTTCTTTTCAATAACAGTCATAAGCCTTCCGTCAATGGAGTCTGTCAGTTTCTTAATCTGTTGATGATCAACTTTTTGTGCAGCAGCAACCGCAGCCCCCCAGACACTGTTCAGAGAGGTGTACTGTATTCCTTCACCGTAAATCTGCCATTTAGAAGGGCCCACAAGTTCTCAATAGGGTTTAGGTCAGGTGAGGAAGGGGCCATGTCATTATGCTTTCATCTTTAAAGCCTTTACTGGCTCGCCATGCAGTGGAGCACCTCGATGCATGCAATGGAGCATTGTCCTGCATAAAAATCATGATTTTCTTGAAAGATACAGACTTTTTCCTGTACCACTGCTCGATCAAAGTGTCTCCTAAAAACTGGCAGTAGGGATGGGGGTTGATTTTTAGTCCATCTTCAACACGAAAAGGTCCAAGTAGCTCATCTTTAATAATACCAGTCCATAGCAGTACCCTACCTCCACCTTGCCAGCGTCGAAGTAGAGCTCTGTGTCCATTATGGATCCAGCCATGGGCCCGTCCATCTGGTCCGTCAAGAGTCACTCTCATCTCATCAGTCCATAAAACCTATGAAACATTTGTCTTCAGATATCTCTTGGCCCAGTGTTGACATTACACTTCTGTGTCTTGTTCAGTGGTGGTCGGGTTTCAGGCTTCCTTACCTTGGCCATGTCTCTGAGTACTGAACACCTTGTACTTCTGGGCACTCCAGGGAGGTTGCAGTTCTGGAATATGATGGCACTGGAGGATAATGGCTTCCTGGTCGCTTCACGTTTGATTCTTCTCAAATCTTTGGCAGTTAATTTGCAGGGTTTTTTTCTCAACTTGTTTCTTGCGACCCTGTTGACTATTTGCAACAAAACGTTTGATGGTTCTGTGATCACACCGCAATATCTTAGCCATTTCAAGAGTGCTGCATCCATCTCAAAGACTTTTAACAATTTTTGACTTTTCAGAGTCAGTTTAATCTTTTTTTGGCCCATTTTGCCAGAGGAAAACAAGCTGCCTAATAATTCTGCACACCTTGATATAAGGTCTTGAGCTCCATAGACCAAACCCTCCCTCATTATACAAATACACATCACCTGATATGCTTCATCCATTAAGCAGTCAAGTATATACAGCTTGGAGTTGGAAAATATGCATAAAAATAATGATATGGTCAAAATACTCACTTGCCTAATAATTGTGCACACGGTAAACATTGTCTTTTATAATGCAACCTGTAGAAGTACTTTTGGCTTTATACGGACATAAATTTCATTTGGCAATAGGTAAGATTTTTGCAGGCACATCCTAATGAATTACAAGGTGTCAGAGAATTTGTTTTCAGGGCATATTTTAGCAGATCAGTCTTAGCACATGGAGATATGCAATACATTTCCCTGAATTACAAATGTGTTTCTATTGCCCCATGTACATAGATCCACTATTTTCCCCTTTATAAGTTTAGCACGTTGTATTGCATGTCATTGAACACTAATATGTGATATTGTATGTGAGCTTGTGTCCTGCTCCACTTTATTTTACTTATTATTATTATTAATGTAAGTGGATGACTCATTGGCGTGCATGTACTCCGCGTGTATGTGTTCACAGAGTACAGAACAGGAAATGCTTCTCAGTGCCAGAGAAAACATTATGTTACTGTACATTGATCTCTTCCCTGCAAGAAAAAAGTTCATAAATATGAACCAAATTAAAAAAACTTCAGCGCAGGTATTACATCTGGAGCAATATGTAATATGACAGATGGAGAGGTAGAATGAGAAGATTTAGGACAGCCGCACTGCAGTACAATGTGTCATTTGATGTAATGTTAAACATAATCACTGGTGTCAGCATGATCCTTGAAATAGTGTCAGATTAAAGAATCCGGTTTTACAGGAATACAAATGAACATGAAAGAATGAAGGACAATGACAAGAAGCAGAGCATATGATGTCTTCTATTTATACCTTTAGGCTTCCTGTTTAATATTCGACGTGGAGTATTTATGATTTTTGAAAGAAGAATTGGAACTTTGGTTATTTTCTAGTGCTGATTTTATACTCCACACCAGGTGTCCTATTCCTGTGCCATCAGGTCGCAATTGTGTATAGTATAATTTGATATACAATCTAATACATGTCAATGGTAATTTTCCGTTGACGTGTGTAAATAATTTATGGATATAATTTGTATAAACATCACATACTGATGTCAGAACATGACACTTATCAAGAACTGAGTGGCGCTACATAGGCACTGCTTATCTCTACCTGCAGCCTGTCATAGATAACATTTGCAGGATGTTCATTCTTCTGTGTCAACCTTTTGAAATTGGGTTCTGCAGTAGCTGCAGTTTGTATTGTACAGTTCTGTGCCCCAGCTACTGCAGAACATCATATAACACAACTGAGATGCCAAAGACCTGAGAATGAGGGTTTCATATGAATCAGTCAATAGTAACAGGAACCTGCCCTTATATAAATAGATCCTGCAGCAGGTGAAGTGTCTATGATCAGGGCAAGCCTTAGGGGTGTGTGACCTGTGCCATTGCACAGGGTGCATCACCCAAGTAGGTGGAATGGGGCGCAGCACTGGCTCCCTTCCCCTGCTTCTTTCAGAAGCGCCCGGGCAAGACTACTCAGCAGTTGCCTTTCCGACCGGGCGCTTTTTTTCTCAGTGGCGTCGCTACTGCTGTAGCTACCATAGCGGCATCTAGTGGTGACACCGGGCCTGAGGGCGCCCATGCCGCCCATCGGGACAGCCCCCCCAGGCTGGCTACAGCGGTAGCGACGCCAATTTAAATAGTATCTGCATCCTTAGGACACAGATACTATTGAATACTATAGCAGAGCAGGGAGGTATCAATAGGATGCAGATACTATTGAATGCTATAGCAGAGCAGGGAGGTATGTCCCCGCTCTGCCATTTACTACGCTACAGACTCCTAGGCAGAGTGCTAGTAGCTAATAGCGCTCTGCCGCGACCCAGGCTCTGGGGAAGCCCCAGACATCACTGTCTATATATGGACAGTAATGTCAGGAGGAGAGAAAGAGTCCTTGGCAGAGTGCTAGAAGCGAAGAACTCTGGGGAAGCCCCTGACATCACTGTCCATATATGGACAGTGATGTCAGGAGCAGAGCAGTGTCCCAGGCAAAGTTCTATTAGCGCTCTGCCCGGACTTCGGCTCTAGGGTTGCCCCTGACATCACTATCCATATATGAACAGTGAGACGGAGTACCGGAGCAGAGCCTTTACTAGCGCTCTGCCCGTGACATCAGCTCTGCTCCACACATCACTATCCATATATGGACAGTGATGTCAGGAGCAGAACAGGAGTCCAAGGCGGAGTGCCAGGAGTGCTCTGCCTGGGACAATGACTCTGGGGTTGCCCCTGACAACACTGTCCATATATGGACAGTGAATTCAGGGGCTTCTACTGATGCGGAATCCCCAGCCATAGCATAGGCAATGCTCTGGCTGGGGATTCCACACCTAGAGGGAGCCCCAAAGGCGCTACCTACAGGGAGAGGGGCTGTGTGGCACTACCAGGGAAAGGGGGTTGTGTGGCACTACCTGGGAGGGAGGGCTGTGTGGCACTACCTGGGAGGGGAGGCTGTGTGGCACTGCCTGGAAGGGGGGCTGTGTTGCACTGACTGGGAGGGGGGCTATGTGGCACTATCTACAGAGGGCACTCAATTTATGGGGGTACAAACTGGGGGCCTAACATTTATATGGGGGCACAAAGTGATGTTTTCTGCCATTTTACTGCTGCTATGAGTTCCCCCGCAAAGGGGCCTACTAAGTCTGTGTCGCCCAAGGGCCCACATAATCCTGGAGCCGGCCCAGACTAGCGGAATACCTGTTTTAAAATAAAATAAAAATGCATGTTTGGAGATTTTCTTGATAATATATGTTCATTTGTTTCAAACATACACTGTCAGGTTTTCTGTCCAAATGTAGTGTAAACCTACCGTTATATAAATATACTGACATATTGCACCATGTTTTTCTTTGAAGCGTCTTTTAATAAGCAGCTTCAATAGTCCTTATTTTTCAAGGGGGGGGGGGGGGAGGTGTTTCAAGCCAATCACAATACTGTATGATACTATCTTGTTCACTTGTTAGTTATGGGGGTGGTCAAAAATATCATACATAAGAGGCTGGATCTTTCTCATGACCTTGCAACACATCTGAAATGTTGCTTAAAAAAAAAATTGTCCCAGATTCTGCATACTCCTTAAAGGGAACCGGTCACCAGCATTTCACCTAGTAAACCAGTAATACCTGGTGGTAGTGGGTGAAAAATCTTTTTTATGTAACCTATAATTGTCTTCTTAGTAGCTCTGTAGCTTTAGTCTTCAGTTTTTTAGTGTTGCCACACCGTATGCTAATGATAATAAGAGCCATATCTTCATTTGAAAAGAGTCAAATCTTCATTTGAAAAGAGTCAAATCTTCATTTGAAAAGTCAAATCTTCATTCCTCAAGTCTTTCCAAGTTTTCCCCGCCTCCTTAGTTTTGATTAACAGCTCCTCGCCTTCCCCCAGCACACAAAATCCTGCGCTTGTGTATTGATGTCCTCTTCTGGTGTGTGTACAAAGTGACACCGGATTATTACGATAAAAGGCGTGAAATGTTTGCCGAGCTTTATTTACAGTTGGAGGAGGAGTTTAGGAGAGGGGATAACGCCAATAAACTTTTGATAGCAGCGGCCAGTGACGGAAAAGTAAAGTTCAAAAGGTGAAATGCTGGTGACAGGTTCCCTTTAAGGCTGCTTCATTTGTGTATCTTGATAACGCTCTAAGGCCTCATGCACATGGATAAATTGCGAACCCATTCCTTTCTACGGCCCCATGCACACGATCGTGGTTTTCACGGATCAATGCTGGGGCCGCAAATTCGGACCGCAAAAACTCAGGAGTCAGGACAAGTCATTTTATCGTCAGGATTTGCGGAGTCACCAATACTGGTGAATTGTTGTGGATGACACACAGATGCACCACAAAGGTTTTTTGCGGTCCTATGGACTGCAACGGACTTGTGGTTTTTTTGGACTGCAAAAACGGTTGTGTGCATGAGGCCTTAGACAAAATAATGGAGTACATTTACCTGCAGTTCCATGTAAAGGACCAAAAGTATACATTCTGGGAATGTGGGAGCGAGTTTCTACCTGGTGTTCTTCGTAGGTATGGCTGGACTGTGAGACTCCTATAAGTACTTGCACAGTAGGGAGAGGGAGCAGAAATCAATTACAAAAAGGTTTTATGGTCTGACAAGACTAAGCATCTTGGCCATAAAGAAAAAAAAAAACGAATATAAACTCGTATCTTTTCCACCTTCATGCTATGAAGAAGCTTCTCTGTAGCAGACCCTGGAAGGCTAGTGAAGAAAGATGTCAAATGTACCAAAACACACATCCTGGAGGATTGTAATTTTTAGAGATTGTTTTCCTTCAAGACAACAGACCCAAACATAAAGTCCAGCAACATGAGAACGGCCTAACAATGTTACTGTCCTGGAGAGGAAAATAAAGCCTCAATCCAATTGAGAATTTGTAAGTGGACTTTAAAAAAAAAAAAAAAAAAGTTATTTTTGGTTATAATTCATTCTATGATTTCATTATATTTAATGATATTGTTACACAATAACAGGAAAATATCCATTGAGGTAAATAAAGGGTCTTGCCGAGTTATCCAGTAAAAAAAATTCACATTACAGGTACAGCAAGCATTGGATCATAAACTTCAAATAGAGCATCCACATGGGAGAAACCTACAGATCCAATGTTGACTGAGGGATAAAGATTTCAATACTTTAAGATGGCCTATGCCCCCTACATGTAGAAATAGGCATGATTACAAAGAGTTACTTTATTGTTTAGAACAGATTACTAAGAAAATGTCAAATATGTTAAGCTTTGTTATAACAATAGGCAAAAAACCTTTCACCCCTCCGTTTTTGCAGAACACTTTTACAATGTTTATGCCGGCAGCTGCCACTAGGGGGAGCTGAATGCATATGTATTTATACAGCTATAAATGGGCGTGTTATTTGTGCACCGTATAGTGACATCATTCATTTGTACAGTATGGCAGGATTATTTATGTATAATATATAGTGGCATTAGTTACGTATAAAGTATGGCAACATATGTACACTGTATGGTGACATTATTTATTCACTTTATAATGAGGGCATGTGCATATATTTCTATTTTTGTGTGAACCCCTCCCCCTTGACAAAATCCAACATACGCCTCTGGTTATAACATATTGTTTTATAGAAAATCTTGGATTACAAGACATCTTTTTATTGCAGGGCAATTTGTACTCAAAAGATGATGACCCTTTGGGTTATGTTCACACAGAGCGGATACACTGCGTAAAAGCATGCAGCATATCCGCCCTGCAGGGAATTCCGGACGAAAAACCACACCAAATTGTGGTGCAGTTTTCCGGCCGGAATGTCTGCTGTGGAAAACTGCACAAGAAAAAAAAAAGATACTTACCATGACGACACGTCTCTCCGACATCTTGACGTCAGACACTGTGCAGTCCAGGGACGACGTTTCATCCCATCTGACACAGCGGTCACATGGGATGAATCATTATCCCTGAAGTCCAGCCTGGAGGAAGAAACACAGACTTCTGGGTAAGTATAAGATTATTTTTTTTAGTTACGTTTTTGCGGCGTAATAGCTGCGATTCCACCGCAAAAAAATGAACTTCTGCTATTTGTTGCGGGTTTTACCTCTCATTGAATTCGATGAGGAAACAAATAAGCAGCATTTACGCAAATACAATTGACATGCTGCGGATTAAAATGTCAATTTCTGAGCATTTTTTCCGCTCATCATTTACGCAGCGCGTGGATGAGATTTGTTCTATCTCAACCACTTTGCTTCTACTGTATAATGCTGCAGATTTACCTAAATGAAATCCGTTCCGGAAAATCCACAGTATGTACGCAACGTGTGAACTGACCCCTAAAGTATTGGATACACATGTTGAAGTGGTACAATATGGAGTACAATGTGGATATCTACAATATTTTAAGGGAATGTCAACATAAAATAATGAATACCCCTTTGTTGTCATTTTTAATTTAATTCTATTATTAGTTTTGGACATTGGCAACAGAAACATGGAACAGCTTCAACATCACTGAAATGCCAGTTGTCGATGCTTTTACTTTAAGCCTTTTAAAACAATGGATTGTATATTAACAAAAGACCTTTTAATTAGTAATTCTCCGGGGCGATGTTTCTCAATTATTTTGGTACATTTTAAAATGACTTCCAAAAAAAAAAAGGAATAATTATTTTTAGTCATTCTGTTTCTCACCATGGATTCAGACTGACGTCTTTTTATTGTATAAATATGTACTCCGAGCATTCATTTAAGCAAGCAGTCATTTATTTGAACTTTGAAGACTAATGGAATACATGCCAAGTCCTGTGAGTTTTAATTTCCTGTCGAGCAATTCAACTAAAAAATTGCTTTACACAAATAACACCTAGATCTAGAATTGTAATCCGTTCATTCCTGTTTCTCTAAGCGCATGTTGCTACAGAGAACTGAGATTTTAACTGCATCATTATGTAATTATTGATCAAGTAAATTGGAGATTTAAACTGCACTTCCCCTTTTAATAACAAATCACAATTTACATAAATCTTGGGTAGCTTTGCCAGTTTTTGCTTTACTTATCTGCTACTAAGTTACATGATGTTTTCTTTTTTCTTTTCACATCCGAAACTAAATTCAGAGTTATATTTTAAGCTTCTTACTTACTTTTAAAGTAAAAGTTCAAAGTTCAACGTTCAACAAACTTCTGACATGTCTTAGTGACATGTCACAAGTTTTGGTTGATGGGGGTCTGAGCACTGAGCCCCCCACCAATCGCTAAAACAAAACGGCAGGAGTGCTCGTGTGAGCTCTCAGCTGCTTCGTTTGTGTTTAACTTTTTCCAGAAAGCCGATGTATTGGAGTATGAGCCTGTAAACTTTCTATTGATCCCGTACTCCGATACATTGATCTCCGGAAAAGGCCGAACAGAGACGAAGCGACTGAGCGCTCACTTGAGTACTTCTGCCGTTTCGTTTTAGCAATTGGTGGAGGTCTCAGTGTTCGGATTCCCACCAATCAAAACCTATGACATGTCAGAAGTTTGTTGAACATTTAGTTTTCCTTTAAGAATTAACTTCAGAGAGACTTGAGTTACAGCACTCATTGTGCTCTACAGAATTGTGTTTCCTATGTCAACCGCATTTATAAGTAAAAGCCATATAACTACAGCTAAAGTGCTTCTATTATTAGCACCAACAGAGTGAACCTATTAACAGACTAAGCAGCAGGCCCTCAATAAACAATAAACAAGACTTACAGCAAAGTAACCCTTGCCAGAAGAGTGCCCCTCACAACAGTGTTAAAGGGAATGTGTCGCTAGAAATTTATTTTTATTTTTTTAGTTATACAATTATTATTTGGGTGATTACACATTGTTTTAATTTTTTACATTTTTTCACAACTCAGGAAATATTATAAATTAGATTCTAATTTATAACATTTCCATGTGCTGGGCACTAGAGGGAGCAGTTCCCAAAATTGCAGCATGGTCAATGTGGTAAAGCAACCTCATTGCTTTATGCTGCAAATTTGCGGTAGACACACTCGCTCTAGTGTCCTCACACAATCCCCCCTCCCTTATTCTGGCTAGTGCCAGGAGAAGGAGGGGTTTAAATCTTCAAACCTCCTACACTGTGTGCCGCCATTTTCTGAGCGACTACACAGTGTAGGAGGATTAGATACAGTGTTCAGCAGACAGTATAACACAAACATACATGAACGTAAAACACACATCACATACACAAACATAACTTACCTGCTCCTGCCGCTGCTACCGCCTCCGCTCCTATTCCTTGCGCCTTTGCTTCCTTGAACATATGGACGGAAATCGTCATCTTACTGTCCGGCAGCGGATTCTGGTCCACATGAAAATGGCGCCGGATTTTGCTCTGCAAACTAGCTTCGTTTTGGTCTGTGTGGGAGCGGCGCATGCGCCGTTCCCACACAGAAGGCGTACGCTGCAGTGAATGGAACGGCTCCCGTTCACATTCTCTATGGGGTTGTATGTGCCGTATTCCATCTCTGTATGTCTCGTTAATCGACAAATACAGAGATGAAAAAAATATGGCAGCCCCCATAGTGAAGTAAAAGTAAGAAAAAAATAAAAAGTAGAACACAAGAACACAAATAAATAAAATGTATTTTAATATCATACTAAAAGCAATATGATAAATAAAAAAAAATTAATGACACCTTCCCTTTAACAGAGTTACTCCATTCAAGCAGCCATAGAATTACATAAAATTCTGTTTCTCTCAAGTCACCACTAGGGGGAGCTCACTATTACATATGTATACAGCTCATATTGAAGTCAATGGGAGCGATATAGATATACAGTATATGCAGCTAGTTCCCCATAATGGCAGCTCCCAGCAGCATTATGCAGAAGATTTGCCTGCTCTGCTGGGAGTCTATTTTAGAGAATAGAGAGTAGACAAATATGCATAAATTTAGTGCCAAGATTAGGATCCTGTCAGGACAAAGCAGAAAAATCATTCTCAAATAAAACCTTTGGGAAAGGTTTGCGTACTTTGTCCTGCAGAATTTGATTTCATTCTTGGCATTAAATATACGGCTCCTGGATTGTGCTATGCGGGTCTGAAGGCAGCCTCCCATTGTAAGAGCTGGTGGTCACATTTCTAACTGTTGAATGTACAGAAACTATAGTCTGTTTCCAATAGCAACCAGAAGAATTCTGAAAGCAGCTCTGGGTATGAATAAAGAAAAGAGGACAAAATACAACAACACAGGTCTGGATTTACTTTATTATCAATATAGGCACTGGCAGTACAGTTTTGGGGCTACACGTATTGCAGATTCTTCTCTATTTATTTCCTTTCTAATATTATTTTCTGCTTGGTTCTTAAAGGGATTGTCTATTTTGGACACCCCGTTCTCACATGGGGCCAGACACTGATTGCGCTGTTCGGAACCCTCACAAACAGTGGTTTTCTATGTAGGAACTGATGAATGTTTATGCTTGATAACAGGAAGCCTATTTAAATTAATAGGAATTCATTGTTTTTAATGGAACAGACTTTGGCTAATAGGGGGGGGGGGGTCCTGGATTAATATGGAATCAATAGGTTGAACTGTATGGACCTTACTTACTATGTAACTATAAATGCAGCCATGATATTATATTTACCATTTACAGAAGAGGGAAATTAATGAAACTGTTCCTTTTACAGAAAGTGTGAAAATAGAACAATCTGCATTTGTGTGTCGTGCAATAAAAAGTTTTATCAAATCACATCCTACCCATGGTGATGTAAAAATACTTAGGATTGTGTGTGAGTGGCATAGGGTGTCATATAACATACATGTAATGAAGAATGATGTGTATTGAAAGACTGCCTAGGGCAAAGTATGTGATTATGGGAGACACAACAATCAGATATAAATTTACAGAGCAGGAGCAACAGAACGGTTATTTTAGGAGGGATATCAAATGTTACTTTGGGATATTTATAACTCTAAAATAAATTTTCCAAGTATTTATTGACAATTACAAAAAAAAGATTAAAGGGGTTGTCTGGTTTAAAAAATTCATTTTCATAGACCTTATTAACCCTTTCACGCCGCAGCCCTTTTTCAGATTTTCATTTTCGTTTTTCCCTCCCCACCTTCCAAAGGCCATAACGCCTTTATTTTTCCATCAATATAGTACTATGAGGGCTTGATTTTTGCGGGACAAGTTGTAGTTTTTCGTAGTACTATTTATTTTGCCGTATAATGTACTAGGAAATGGGAAAAAAATTATTTGTGGGGTAGAAAATGAAAAAAAACAGCGATTCCGCCATGGTTTTTTGTGCACCATTTTTACGGAATTCACTGTACAATTAAAACAACATATTCATTTTATTCTATGGGTCAATACGATTACGCCAATACCAAATATGTGTAGGTTTTTCTATATTTTACTACTTTTACAAGTAAAAACCTAAGTGTAAAAAAGAAAATGTATTTTGTTTCGCCAAATTCCGAGAGCCGTAACGTCTTTATTTTTCCGTCGATTAAGTGGTATGAGGGCTTATTTTTGCGGGATAAGCTGTCGTTTTTAATAATACCATTTTGTTGTAAATGTGACGGTTTGATCACTTTTTATTTCATTTTTTGTGGGAGATTAGGTGAACAAAAAATAGAGATTCTGGCGTTTACAATCAATTTTTTTTACGGCGTTCACCGTGCGGGTTAAATAATGATATATTGTAATAGCTCAGACTTTTACGGACGCGGCGATACAAATTATGTTTATTTATTTAATTTTTTACTATGCTCTAGGAGGAAAATGGGAAAAGGGGGGTTTTTTGAACTTTTAATATTAAATTTTTTTTACACAAAAAAACAACTTTATTTAACTAATTTTTACATTTTTTATTAGTCCCCCTAGGGGACATCAACCAGCGATCGTTAGATCGCTTGCACGATATACTGCAATACTAATGTATTGCAATATATCGTGATTCTGACAGTCCCCTATGAAGCCCTGCCGGAGGCAGAGCTTCATAGGAGAACCAAGATGGCGGACCTGGGGGACTTCGTCAGACCCCCAGGCAGCTGTGTGAACCAACGGCTCCTCCCGATCTCGCCGCGGGGGGGCCATTGAGACGTTACAGGGGGTCGCCCCCCTGTTTTTAGTAATTTAAATGCCGCGATCTCTATTGAACGCGGCATTTAACGGGTTTAACGGGTAACACACAGCCGACACACTCGCTCTATGGAGAGGACTCTCCATATTCCCCCACCCGGCGTGCGCCGTATATATACGGAGGATGTCGGGAAGGGGTTAAGGAATTCTGCAGGGGAATTGAACACTGGCTGTTGGATTTCACCATAGATTATTTCTGAACGCTGGAGCACCCTTGTAACAAAAAGGGATTGTCCGCAGTGGACAACTTCTTTAACCCTTCCCGACATATATATCCGGCGGAGGCCAGGAGGGCAGAATGGAGCAGGTTCACAGGCTGAGTCCAGTCCATAAGATGAGCGTGTCGCCTGTGTAAAACAGCCAGCACTTTACTTTAATGAGCAGGCTCGTTTAACCCCTTAGATGCCACGGTCAATAGCAACCTTGGCATCTGAGCTGTTAGAAAGAGAGGTGCGGCCACCATCTGACGTCCAATCGGCTCCCACGTGAAGTGATTGCGGGGTGCCGATAATTGTTATGGCAGCCTGGGGGCCTCATGAAGGCTTGCCATCTCTGAGCTCCTATTAAGGCCTGCCAGAGGGGTACTTAATGATAAGTTGGTAAATGCAAGCATTTTGTTTGTGTGTGTCTTGCAATGAACTATAGCAGTAAATCTTTTGCTATAAGTTTTTAGTATGTGCGTGCATAAAAATGTAATGAAGTCTGCTTTCCTCTCTGAAGGACTTAAAGAGGACCTGCCACTAGGTCATATAAGTTGAACTGGGTAACTGACCTGAATAGCGTTGTCTCTCTGATTCCAGCGCTTTTTTGCTTTTCCTGGACCGTTCCAGAGATATGGCCCACTGTTGTGTTGGCTCCCTCTATGCTAATTTGCTGTAGTTAGCCAGTGGGACATGAACTACGCTCAAGCTGCCTCGCGCTGATTGGTCAGCCTAGCAGACATGGAAGCTAGCTCCTCCCTGTTGGCTAACTACAGAAAATCAGCATATAGGGAGCCAACACAACAGTGGGCCATATCTCTGGAACAGGCAGGGTCCAGGAAAAAAGGAAAAAAACAGCACTGGAATTAGGGAGACAACTCTACTCAGGTAAATTAACCAGTTGAACTTATATGACCTAGTGACAGGTCCTCCTATAGATATAGAAAGTTTGATAAAAAGTTTTTGGAATGTATACAGAGCTCTGTTTAAATTTTTTCAAGTCATAAGGGTCAATTTTATCTTAACATAACTAGCTGCAGCCAGACTGAAAATGTTGCAATTCAGGTTTAAATAATGGTATTTGTATATTTTTCAGACAGGATACATACCACATTACATCGGTGATGTCACAGAAGGTTTTGTTCTAATTACCACCATTAAAAAGTTATTCATTAACCTTTGATTTATTTTGCCAAGAAACTGAACTGGATCTTCTGAGAGGCTTGGAAGGACATGAAAGTGTAAAAAAGAGTCAACAAAATGCCTAAACAGTTATTTCCAATAATATCAGGTTTTGTTTATTCACAAATGAAAGGCCACGGGTACGAGTGAGATTAATAATTGACCTCATGTGCTACAATTTATAACTATGATATCCAGTTTTAAAGGGAATCTGTCAGCTCCTATTTGCCCACTAAACTGGTCCCAGCGTTAGGAAGGTCTTATGAAACTACGTACCCACATACCGTTAGTTTGTTTTGTATTACCTTGTTTGTCCAGATAAACGACTTTATTGCCAGATCCATTTGTCTTGGCTCCGCTTGATTTGATTAATCCGTGTACCAACCTCTAGCCTGACCCTGACTTTGCCTTCTGATTACTGGACCTGATATTGCCGAGTCGGATCTGTTTGACCATGAAACAATTCACACCTGCCATCTACAGCCGAGCGTCTATTATGGACTATCCTGGGGATAGGGAATCTTACCTGCAAAGTCCATATCTCCTTGCAGCGGTTAAGGTTGAAGAATAGGGGAATCCTTAGACTCCGTACCCCAGGCTAGCACGCGGCAACTCAATGATGGTCCCAGTCATTCATTGTTTCTGCTGGCTGCCAAACTACTCCTGCATAGTGCGCAACTCCTCCAACAAGTCTGCATGGTGCCACTGAAGTCTGTTCCTGCTACGCTGTGCTATTCTGCTTCATCGTAGATGTCCTGCTATGCTATGCAACTCTGCTTCACCGTCTTCAAGATGTCATCCATGTTTCGACTATGCTAGCTGGGGAATGGCATCCAGGTACGCTGCTCTTGAGCTTATAGTCCAATACAGAGCGCTACAGCGGGATGTGACACCATTGATATAACATATGATTCTATTAGTCCTAAAAATTTGTTTTTGTAGTCTGGTTATTGTCCATTCCCTTTCTAGCCATTGAATGTTGTCTGCTTTATTATTATATAATCTGGTTGCACCTGGGACTGGTGGTTCCGGATTAGAAAATGCTGGTTAGATTCACCTGTTGTAGCGCCACCAAACCGTTGTTATGGTGATAAGATTGTCAACATTAAATATATTTGTATGAATCTATTGTTCACTATGGGAAACAGCCAAGGAGAGTATTTGCATTTGTTCCGGATTAAAGGCAGCATAAAGTGACACACATTTTCCTTCTGGCTTTTTTCCCTATGTTTTACTTTGTCTTAATATGGATAAGACATTTGATATGCTAGATAATATGAGTCTATCACCACCGGGGACTATAGCGATTAAAGTAAAGAATGGTGCCTGATACAAGGTAAAGATTTTAATTTCTCATGCCTACCGATTAATTTTTTCAGAGCAGTTTATAAAATAAAAGCTAAGCTCTGATTGGTTGATATGGGCAACAGGGAGATTTTTCTGTCTGACAACTTTGATAAATAAGACCCATTCTACATAAAATTACATCTAATGGAATGTGCCAGGTTTTCGTTCTGTCTGATTCCATATGAATTCAGCAGTAAGGACCTCCATATAAGATCAGAGGCACACAGAGGTACAGCATGGCTGCATAGACCGCTATTTGGGTTTTATGGAGCGTATTACAGATCTTAACAACTCAGAACTTATACAGAACCGTAATGCAGCTTTAGGGCATGACCACACATGGCGGAATTCCTCCGCAACTGTCCGCATCAATGCCGCACAGAATCTGCGTTGCAGATTCTGCAGCGGATCTGCACAAAATGTGCAGAAAATTGATGCGGACTGGCCGCTGCGGACTGCAGGAAAAGTGCTTCTCTTCTCCCTATTCAGTGCAGGATAGAGAGAAGGGACAGCACTTTCCCTAGTGAAAGTCAAAGAAATTCATACTTACCGCCCGTTGTCTTGGTGACGCGTCCCTCTTTCGGCATCCAGCCCGACCTCCCTGGATGACGCTCCAGTCCATGTGACCGCTGCAGCCTGTGCTTGGCCTGTGATTGGCTGCAGCCGTCACTTACACTGAAACGTCATCCTGGGAGGCCGGACTGGAGACAGACGCAGGGAGTTCTCGGTAAGTATGAACTTATATTTTTTTTTACAGATACATGTATATTGAGATCGGTAGTCACTGTCCCGGGTGCAGAAACAGTTACTGCCGATCGCGTAACTCTTTCAGCACCCTGGACAGTGACTATTTACAGACGTCTCCTAGCAACGCTCCCGTCATTACGGGAGCCCCATTGACTTCCTCAGTCTGGCTGTAGACCTAGAAATACATAGGTCCAGCCAGAATGAAGAAATGTCATGGTAGTAAAAACAATACGCTCCGCAGCACACATAAGATCTGCGGACTTCATTGCGGAATTTTGACTCTCCATTGAAGTCAATGGAGAAATTCCGCCATGAGTCCGCAACCAGTCCGCCACTGCTCCGCAACAGACAGAGCATGCTGCGGACACCAAATTCCGCTCCGCAGCCGATGCTCCGCAGCGGAATTGTACGCATCGTGTAAACGAACACTGCTAAATTAAAGTGAAAGTCAATGGAGAAACGGCTCCGCTGCGGATTAACGCTGCGGAGTGTCCGCAGCGGAATTTAAGTGAAATTCCGCTATGTGTGAACCCGCCCTTATACTGAAGGCCTAAGGTCTAGAAGTTCCTAGAATAAATAAATAACTCACATAACCTTTTCCAATAAGTGGACTGTTTTCACATTTGCGTTATGGCTTCCATTCCCGTTGATTTATAATGAAGTCTGTCGGCGATCCGTTGAGGTTTGCTTTGTTTTGATGGTAAGAATATCGTTGCATGCTGTAATATTCTTGCCGTCAAAATGTATGGCTTTGCCAATGGATTCTCTGATGGAGGTACCAAATGGCGGTGTGAACACAGGCTTACATATTTTATCTTAATGAAGTAATAAATAATAAATGTTTTTAACCCCTACCGGCACCACGACATAATAGCACATCGTGGTGCAGGGGGTGAGGTTTGAAACGGGCTCACCCGCTAAACCCGCTCCGTACGCAGCGGTGTCAGCTGTGTATTACAGCTGGCACCCTGGACTAACGCCATTTAACCCCTTAGATGCTTCAATCAATCACGATCGCAGACGTTAGAAAGAGGGGGGTCGCCCTCCTCCGACAGCTCATTGCCACCCCTCCTGTGACGTGATTGGAGGGTGCCGATGTTTGTCATGGCAGGCCAGGGTGCCCATTGAAAGTCCCCCAGGACTGCCTTCTGACAGGGCTTAACAGCAGCCTGTAAAAATGACAGTATACTGCAATACATTAGCATTGCAGTGTATTGTACCAGCAATCGGTGGTTCAAGTCCCCTAGGGGGACTTCTAAAATGTGTAAAAAAAAGTTTAATAAAGTTTTTAGCAGTGTAAAAAAAAATTACATAAAAAAAACACCTTTTCCTATTTTTCCCAAGTAATGAACCGCACGGTGAATACCGTAAAAAATGTAAAAGCCAGAAACGCAGATTTTTGGTCACTTCATATCCCACAAAAAATAAACTAAAAAGTGATCAAAAGTCTCATGTAGCCCAAGATGGTACCAATAGAAACTACGGCTTGCCCCGCAAAAATAAGTCCTCATACCGCTCAATCGACGGAAAAATAAAAAAGTTATGTGGCAACAAAACACAAATTTTATTTTTAAGAATTAGTTTCTTCCTTGTAAAAATGGTAAAACAAAAAAACCTATATAAATTCGGCCTCGCGGTAATTCTATTGACCCGTAGATTAAAGTTAACATGCCATTTTTACCGTATATGGTGAAAGCCAAAAAAATGAAACCCCTCAAAATATTGAGGAATCGCTGTTTTTTTCCTATTCCACCCCACAAAGAATTTTTTTCCAGTTTCCAAATACATTACTTATTGGTTTAATAAATGGTGCTGTGAAAAACTACAACTCATCCCGCAAAAAACAAGCCCTCATATGGCTTTAACGATGGAAAAATAGCTGTGATGGGAAGGGGTTAAATAATGACACTATAGGAATGCATTAAATCCATTTTGACTACTACGAATGTGTTGATAAAGGAACAAATTTCCACTATTTATAGATCATCACCTGTGTTTAAAGGGTTTTTTCGCTTTGGACAATTCCTACTTGTTAGAAGGGCAGAGACGTAGCTATTGGGGCTGCAGAGGTAGCAGTAGTACCTGAGTCCTGGTGTCTCACTAGGCCTAATTGTCCTTCTGCCAAAAAGAGAAGACAGTAGTATTATAAATGGCACATAATGGGTGGGGGACTCTGGTACAGATTTTGCATTGTGGCCCAGGAGCTTCAAGTTACGCTTCTGTATAGGACTACATAAATGCACTCCAATGCACTCCTGGGGCTCATTCAGGGACGTAGCTATAGAGGAGGTAGCAGTCACACCCCGGCCCTAGTGTCTGAGGGGACACAAAAGACCCTCTGCCAAAAAGAGAAGACACTAGTATTATAAATGACACATATGAATTCCTCCTTTTACATCACATCAAGTCTCAAGTCTATCAGATCATCCTTCCTAAGCCCTAGGTCATTGCACTGTCGTTTATCGTGTAACTTTACCCCTTTGGGATCGGCCTATTTTGGATCTTAAGGCTACATGCACACGTTGCGCAGCAAAACCGCAGAAAACTGCAAGAAATTTGCAGGAAAAGAATGTACCTGAAGGTGCGTTTTTTTTATGCATTTTTTCGATGCGGTCTTTACACTTTGCTGCGAAACTCGCGGCGTTTTCATGCTGCAGGTTTTGCTGGGACGAGTGATATTTTTTAATAGAACAATTTTTTTATTGGATTATTAATGAAATTGTTTTTGGGGAGGGGATGGAAAAAACAGAATCTCCGCCATTATTTTTTTGCATTTTAAATTAACGACGTTCACCATGAAGCATAAAAATAACATGTTACCTTTATTCCATGGGTCGGTATGATTACAGCAATACCAAATATGTATCGTTTTTTTTATGTTTTACTACTTTTGCACAATAATAGCAAATTTTAGGTCCCTGCACTCCAAGACCCATAACTATTATTTTTCCATCAATGCAATGGGGGCTTGATTATTTTTGCGGGAGAAGTCATATTTTTTGATAGAAGCATTTTGAGGTACATATAAATTTATTACATTTAATTTTTTTTGGGGGGGTTGGATGGGAAAAAAATTTCCATCGTTATTTCCTCCTTTTTTTCCTTTTATACAGTTAGACGTGTGGTTAAAATAATGTGTTAACTTTATAATATGTGTTGCCATCGCCATGAAACTTTATTCTAACACTTTTGCAAAATAAAACCACTTTTTATGGGGGAAAAGAAAGCTTTATTTTATTTGTACTATGAACACTATTTTCTATGCAGGTCCACCATAGGGGAAGCATTATACAGTGCAAATTTAAATCAATGGGTTGTCTGTGTAATGCAGGACAGGACAGGTCTTCCAGAGCTAGAGACGCTCTTTGTAGTCGCTCTCCACTCTGGCCAAGAGATGAGGATACTAAACAGAGGATCTCCCCTATTAAAGCGGTATTCCAGCATTTAGGATTTTTCACCTATCCACTGAATAGATGTAAAATGCTAGATCGGTGGGGGTCCGACCGATCGCCAACCCACACCGATCGCCAGAACGGAGTACCCCGGTTTCCCATTCTCCCCAGCCTCAAGACGGCAGCTAGGAGAGGTTTGAAAGGAGCGGAGCCTGGCAATCAGTGGGGGTCCCATCATTTGGACTCCCACCAGTCTAGCATTTTTTACCAATCCAGTGGATAGGAGAAAAATGCTAACGCTGGTTTATCCCTTTAACTCAGAATATCCTAATGGGGTATTTTGAAAATGTGCTAAATTAACTAGACAACCCATTTAATCTTAACAAAGCTGCGTTAAAGAGGCTCTGTCACCACATCATAGGTGGCCTATCTTCTACATAATATGATCGGCGCTGTAATGTAGATTACAACAGTGTTTTTTATTTAGAAAAACAATCAGTTTTGACGGAGTTACGACCTATTTTAGCTTTATGCTAATGACTTTCTTAATAGACAACTGGGCGTGTTTTACTTTTTGACCAAGTGGGCGTTGTACAGAGGAGTGTATGATGCTGACCAATCAGTGACCAATCAGCGTCATACACTTCTCCCCATTCATTTACACAGCACATAGTAATCTTACTAGATCACTATGTGTAGCCACATACACACACACACACACACACACACTAACGTTACTGAAGTGTCCTGACAATGAATAGGCATCACCTCCAGGCAGGACGTGATATCTATTCAGAATCCTGACACTTCGCTAACGTTTGTGTGAGATTTACAGCAAGGCAAGCGTAATCTCGCGAGATTACACTGTAAACTGTCATTTAAAACGAGATTACGCTTACCTTGCTGTAAATCTCACACAAACGTTACCGAAGTGTCAGGATTCTGAATAGACATCACGTTCTGGCTGGTAGTGATCTCTATTCGCTGTCAGGACACTTGAGTGATCACTGATTGGTCAGCATCATACACTTCTCTCCACAACGCCCACTTGGTCAAAAAGTAAAACATGCCCAGTTGTCCATTAAGAAAATCATTAGCATAAAGCTAAAATAGGTTATAACTCCGTCAAAAATGATTGTTTTTCTAAATAAAAAAACACTGCTGTAAACTACATTACAGCGCCGATCATATTATGTACAAGATAGGCCACTTATAATGTGGTGACAGAGCCTCTTTAAGTTAAATTTGCCACAAGTCTCCGTGCTATTTATCCTGCTACAATACTATAATGTTATTATTATTATTATTATTATTAATAATAATAAATGATATCAACTGTTTCATCTGACAAATGCAAAAACATAGCAGAGCTTCCTAAGGATTTGTACCTATTTTACTGCATGAAATATGTCACTTGTCTGTTACGTAAAAAAGAAACTAAAATAAGCTTTGTACCTGGCTAAAATGCTGATATATTACTTTTCAACAACCAGAATAAAAGCCAAAAAACTAAACAGAACAGGATATCCATGTCTTTCCTAAGTGCGTTCCTTGACATATTGTAAATGTGTAAATGAATATTAACTGACGTGAAACATGGGTGAATGACTAACTTGGCAGAGATTGTGGTGGAAGCCTTCTCTGAAATTGACAAGTGATTATATATTATTCCATATGGCTTATTTTTCTACTTCAAATGATTAAAGTGTTTTAAACAAATATACTCAGCAGTTTTATAGGTCATGGAAAAAAGTAAATTTAGATAAATTCTTCTGCTTAATAACTACATAAACTAAAAGATAAGACTAATGATGCAAAAACTAAGTATTATGTGGGTGATTTCATGGAGCATACAGTCATCTAAAGCTAAATTTGAGGACATTAAACACACTTAAAGGCGTTTAACAGGATTAGGAAAACATAACTGCTTTCTTCCAGAAACAGTGCCACACCTATACACTGGGTGTGTCTGGTATTGCATCTTAAATTAAAGTGAATAAAGCTGCAATACCACACACAACATATTGACAGGTGTGGTGATGTTTAGTCATGGATAATCCTTATAAAGGGCAGCACCCAGAATATGACAATGCCAACAGATCCTTGGTATGTGTGTCCGAGGACCTGCACACACACACATATGTATATATGACTGTGTGCAGTGATTTCCTGCCACAGGACTATGATATAACAAGACCTATATAATATTAAAGCAAAACTGTAGATCACACTGCAGTTCCACCCACTTTGAGCTGATCAACAGTGTAAACACTGGGGAAAGCTTTTCTAATGGTCTAGTTGTAGAGTGTGCAGAGGTAGTACAGAACAGAGGTAGGGTCCTTTTACACCAGGCCAAATTTTGCCATAAAAACAAGCACCAATCAATGAGATTGATCGGTGCTCGTTTGCTCCTTTCACAAGAAGCTATAATCAGTAATATAGAGAGACAAGCGATCACTACTACAATCACTCGTCACCATACATGATCGGTGCTCGTTTGCTCCTTTCACAAGAATCTATAATCAGTAATATAGAAAGACAAGCGATCACTACTACAATCACTCGTCACCATACATTTCCATCATGTTGGCAGCACATCTCCCTGTTTACACAGGGAGATGTGCTGCCGACAACTTTAATATCTTGTGCATCATAAACTATACTGATCGTTGCCCACTGTCACGAGCCATGGGTATGTGAACCCACTAGGCCGCACTGCCGTAGCGGAGTAGCAGCTGGCCAAATAACAGTCCTAGTACAAGAGTACCTTTATTAGTCCAGACAGTAATGGAGGTTTGGCATAGATGAACTTGCAGACACCAGACGTGGTGTATATCAGAAGGCGTGACCAGTGGCACAACACGACTCCAACAGTTTAAGGCACAGGAACAAATATAGCACGTGACACAGGATACAGGTAGCAGGGCATGGGAACAACGGAAACAGGATAACACTAAAGGACCATTTCCTAAGACTAACATGGGTAAACAAAGCAATGCTCAGGCAAGGAGTAAAGGGGCAGGGCCCTTCTTATAGTCCAAGGTGATCATGGGCTAATTACTGATTATTTTCATGTGCGCGCACTGGCCCTTTAAGGCTTTGCACGAGCGTGCGCGTGCACCCCATGGGACACAGCAGAACGGAGTGGAAGTGAGCGCTGGTATCTCCTAGAGAGGAGATGCTGGCCAGCACTCACAGATCCATGGCTGCGGCCCTCGGGAGGTGAGTAATCCTGACTGTCCACGGTCGTGGACGCTACACCCTGTTTACACAGGGAAATTATCTGGAACAAGCGTTCATATGAACGCTCGTTTGCCCGATAATTGGCCCATGTAAGAGGGCCTATAGTCTATATGTATGTAAGAAATCATAAAAATAAAAACAAGTTTATTGATACACGAGTGAAAATTCTGCTCCTACTGTATCTCAAAAACAGTACAGCTATTTCATATATCCAGCCTTTACCGGCTGACATCTGAAATATTATTCTTGCTACAGAATACCATAGTTAGGAAGTTAAAAGGGTATTCCCATCTAAACATTTATGGTATATCCATATATATGTCTGATAGGTGGAGGTCCCACTACCAGGCGAGATGATCAGACACATATGCAAACAACCACAGACTGAAAGCAGTGGTGGCAGCACATGTGAGTCAGAGAGAGCCGAAAATGTGTGAAAACATTTATTGCCAGGGAGTATTTAGGTGGACTCACCACTGAGTTTCTATATGACACTGACAAAAGAGTGCATCAGTCTTCATTAGTTTAGTTTGGTCAGTTTATAGGCTCCCCCACGAACATTTTGTTTCTCATCATTGAGGTCAGAGGGTAAGTTTATAATGGAGCCATGACAGTTATGCCTGATACATTTGCAAACAAATACTGACTTAATATATTTGTAGAAGAATGATCGAGGCACTCACCGAAGCTGGCAAACAATTTCTTTATTACAAAAAGATCTCGGTCAGGATGTGGAATTGCCTACGGCCGTTTCACGTGTGTACACGCTTTCTCAAGGCCCTTGAGAAAGCGTGTACGCACGTGAAACGGCCGTAGGCAATTCCACATCCTGACCGAGATCTTTTTGTAATAAAGAAATTGTTTGCCAGCTTCGGTGAGTGCCTCGATCATTCTTCTACAAATATATCCAGCCGATTGTGCTACTCTTTCGATGAGCAACTCCGTGGCAATTTACCTGCAATTATCCAAATAGAAAGTAAGCCATACTTTAATACTCCCATTCCGATTGTGCAGTTTTGGCAGTGCCAGCCTCCTTCCTTCTTCCCATTGATCAAATACTGACTTAATCCTGGTGAATTATATCCAATTATAATGGGGTTATCACGATTCCGTCGGACTGCCCTATTCTTGGTGTCAAAAATCCTAATGGATTAGAAAAAACACCAGTTTCTTAAAAGCCTTAAAGGTTGAAATACTGATAAACTGTAATTTAACTGTAAAACATTTTTTCATCATGTTTGTGATCTTGAAGAACAAGAAAACATTAAAGCGCAATTCCATCTTTTGAAACAATTAGTTTAGTTTAAAGGGAATCTGTCACCAGATTTCACAATACAAATTGCATACATTATTAAACAGATCTCTTAGACCTGATGAGACTGATGTACTTACTTTGAAAATCCATGCCAGAATAGCTATATAATCCTTTCACAAAATTTTCTTGTCTGATAGTAAAAGACTGAGTATATGCATGATGTAATCTCAATTTTTGTCATCTCTAGGTGGGAAGAGAGTCACTTTATCTCATGAATAAACTTGTCTTTATAAAATGCAAATTTTAATATCAGGAAAGAAAAACTTTATACAGGTAATTTTACACAGATTTTCAAAAAGTAAGTACACCAGCCTTATCAGGTCTAAGATATTTTTAAGAATGTTTGCCATTTATATAGTGAAATTTGGTCACATATACCCTTTAAATGTAAATCTAAATTTCTAGTTATTTCATATCTATTACCTAATAATAAACAATACGTAAAAATCCTGGTTATGTATGCCTCAGACAGGTTTTTTTTAACTGTATAGCAGTCCTCTGTGCTACCACAATGCACTGATCGCCGGTGATAGCAGAATTCTGAATTCACCTTTCTTTTTGAAGTGCCAATAAAACATTTTGTAAAATGGAAAGATGATACAATATAAGTAAGGCAAATTATTTACAAGGTTAGTCAACTTTTTACTAAAACTTTAACTCTTAAAGAGGCTCTATCACCAGTTTATAAGTGCATTATCTCCTACCTATTCTAATAGGCGCTTTTATATAGATAACAACAGTTTTTTGTTTTTTTATGATAATTTTTCATTTTATGCTAATTTGTTCTAAATGCCCAACTGGGCGTTTTTTTACTTTTCACCAAGTGGGCGTCATACACTTCTCTTCATTCATGCCCAGCTTGTTTCACAGCACAGCGTGATCTCGCGAGATTACGCTGTGACGGGACTTCCTCCTGCAGGTCCTTCACCGGAGCCATGGAAGACTAAACAGACATCGCCTCCAGCCGCTGCAGATTCGGATAAATGTCCTGGCACAGCTGGAGACGATGTTTGTTGACTCTTCCATCGCTCCGGTGAAGGACCTGCGGGAGGAAGTCCCGTCCCAGAGTGATCTCGCAATATCACGCTGTGCTGTGAAACAAGCTGGTCATGAATGAAGAGAAGTGTATGACGCTGATTGGTCACTGATTGGTCAGCGTCATACACTTTTCTTTACAACACCCACTTGGTGAAAAGTAAAAAAAAACCTCTTATTTGGGCATTTAGAACAAATTAGCCTAAAACTAAAAATGATCATAACTTGGTCCAAAATAAAAGTTTAAAAACAAAAACAAAACAGTTGTTATCAACATTAAAGCGCCTATTAGATTTGGTAGGAGATAGGGCAGTTATAAACTTGTGAAAGAGCCTCTTTAAATATTGTAAAATTAAATTCAAGAGGGAAGTTTTCCCTTACGTGTAAGCCCAGCCTTACACATCTCACAGGACCACGTGTTGGCAACATAATAAAGCAAACAAATTGACAATTACTCTAATCATCCTAATCCACAGACTGCTCAGTAGCATCTACTGAAAAGAATAGCTCAGTCATAAAACAATATGCATTTTTTGAAAATAAAAAATAAAAATAATGAATACATTATTTTCCAGAAGAAAATAAAGTTGACCTAGCAGAGCACTCAAGGAAGACAGGAAGTTCTTGATGCTAGATTCAAATGTCATCTCCTAACCACAGAGAAATGTTCATTTACATTTACATGAACAAGTATTGTACAAGTTTGCTAGTGCCTTCCTTTCTGTTAACGTATTGTCGGGATCTGTATTTATTGGTGCTATTGGCAATTCAGAGACCCCACACCATACATTGTAAGTTCAAACTTTGTTTTATTTAGTCCAAACAGAATGATTACAGCAATAATATGCAGACACTTTTCCAACAAAGGAAAATACCTTCCCGCCTGGGCGCTAAGTAAACACTGTATAGGTTTCCTTTCCTATGCATAATACCAGGTCATTTATTATTTATTTACGTTGCTTATATAGGGTCAACATATTCCGCAGTGCTATTCAAAAATTGTCATTACTCATTGTCCCCAGTGGAATTCACAATCTAAATTTCCTATTTGTATGTTTTTGAAGTGTGGGAGGAAACCAGAGTACCCAGAGAAACCCATGCAAACATGGGGAGAACATACAAACTACATGCAGATGTTGTCCTTGGTCATTCGAACCCAGTTGAGATAAACAGTGCTAATCACTGAGCCACCATGCTACCCATTTGTATTGGTACAGCATTGTCCATGGCAGGAACCAGGCTTTTCTATGCTCGTCAGACATTTATAACCTATAGGTAATCGGGAATAAACAGTAATTATATAACATAGTGGCGAACCTACACCTTAAAGAAGAAATGTCAGAAGACAACATACCCCAAACTGCAGGGAGCATGATAAAGAAAATACATACTTATTAAGTTTGGGTTATTTAGTTATAAAAAATAACCTGGCAAATATATATTTTTAAATTAATTATGCAAATAAACCAGCAGTGAATCCAGCATATCCAATTATGATTGATGTTCATTATCATATGGAATTACAGAAATGTTGATTAGTGTAAATGTCTGTGTAGGTTCTAAGACAATACAAGCCGTCCTACATGAGTGGTAAAGCTCCTTTCTGGGACTAGACATGTAGACTACCGGTCAAAAGACTGGTCCATCAACCACTCCACCCCCACCGATCATTAAAATGAAGCGGCAGAGGTGCTCGGGTGAGCACTGTTCCTCTTCGTTTTTAAATGGTTTCCTCTGCTTTCCATGAAGCAGTGTACGGACTTAAGTCTATGAGCCCGTACACAGCTTTAAGTTATGACTGCTACAGAGGAGTGTGTCAATCACTCTGGAAGGATGAAGAACCAAGATCATAGTCTGCATGTTTTGAACTCATTATACCTGGACACAGCCCCGAGACTTACTCCTTATTTATTTGCATAGGTGGTGCAAAGTTTTCCCCATGAGAGTACTCAGGTCCAGATCATTATTAAAAAAAAAAAATACCTAACCTGATATGTTAGAGTTGTCTGTATCATACCTGTAGTGTACAGGTTTCCCCTACCACCAAAAAAGAAAGAAAAAAAGATAATCTACTGACGTTTAAAGGATGTTAGGCCACAAGTCCCATCTTGTAGTTGTGTTCATATATGTTGTTCATTTTGGACAATATTAGTGTTAATACTAAGAAAGCAAGAATTTCTAGATAAAGATTTTATTATTCTTAAAAATGTACTGTCCTTGGAAAGCCATGGATATAATTTCACTTCCACTGAGGACATGGCTGGCAGCATCCTAAGGGATCCTCATAAACATTAAACATACTCGAAATTCCAAAATAAGGTAACATATTGAAAACGTGCATTTTCAGACACCTTATTGAATGCTGATAAAATTACTACAATAATGGGGACGCTTTAAGCCACTTGAGATATTTATGTAACATTATAACCGACGGTGAAACAATGCTTACCATTAGAAGATACATTGGTACCTTTGAGAATCCTTCTTGGCACCGGTCCCAGATCCTTGTAGGAACTCAGTGGGCGAGACATTGATTCAGAGGACAAGCATGTAAATAAAATTCTGATGAATAACCACTGCTGCGGCAGATATTTGCATAATAGACAGTACATATAACAATAGTAATGTACCCAGTAAAAGGGAAGGATAGGCAGATTAGTTGCAAAGACCATTTTATAACTAGTACATTTGGTTTATTATATTTTCAATTAGAACTCAGCACTTATTTTACATTATGGAATGGATAATAGTGCCATAAAGCAGATTTCTGCACAATGGTACCCACATTGTAGTGCCTCCAGTCATATTGATAATGTTCTTATAGCAAAATAATGGGAAATTTTCAGACAATGTATTGCCATTTTTCTAATATACCGTACACATATTTTATTGCAAGTGGGCAGAGAAATTATTTTAAAAATACATTGAAGTACACAGAAAAATGTAAAGTTAAAAATACTTTGGAGGTTATAAAGGTTATGATGTAAACTACTACTATAAAGGGATGGAAACTACTCTTTCAAGAGAGCCTGTCATGCACATTATGCTGCTCTCTCTGAGGGTAGCATAATATACTGCCAGATGCATTAATTTGAGCGGTCTGTCACCTATATGCAAATGTGTAGCCGTTTATGAGAAACTTACATGAAGAGCCTGGGCAGCGTAGGCAGAGATGAATCCAGTGTATTCATGAGCTGGCACTAAGGCTGGGTTCACACGACCTATTTTCAGACGTAATGGAGGTGTTTTACGCCTCAAATTACGTCTGAAAAACGGCTCCAATACATCGACAAACATCTGGCCATTACTTTCAATGGGCTTTACGATGTACTGTGCCGACGAGCTGTCATTTTACGCGTCGCTGTCAAAAGACGGCGCGTAAAATTAGAGCCTCGTCAAAAGAAGTGCAGGACACTTCTTGGGACGTTTTTGGAGTCGTTTTCTCATAGACTCCAATGAAAACAGCTCCAAAAACGGCCGTAAAAAACGCAGCTAAAAACGCCACGAAATATGCAAGTTGCTCAAAAAACGTCTGAAAATCAGGGGCTGTTTTCTCTTGAAACCAGCTCCGTATTTTGAGACGTTTTTGACTCAGCGTGTGAACATACCCTAACTCTACTCCACTTTCCTCCGGCTCTTACGACTTTCTGCTGATTGACAGATGTATCCCTATTACTGAGACATCTGTCACTCAGTGGAGAGTGGGTGGAGCTAGCCGGAAAGTGGACAAAGCTAGCGGCAGCTCATAATTACTCCGGACTCATTCTACCGACGCAGCACAGGCTCTTCATATAAGTTTCTCAGAAACGGCTTCACATTAGCAGATAAGTGACAAACCGCTGAAGTCAGCATGTCTGTCACTACAGCAGGGGCGTAGCTAGGGGGGGGGGCTGGCGGGGCATGTGCCCCGGGCGCAACTAGGTGGTAGGGAACGGGGGGTGCCGTGGCAGAGCAGCTGATCGCTGCTGATAGGCGCCCTGTATGCAGTGGCAGATTAAGTAGACCATAGGCCCAGGGCTGTTCCACAAACTTGGGCCCCCCTCTCCACCGCCGCTCTGCCGTGTCTATAATGAACACCACCTTTCTGTGCGAGCATTGACAAATGGTTGTAACGATTCCCCTTGTCAAAGGGCTGTGTCCCTACATACTGACAGTCTCCAACCATCGCTGACAGTATCACACTGTGTAGAGACACTTCCTCTTGACAATGGGAATGGTAAAACGCATTTGTCTATTAGTCCTGGGTACACAGAGATATGTAGAATACATGGATTACCTACAAAAGATATGTCAGGAGAGATGACAGATCCAGTGACCCACAAGTGACGTCTTCTCTGATAGGAGCCGTTTTCTTTTCTTCTCCATCTGACGCAGACCGTTGGCGTCTACTCCTGATGAGACATCTTTGCTCATCGCTTCTGCAGCCATTTCCAGACTCTATATAAACACACAAATTTAGTCACCAAGGCCCAGAACCAAACATTAAAGGAGTCACGGACCGTTTTTTATACTGAATACTGATGACCTATCGATGTGCCCAGACAACCCCTTTTACTCAGACTAATTGTAATGATGGGGTAGGGAGACAGACAGGTGAGCCCTAATCTACCCGCCACTCAGTCCCTGCCTACTTGCAACGACCCGTCCTAGGCGACGGCGTACAACTGGGCGACGGTCCCTACGCTCAATAAGTGCACGACAGACAAACAGACAAGGGTACACAGAAGCTAAGGGAAATGGGGCAGTTGCCCACGGCAACACAGTGAGCAACAAGAGTAGTGAACGAGCCGAGTCAAACCAGGAGTGCACGAGGTACAAATCGCAGAGCAGGAGCATAGTCAGTAAAGCCAGGGTCAAAAATGAAGCAAGGTCAAAAATCATAGCAGGAGCAGCAGAGCCAGGAAACAGAAAAGAATCACAGGCAAAGGAGGAGCAGGAAATGCAGGTATAAATAGACAGAGGGCGGGAGCTAGCTCCGTCTGGCCAGGCTGTGATAGGCTCTCCCACTCCTCAGCCTCCCAGCCTGACTGGTAGAAGATCGTGTCACTCTCTCAGACTTAGGAGCAGGTGCAGACTGATTACCCACGGACGTCGACACAGAAGCGGTGTCTGGCAGATCCTTTACACTGATACATTTGGACCCCAGACTAGATCATAGAATACATACAGACCCAGACTTTCTAAACTATTGCAGTCCCCAGACCAGACCCCCCTAAACAAATGCAGACCCCAGAACAAACACCCTAAATAAATACAGACCTCAGACCAGACCCCTAAATACAGACCCCAGACCTGACCCCCTAAACTAATAATGACCCCAGACCAGACCCCCTAAACTAATACAGACCCCTAAATAAGGACCCCTAAACTAATACAGACCCCTAAATACAGACCCCATAAACTAATGCAGACCCCAGACCAGACCCCTAAATACAAACACCAGACCCCCTAAATACAGACCCCAGACCAGAGCCCCTAAATACAGACACTACAAACTAATACAGACCCCCTAAATACAGACCCCAGACCTGACCCCTACACTAATAATGACCCCAGACCTGACTCCCTTAAGTAATACAAACCCCAGACCAGACCCCCTATTCTAATACAGACCCCAGACCAGACCCCTAAATACAGACCCCTAAACTAATACAGACCCTATAACAGGCTCCCTAAATAGACCCTATAAACTAATACAGACCCCAGACCAAACCCCCTAAATACAGACCCCTAAATAAAGACCCATAAACTAATACAGACCCTAGAACAGGCCCCCTAAATAGACCCTATAAACTAATACAGACCCCAGACCCCCTAAATACAGACCCTAAACCTCAAACTAATACAGATCCCCTAAATACTGACTCCAGACCCCTTAAACTAACACAGACCTCTAAATATACAACCCTAAACCCCTTAAACTGATACAGAGCCCAGACCAGACCCCCTAAATACAGACCCCTTAAACTAATACAGGCACCAAACCTCCTAAATACAGTCCACAAACCAGGCCCCTTAAAAACAGCCCCCAACACCAGACCTCCTAAATACAGTCCCCCTAAATACAGACCCTTAAACTAATACAGACACCAGACCCCCTAAATACAGTCCCCCTAAATACAGACCCCTTAAACAAATCCATCCCCTTATACTTACATAGCAGCTCTCCTCAGTCTTCCCTGTGGAATTTTGCTGCTGCAGCTCAAGGTCCTGCATTCATGTGACCAGCAGGTCTCTAAGCAGTAGTAAAAACTTCAGAGATAAGGTCATGTGACTTTATGTAGAAAGGTCCTTTTGCAGGACATACACAATGCAGTTTCTTCGCAGTTTTTACAAGGGGGGGGGGGGCTGTGTGGTGTTATCTACAATAGGGAGGTTGTGTGGCGCAATCTACAACAGTGGGGCTATGTGGCGTTAGCTCCACACACAGCCCTCCCTGGTAGTTAACACCACAAAGCCCCGCTTTTGTAGATAGTGCCACACAGCCCCCCTGTTATAGATCGCGCCTCACAGCCCCCTGTTGTAGATAACGCCACACAGCCCCCGCTTGTATATAGTGCCACACACAGCCCCCCTTGTAGATAGTGCCACACACAGCCCCTGCTTGTAGATAGTGCCATACAGCCCCCCCTTGTAGATAATGCCACACAGCCCCGCTTGTATATAGCGCCACACAGGCCCTCCTTGTAAATAGCGGCACACTGACACCCTTGTAAATAGAGCCACACTGACCCCCTTGTAAATAGCACCACACTGCCCCCCTTGTAAACAGTGCCACACAGCCCCCCTTGTAAATAGTGCCAAACACAGCCCCCATTGTAGATAGCGCCACACACAGCCTCCCTTGTAAACAGCACCTACACAGCCCTCCTTGTAGATAGTGCCACACACAGCCCGCTGCCCCCCTTGTAGATAGCGGCACACTCCCCCCCTTGCAAATAGCAAGACACTCCCCCCTTGTAGATAGTGGCACACAGCCCCCCTTGTAGTTATCTACAGGGGCCTGTGTGTGGCACTATCTACAGGCAGCTGTGTGTGGCGCTATCTACAGGGGGCTGTGTGGCGTTAAATACAAGAGGGGGCTGTGTGTGGCGCTATCTACCAGGGGCTGTGTGTGGCGCTATCTACAAGGGGTCTGTATGTCACTATCTACAGGCAGCTGTGTGTGGCATTATCTACAAGGGGCTGTGTGTGGCCTCTTTCATTTATTTTCTTCTAATTTATTGTTATGGTAACTACCTTATAGAACTATATCGCTTGTAAAATGTACAAATAGTGTTATGCTCGAGTTACATTAAAAATAATTGTGAAAAACAAATTACATCTCATTGATTGGTAGGGAGGCAAATAAAGCGAGGGGGAAGGAGATGTCGGGAAAGAAGTTGGGAGGGGGGGGCGCCAATCTGAATCTTTGCCGCAGGAGAACCCAGCTACGCCTCTGCACTACAGTATGACGCACTCAGTGGGGGCGGCATAATGTGCATTACAGGTTCCCTTTAATTGAACAGGGTATTCAGAAAATAAACATAATGAGTAACTCGAGGAACAAGGAAAAACAAGACAAAGGCAAAGACAAATATAGCGTGTAATATATATGGTGCTCTTTTGAATTTCTGCCGTCTTCTAACATATGGTGATGTGTGAAGAATTATAACATTCAGACTCACATCCTCCATCAGACTGACTCCAGATGCCTTAAAGGGGTTGTCCGAGATTTAATGACTTTGTGTCAATGCTTGCAATTTATAAATGTAAATACATTTGTAATATACTTACGTTTTCCAAAGTGGCCGCGTTTCCAGATCCTGCCGTGGGGAACTTGACGGGTGACGTCACTCTCTGCACTGGCTCTAGCCGCTTTGTTGATCTTGAATCATTTTCCGGGTATACGACACGTCACTTGTGACGTGGTGTATATCGGCTTGTTCTGTTGTAATGCGCATTTGCGGCCCCTGCTGTTATCACAAGAACAGCAGGGACCGCGAGAACAGCAGTGACAGCGCATGCGCGTTACGGACTGTGAAGCAGAACAAGCCGATATGCACCACGTCACAAGTGTCGTATACCCGGCATTGCGGGCCGTGATTACGGGCACGGCCATGTGCATGGGGCCTTAGAACTTTATAAATTCAAAAGTACTTGGCTCGCCACAGAAAATTCAACACACAGGTATTATTTTTTGGACTGGGCAGACTCCAGACGGAAGCTGCTCACATATATTAGATCAGGTCTTCTCAGTCTTTTTTTTACTGGGGCCTCACCAGCCAGCATATTTGGATGCCTGGGCCTCACTAGTGGCAAAATTAAAACGTTATCTCCGTTTTCAATCTTTAAAGTGTAGCTAAACGTTTGACAAACTTCTGACATGTCACAGTGACATGTCAGAAGTTTGGATTGGTGGGGGTCCGAGCACGGAGACGCCCACCAATCGCTAGAATGAAGCAGCTGAAGCGCTCGTGTGAGCGCTCAGCCGCTTCGTGTGTGTTCGGCTTTTTCCGGAAAGCCAATGTATCGGAGTACGGGCTCATAGACTTTCTATTGAGTCCGTACACGATACATTTATTTCCGGAAAAAGCCGAACAGACACGAAGTGGCTGAGCAGGAAATGCAGGTATAAATAGACAGAGGGCGGGAGCTAGCTCCATCTGGCCAGGCTGTGATAGGCTCTCCCACTCCTCAGCCTCCCAGCCTGACTGGTAGAAGATCGTGTCACTCTCTCAGACTTAGGAGCAGGTGCAGACTGATTACCCACGGGCGTCGACACAGAAGCTGTGTCTGGCAGATCCTTTACACTAATACATTTAGACCTCAGACTAGATCATAGAATACATACAGACCCAGACTTTCTAAACTACTGCAGTCCCCAGACCAGACCCCCCTAAACAAATGCAGACCCCAGAACAAACACCCTAAATAAATACAGACCTCAGACCAGACCCCTAAATACAGACCCCAGACCTGACCCCCTAAACTAATAATGACCCCAGACCAGACCCCCTAAACTAATACAGACCCGGCCAGAGCCAGTGCAGAGGGTGACGTCACCCGTCAAGTTCCCCACGGCCGGATCTGTAAACGGGGCCACTTTGGAAAACGTAAGTATGTTAAAAATGCACTTACATTTATAAATTGCAAGCATTAACACAAAGTCATTAAATCTCGGACAACCCCTTTAACTCCTAAGTCATCACCCCTATAACCTCAGTTTTATTGCCCTGGTTTATCTTAATGATGTATCACCTCATGTACTAATTGTCTTTGTGTAACATCTTAAATGATGTGTTTTTTTTCTAAGTCATTCATTTGTAAATTGCCTGACGAAGGGGCCTCTGCGCTCTGAAAGCCGCATATAGAACTTTTATGGCTAGCCAATAAAGGTATCATACCTACTATACTTTTGTCTTTTTTGGCACAAAAGTATTTAACATTGCATAATTGTTTCTGGATAACAGGGTACTACACTATTTTTTACTGTCCAACATTCAGACTTAAAAGTCCCAACTAATGACAAAGTTCATGCACTGCACCACAAAATGGACTATTCACTATAATTCACAACTATTAAACTGTCACTTCTACTAACCATTTTCACTTAACATGACTTCCTCTTAGTCATTTTTCAATTTTATAGTACAAAGGGCAGCAGGAAGTAGATAATTTAACATAACTTTCAGTGAATTTAAAGGGGTTGTATGAGATGAAAAAAAAAAGGTCAGGTGGAGCAGAGCTGCAACATCAGACACAAAACTCACTGTTTTTGGATTTAAAAAAAAAAAAAAGCAGACAACCCCTTTATCATACAAGCACACCACACACTGGAAATGGCTGACAGATTATTTTGCTGGAGACATTGTGTTCAATGGATAAAGAGGTTGGTGTCACAAAATATTCCAAACAGTCAACAATAGTGAAATGAATTACCACTTCTAACATTTTTATAATTAAAGGGGTATTCCGGTTACAACAAGTTACCCCCTATCCGTAGGGTAAGGGGTAACTTGCTGATCGGTGGGTGTCCGAAAGCTCGGACCCCCACCGTTTACAAGAACGGGGAGCGCGAAGTTGCCCGAACCCCAAATTTGAACCGAGCGGCAGGTCGCTCATGCGCACTGCCGCTCCATTCATTCTCTACGGGAGCGCCAGAGATAGCCGAGTGCAGTGTTCGGCTTTTTCCAGCGCTGCCATAGAGAACGAATGGAGCGGCAGTGCACATGAGCGACCTGCTGCTTGGTTCAAATTTGGTGTTGGTAAACGGTGGGGGTCCGAGCTGTCGGACACCCACCGATCAGCAAGTTACCCCTTACACCACGGATAGGGGGTAACTTGTTGTAATCAGAGTACCCCTTAAAACTATTAGCAAATGATGAGAATAACATATTGTTTCACTTATTACATATTTATTTAAAGATCACAGTTATCCACCACTCATATCTCTATGTGAAAAGGTAACTGCCCCCTTAATCATAAAGGGATATTACAGTTTTAGATGATTCATTTTCACAATGAAAAGTTATACAATTTTACATATATTTGCTGTATCAATTCCTCACAGTTTTTAAAAACTCTGCTTGCAATCATTCAGGAAATAAAAATCGGTCTTGGTCATGTGATGGACACACAGGTGTTGGGATCGTTACAAGACACATCTCTGATAAACTGTAATTTTATCACAACACCAAATTGACAAGTGACACATCACAGAAATAAGGGTTTTTGGCACTACTTTATGCTGTCCTAGCATAGGGCAGAATAAACCCGGTGACAGATTCCATTTAAATTAGGTTTAATAGGAATAGATTTTTAAAAGTAAACCTAATTGTATTTATGTAAATATGGTGCCGTTTCCACACCACCTAAACCCTTACTTAATATAGCGGTGACTGGCTGCCCCAATCACGTCATTGTGTAAGCAAGGTAAACATGGAGGACTGGGACAGGAGGGTACCGGCAGTTCAGGAATGGCATAGAGTTAGTAGGGTAAGTACATTTAAGTAATTGGTCTATTTTCAAACTAAAGCCCTATTAAACTAATTTTAATATCTCAGAAAACCCCTTTGACAAAATTCCCCAATTGTTGCTGCGTACTATGCTTACTGCTGACCATTCTGCTCACTTTCCACCATCTAAAGGTTCAAACGGTAAACCCCCAATCTAACTGTATGGGGCCCCGAAATTTCTGATGATGGCCCTGACCACAAATACTCTACAATATAAAAGTAAGGAACACACATTAACACCATGTGCTGGAAGATTTTTCATATTTGAACGAAGTGTTCCTTCAAACTCCAAAATATGTAGGAATATAGATATTGATGTGATACATGTTCTGCAGCTTCCACATAAAGATATGTTTCCTTTTCAAATTCTTTAAATATAGCTTCATCAGATATACTAAAAAATAGGGAAGGCTGCATGATTAAAAGCATAATTGTTGGTTGGAAAGAAAATCACATTCCTTTGAAAGAAAAAATTGAGGCGGCTGTGGAATGTGATATTACGCAAATTCATTGACTGAGCATTGTTCTTGTGCTTTCCGTGTTTTTCACGCACCAGTTGCTAAAGAAATGATGAGTGAAAAAAAAAACAAGAATACTGAGACCACATGGAACGGAAGTGCATGAAATACGCCCCTTTTATTGCGGACGCAAAATGGACACGCTCGTCTGCATAAGGCCTTTTCAGATCTCTACGATGTCCAGGGCATTTGCATGGGATTGACTTCATGAGATAACCCCTTTAATGTTTCCTGTTATCCCAATAACTCAGAATAAGAGCTAGATGACATAAGGTCTTCGCCTTTTGCTCCCTTTTGAACTCTTAGGTCCCATGCACACAACCGTAAAAACTCTCTGTATTTGCAGACATTAATACGGTCCGCAATTACAGACCCATTCAGTTCTATTGGCTGCGGACACCCTTCCGTTTCGCTACGGATGGGTGTCCGTGCCGCAGAAATGTTCCGAAAATTATGGAACATGTCCGTTCTTTTGCATTTTACGGGTCTTGCTCCCATACTTTGTATTGCGGGCCGTGATTACAGGCACGGCCATGTGCATGGGGCCTTAGAACTTTATAAATTAAAAAGTACTTGGCTCGCCACAGAAAATTCAACACACAGGTATTATTTTTTGGACTGGGCAGACTCCAGACGGAAGCTGCTCACATATATTAGATCAGGTCTTCTCAGTCTTTTTTTTACTGGGGCCTCACCAGCCAGCATATTTGGATGCCTGGGCCTCACTAGTGGCAAAATTAAAACGTTATCTCCGTTTTCAATCTTTAAAGTGTAGCTAAACGTTTGACAAACTTCTGACATGTCACAGTGACATGTCAGAAGTTTGGATTGGTGGGGGTCAGAGCACGGAGACGCCCACCAATCGCTAGAATGAAGCAGCTGAAGTGCTCGTGTGAGCGTTCAGCCGCTTCGTGTGTGTTTGGCTTTTTCCGGAAAGCCAATGTATCGGAGTACGGGCTCATAGACTTTCTATTGAGTCTCTACACCGATACATCTATTTCCGGAAAAAGCCGAACAGACACGAAGCGGCTGAACGCTCACACGAGCGCTTCAGCTGCTTCATTCTAGCGATTGGTGGGCGTCTCCGTGCTCGGACCCCCACCAATCCCAACTTCTGACATGTCACTATGACATGTCAGAAGTTTGTCAAATATTTAGCTACACTTTAATTTATCTCTAGAACCCAGTATGACATTACAATAAGCACAAAAATGAGTGAATTATGTTGCTAAACTTGTTGCTAGACTTGTGCAGCCAGAGAAAGTCCTGAGCAGCTTATGATCACTCTTATCAAATGTGCCTGCTCAGCCGGGCACCAGTGCGGCCAGTCTGACAGTCTGAGGAGCACTGCATGTGATAAATGTTGGCCAATTTCACTGATTTTGGGAGTGTTGGATTTGATGGAGGAGTAGAGAACGGTTTAACCCCCTTCCTTCACATCGCTTAATCATTACGTAATGTATATTTGTTTAAGACCCCTATAAAGTAGCGTGCACAGCCCACCAATCTTTTTTTGACAAATACAAAAAAAATTATCAGTTAAAGCACGTTTTTGAGTTTTCATTCATATGATTGTGGGATAAATGGGTGACAACCTGTATGGCCACCATTATAGCTACATAAGTTGTCACCTATATAAATCTACCTATTTATGTAGTGATATGAGGACAGGTAATGTATCATTGTAGAACTAGGCGGATTTGCCATTTAGGTACCTAAGAAAGCTGGATTATGCTGGTCATGTTCATTGTCACTCATTTATTGGTATTTTTTCACTATATTGCTTTACTAAATATCAACTTTGTCATATCCTACACAGTAATATTACAATATTTTAAATACAGCCGGCCTATGGATATGTGTTATAAATCGTAAAAAATTATTTAGAACATTTAGCCTATAGAAAATATTTGTGCATTGTTTAGTCATTTATTTTGTGGAAACTTGTCCACATTCCTCGAGGTGATAAGTATTATTTAGGAATGTATTCTGTCTTGAAATACATTTCAGACAAACTAGCCATCCTAAAGGACAGCAGCACAAGCTACAGTATGTGTATTACAGATTGTAAAAAAAAAAAACTGCATGCACACGTTGCAGATAAAAGAACATGTACAAGCAGAAAGAAGTTTTTAGTTTAAGGCCTCAATACTGCCGTATTATCGTGCCATAGACGTCGTCTATGGGAACATTCTGCACCTTCCTATGCCTCCAATTTCATACTCCATTTTTTCTGTCAGATTCATATGTAATCCAACAAAAAAAAACATTGTGGCTTGAAATTATTAAGGTATTGTCCATAGTAGCATATGCGTTATAGACGGCTGTAAGGAGGCAGAATATAACATCACAGTGGCTACAGCTCGGCATTACAGAACTATAGGGACTCTGTGTGCCGCCCATCTAATCTAGGGGCACCAAAATAATTAAACACATGTAAAGGTCAGTAAATTCTGAAATTTTTTGTTGTTTTACAAAAACTGGAGAAATCTATCTGCGTTGCAGAATATTTTTCCCATAGGCATACATTATAGTTTTCCACAACGTATTTTTATGCTGCAGAAATACAATGCTAATATGCCACATCTTAAAGTAATTGTCCGGTTTCAGCAAATTAATGTTATTTTTGTAACATTAAAAGTTATACAATTTTCCAATATACTTGATGTGTTAATTCCTCACGGTTTTCAAGATCTCTTCTTGTTGTTATTAAGTAGGAACATTCATTGTTTACTTCCAGTGGATACAATTCTGTCCATGGTCATGTGATGGACACACAGGTGCTGGGATCGTTAGAAGACACAGCTCTGATACACATACTGCAACTGTAACGAGCCTTGCACCATCTGAAGGACAAGCACAGATGTAGAAAACCGTGAGGAATTGATACAAATAGTATATTGGAAAATTGCATAACTTTTAATTATACTAAAAATACAATTAATTTGCTAAAAGTGGACAACCCCTTTAAGTGTTCTGCTACATCACTACTACATCTGACAAGACACACAGTCAGCTTTGCTGAATCTTGTAAATTTCACACTACCTCATATGACTTAGTAAGTTCTGCTGCATCAGATATGCTCAGTTCTGCAATATATAACCATACTATCCAACTCTCCCAGAATGTCTGGGAAACTCCCAGAAATAGGGAAATTTGCGGGAGAAGCCGTAAATCTTTTGGGCGTCTCACATACTAACCTCATCCTCTTCCTGCACTACTTTCCGCTTACGTTGCGTCTGGGAGCTATGGGAAGTGTAGGAATAGGGAGAGGTGAGTTGCTGAACATCTGCTCTGTGGTTTGTAAAGGGGTACTTTTAACTCTAAGGTCTGTAAACGGAGGGTCTGTAAATGGGGGACTTTGGTCTGGGGTCTATATACAGGGAGGGGTCTGGTCTGGGGTCTCTATACAGGGAGGGGTCTGGTCTGGGGTCTATACAGGAAGGGGTCTGGTCTGGGGTCTCTATACAGGAAGGGGTCTGGTCTGGGGTCTCTAAACAGGGAGGGGTCTGGTCTGGGGTCTCTATACAGGGAGGGGTCTGGTCTGCGGTCTGTCTTCTTCTGTCAAGCCGGTGTATTCAGTCATTTCTTAGTTGTATTATTTTCTAAGAAAGTTGAGTAACAACCATTATAACTGTCATGTCAGTCCCAAACCCAACAATACCATAATACAAGACAAGGTGGAGTATCACTGCATAACTATGTAGACTCTATTCAGAGCTCTATAAAACCCGAGTGACAACCCCATATGGTTACTATATTGAGATTGTACATCTATTTGCTGCACCCAACTTTTCCAGAAACATATACCTCACAATGTAATTTTTCCAATCGACAAAATTTTAGGCTAAATGCCTAGATTTGTCTCCCTTTGACACTGCGTTGCTTATCCTATTCTCTTTTTTAATATTTTTTGCACTTCTTATTGCCCCTGTCTGTCCCGGTCATTTTTATCTAGGCCTATCAAGACAACAATGGAGCAGTCATCTGTTATTCCTATCCTCCACCTACTATTATAAAATGGTGATCTTGCAGCAGGTTGTAAACTGACAATAGTCTGCCCTACTGTCACGATCTGTGAATATGTGGACCCACTAGGCTGCACCGCCGTAGCGGAGTAGCAGCTGGTCAAGCAACAATGTACCAAGTCTATACAAAGTCCAAGCACAAGGGTACCTGTAGTAGTCCAGACAGTAGCAGTGGCTAGGGCACAGATGGTACTTTGACGCAGGTGATGCAAAACGTGGCAGGAGTTACCAGGCGTGGCAGATGACACCAGACGTGGTGTAAGACAGCAGGTGTAGCCGATGGCACAACACGACTCCAACACTAGAGAGGGCACAGGAACAAATACAGCACAGGATACAGGTAGCAGGGTATGGGAACACAGGGCACAGGATACGACTAAGGAACCATTTGCAAGACTAACACAGGAATACAAACAATGCTCAGGCAGGGAGTGAAGGGGCAGGGCCCTTTTTATAGTCCAGGGTGATCTTGGAGTAATTAGGTAATTCTTAACGTGTACACGCTGGCCCTTTAAGGCCGGGAATTAACTTGTGCTCATAATCTAGTGGTCACTGCAGGACAGGACGGCCGCATGTGCTGTCATCTCCGAGGAGGAAGACGTCGGCAGGATGAAAGGGGTCTGTGGTCCTCGACCGCGGCCGTTACACCTACCAGGACGTTTACCCCTTTGTGTTGACTGCTAGAGAATGACAATATTTTGTAATTCATTTTTAAGTGCATAGTACTACAGAAATTGAAAAAAATAAAAAAAAATCCAAAAATTAGACAAAAAAATTTTCTCTATGAATATTGAGTTAAAAAAAATACGCCTTTCTGACAGTAGTGTCAACTTAATGGGAGACTGTCACTAGATGAATGCTTTCCCTATCTAAGGGCAGCATAAAGTAGTGCCAGGGACCCTGATTCTGGTGCTGTGGCACTTACTTTTAAAAACGTTGTGGTTTTCATAAAATCACGATTTTCTCCTGTAGCTCATGTTTATGAGTTGTGGCTAGACCTCCCGCTGCTGATTGACAGCTTTCTCCCCATAGTGTTTGTAGGGAGAAAGCTCTCAATAGGCGTCGGGAGGGCAGGGCAAGCCACAACTCATGGTTACAGACTGAAGGAGAAAATCTGGATTTTATGAAAGCCACAAAGTAAAGCAGGCCATACACATTAGATGTATACTGACCAGTGTGTGCCCATGTAGAAAAGTTGCAAAAGGGCCCAAAAGTTGCAATTTATGTTGCAAATTGGGACCTTTGGCTTTTTCACGCCACCCTCATCACTTTTGTGAAAATGGGGGCTGAGGCCACAGCAGCCTAACAAATTTATTATAATTTACGCCAGAATACTTGTATAAATTGTAGTGGAATTCTATGCCAACTCCTAGCTGGCATAGATTTCACTTTGTAGGGCATAGCAAGGTAGAGGTCCGTGCTGGGCCCCGTACCCTGCTCTCCCCCTCCCCCCGATTGGAATATCCCCCCCAAGCCGACTTTGAACAATTAAATAAATGTAAAAAAAATGATGCTCACCTCACCGCACATCTCCCCTTCAGGCTCTTTCAGCAGGTTCCGGCTCATACTAGGTCCTGACACCGATGAAGCGTCAGGAAGATATATGTGACACAGTACTGATGACGTTGAGTGCTGCATCGCACAAAAGGGCTTGACGCCGCCTGGCATTAGGACATTGTATAAGCCGCCGTATGCTAAGAGAGCCTGAGGTGACATGGAGGGGAGAAGAGAAGCAGTGAAGTGAGTATGCATACTTTTAATTTTATGTTCAGTGATGGAGGGGATAAGATGGCGTATGGCCGTTGCACAGTAATTGTGGCGCATGGCCATAGGGAAGATTCCTGCACCTCTTAATAACTCTGTTGATAGCTAAGACTGGCGTATGAAACGCCAGTCTTAGTAAATCTGCCCATTTGTGTATAAAAATGATTAAAAAAAACCTGCATTGGTCACAAAAAAAGCTGCAAAAATTATGTTGATAGTCCAATAAAAAAAAGTTATAGCCGTTAAAGTAATGCGTACTAATAACTATTAAACTGTGTCTGGTACTGAAACTGCAAAATGCCCCAGACCTTATGGTCTGCCAAAGCATTTCTGTACACAGACTTATGCTATACGCTCATTGCTCATATGAACTAAATCAGAGGTGCTTCAGTCATGTGACTAAATCACGTAACCAGATGGATGTTATGTGGACAGCAAGTCATGCCACGGTCAATGCCAAATGTAGTGATGCGCCGGAGAAGACAATTCTTTCTCTTCCTATGGTTTCACGCTCCAGTTGTAAATGCAAGGTAGGTGCTGTAGATTTCAGACTCATACTTCAATTTTCACCCGGTCCACCTATGTCACGTTTCTTCTGTACCCACAAAACTCATTGGCACTAGATAGCTCCTATTAGATGGCAGAGCCGATGCAGCTTCTCATATGTGTGAAATGTGTAGTACACGATTCATGTTTCTACTGCATTATAAATTAAAAGGGGCCTGACCATTCACACAATGTAGGATTGCACAGTGGTCTGTTTACAATTGTGATTCATTGGGGAGCTGTTGGGTTACTTGTTTGTTCAGGGCCCCTGATAGCAGAAACTCCTCTACTGTCTCATTATAAATTTATGTTTAGGTTCAAAATATGTGAAATTAGTGTATTGGATGAAAGTTCATACAAGTCTATGTATTATATACAGATGTTTAATTTTGGAAGAGCTTTACACTGACCTAAATTACAGTGAAATGCAGTCTGACCTGCTGACCCGCTGATCACGCCTGTCCACAAAGGACTTCAATGGACTTAATTAAAGTGGAGGATTACAGTCTGCGCTGGGGTGACAAGTCCTGATCAACTAGATGGTGCACCTGACTGGCAAGTAGGTTTTCATCATATACTGTAAAGGGTCAATAAGTCACTTGTAGAGGTCGATTATCAATAGCCAAAGTAATGATAGTCCAAGAGTAGTAAATCTAGTTGCCTTTTCAATGAATGAGCACCAGGAAAATAACCACACATATGCACGGGCCAATGGTCGGTTGAATGAGCGCTCATACAAACGCTCGTTCTCGATCATTGCTCTCTGTAAACAGGGCAGAGATTAGCCGATGAACGAACAAACGCTCGTTCATCGTCTGATCGCTTCTTTTATGTGCACCCCAGAATGGTAGCTAATCTACAGCACATCATCTCCCTGTGTGAACAATGTGCTGCCAACATGATGCAAATGCATGGGGATGAGCGATCACAGTAACAATCGTCCGCCCCCGTACATTAGCGATAATTGCTCCTTGTATCAGGAGTATTGGGCCATCTGAAAATATCCTTAAGACAATAGGCTGTTCTCGATAACCTTACACTGAAGATATAACATTCTCATATTTCATTGCAGCACGTCAACAATACAAAAATGAGTACTTTTAAATTCAAGGAACAAAATATCTGCAACCTACAGTATCCAGACTTTTACACACGAACAAGATTGTTGAAATAATTTACAATTGTTATGTCTTATATATTATATAATTTTTGTTTCTAAATGAAAGATGAATGATTCCTCTGAGTTATTCCAGTGGAAGACTTTTATAGTACAGGGTGGGCCATTTATATGGATACACCTAAATAAAATGGGAATGGTTGGTGATATTAACTTCCTGTTTGTGGCACATTAGTATATGGGAGGGGGGAAACTTTTCAAGCTGGGTGTTGACCATATCGGCCATTTTGAAGTCAGCCATTTTGTATCCAACTTTAGTTTTTTCAATGGGAAGAGGGTCATGTGACGCATCAAACTTATCGAGAATTTCACAAGAAAAACAATGGTGTGCTTGGTTTTAACGTTACTTTATTCTTTCTTGAGTTATTTACAAGTTTCTGACCACTTATAAAATGTGTTCAAAGTGCTGCCCATTGTGTTGGATTGTCAATGCAACCCTCTTCTCCCACTCTTCACACACTGATAGCAACACCGCAGAAGAAATGCCTCCCGATCTGACCCCCTTAGACTTTTATCTTTGGGGTCATCTGAAGGCAATTGTCTATGCTGTGAAGATACGAGATGTGCAGCAACTGAAACTACGAATACTGGAAGCCTGTGCTAGCATTTCTTCTGCGGTGTTGCTATCAGTATGTGAAGAGTGGGAGAAGAGGGTTGCATTGACAATCCAACACAATGGGCAGCACTTTGAACACATTTTATAAGTGGTCAGAAACTTGTAAATAACTCATGAAAGAATAAAGTAACATTAAAACCAAGCACACCATTGGTTTTTTTGTGAAATTCTCGATAAGTTTGATGTGTCACATGACCTTCTTCCCATTGAAAAAACTAAAGTTGGATACAAAATGGCCGACTTCAAAATGGCCACCATGGTCAACACCCAGCTTGAAAAGTTTCCCCCCTCCCATATACTAATGTGCCACAAACAGGAAGTTAATATCACCAACCATTCCCATTTTATTTAGGTGTATCCATATAAATGGCCCACCCTGTATATCCATAGGATATGGGTTTTATGTCCTCCGTTGCTGCCCTGAAGCTAGACTAAGGTGGGAGGAGATGGCTGGTATTTCTGACTTGCATGTGAGTGACAATCTCTGTAGGAGTCTATGGAGAGTTTCCATATCCCCTATAGACATATATGGGAGATGCAGAAAAGCTGAGGATACATAATATACATCTGTAGGTGTCACATTGAAATGTCTTTCAATGAAAAAGTAAATTTGCAATTTAGTGGATGGTCAGCCATTTACAGTTTATTGGGTATAGTCTTCTCAATAAAGAACCCTAAAATATGTGTGGTAAGTGCTCCTAGATATGTCCTTTTTGACAATAGACAGTTGCCATATTGTCCTCATATAGTCAAATATATATAGAGATGATGTAATGCCATGATGTCCAGAGATAGATAGATAGATAGATAGATAGATAGATAGATAGATAGATAGATAGATAGATAGATAGATAGATAGATAGATAGACAAGAAAATGGCGACAGCACACTGCGAACACTAATGCCACCTAAGCCGCTAAATATAAATAAATATGCATTACTGCTAAATCTACTTACAATAGGGAGGTTCTTAGCGCACATTTTGATCAAATTGTGTGAGCCCACCTGCCACGACAAGGCGACCTCTATGAGGTGGGAACCTACGCTGCACATATACCCAGAACTGGGCCTAAGCCTACATATACGTGGGGATGGTAGGAACTAGCATTAAACTAATTAAAATCACCCAGGGCAAAATGGGAGGAGTGCAAGATCAAAAATGGAGGCAGTCACTAACCCCACATACACTCAGAACTGGCACTAAGCCTACATATACTTGGGGATGGTAGGAACCAGCATTAAACTAATTAAAATAAAAAAAGATAGATAGATATTATGTGATGTCTATAGAGGCAAGACAGATAGACAGAGTTGCAAAGCGAACTCAGTAATGCGGCACTGCTACCATGCAGGCATGTATTGGGTCATGCAATGTCTGCAGCCTTATACAGTGGCAATACAATTGTACATGCGGCAGAGATCAATGTAAATCTTGGTTGGGCAATCCTTTTACACCGTACCTAGAATGGCAGAAGTCATCAATTCACCTAGTTAAGTATAAAGGCACAACCTGTATTTCAGTGTCCTGCGGATATAAAGTTATAGCATCATTGCTCCATCCAGAGACTGATGTTCAGCTTGTATATAAAGCTTGATTGCAAACTTGGCCATGAGCCTTTATCAGACTCCCAAATGCCTTTTCCATTATTCATCCATGTGGTTTTTGTAGATCTTGTACAGTTTGCTGGGTTTTCCCACAAATTTAAGGAACATCTGGATAAGACTGTCATCCTTTACAAAAAATACTCACTCCGCTTTACGATCACAAGATCTATGGAAAGTTCCATAGATATAAAAAACATTAGGCGTTTGTTTGTTATGCTCATGTCTATGGTAAATTTCAATATGTGTATTACTTTAAATACATTGGGGCAGATCTTTCCGCTGGCCGTGCGAACATATGATCAAAAAAAGTTTGCTCACCTCTACCTTTCTCCCTACCGGGTCCCCTAAGGCTTTCACTACAGGTCGCGGCTCATACACGGTGCTGACAGTAAGCAGCGTCAGGGCAGCACTGAACGTCCTGAATGGTGGGTCACATACAACGCCCTGATGCTGTTAGGCGTCAGTACATTGTATGAGCCACAACATGCTGAGGGAGCCTGAGGGGCCTGGAGGGGAGAAGCAAAGAGGAGTGGTGAGGTGAGTGTACATACTTTTTTATTATTTATGGGTTTTTTTATTGTCCGATGGGGGGATTAGTCTGAAGTTGGGGTGCTGGCATATATTTCCACAATAATTTCTGGAATAAATTTGAATAAATGTGTAGGGATGTGGTGGCTCACCACGTGGTAGGCCACGTCCCATTTTTTGTTCAACACAAATTGTGACTTTTGGGCTTTTTTGTGACTTTTATGGCGCAGAAAGTTTGATAAATTCCCCCCATTGTATGTACCTAACTTCTATGACTACCACCAACCAATATTCCCATATAATTGCTGCTGATTTATACAGTAATTACATTTTCATAATCAACTGTTACCTGGGAGTTAATTATTTTAATCTACTTTTATTAGAGTTTAGAGATAATGACCAAGTTAAGTTTATACTTAAGAAAACCCATTCATATCACAACGTGTTAAGGAGATTATATGTTATTATGATTAAGCACTTTTTCTAACAGGAGAAATGTGTAGTCCATTTCTTTCATTTTCTTTCCTTCAATGTCTCCCATATTATAATTTTTAATTACAAAATTTTTCAGGCTTGCTAATAAGTAATTTACTAGCCATGCTGTCAGTGCTTAGTTATACTATGAGGTCAAGTGCTTGCAATAAGTAGCAGTGTTCTTTATTTTGGAAGTCCACACAAGTCCATTTATCACCTAGTCTGTGGACAGCTGATAATAAATACTGATTATGGTAAAGCCCCAATAAAGGGGACCTGTCTCTAGACTTTAGGGCACTAATGCACCAGCATGTCACTATTTTGCTGGGAAATAGCATCCTTAACATGCCCCTCCTAAAACTGTCCACTTTAGCATTTGGTGTAAAACGAAGTTTTAATAAAACATGCGCTGTATGTAAATCACCAGAGAAGAGTCCTGAGATGATTCCAACGGCATCCAACACATCCTCAGTGCTCAGATAAAGCCGAGGCCGGTACCCCTAGACTCATGTCAGGACTCTTCTCTGGTAATTTACATACAGCGCACACTGTATTATAACTTCTTTTTAGACAAAAAGCTAAAACTGACACTGTTTTGATGGGCATTTTTAGAAAGCTAAACCCCAGAAGTTTAACAACATGCAGGTGGTTTAGTGCCCTAAAATCTTGTGACAGGTTCTCATTAAGTAAACTTTTTAATAGAAAGTCCACCTACAGGATAATTTTACTGAGAATCTATGGGCATAACTGAGAATACAGCACTAATGACACCAATTTTCAACAGGCATTAGGGCTCATGGCCATTTACAGCTCTGTACAACCCAATATGGCACTCATAGCAGGGGGCCATACAGCGCCTCCATTTTCCTACAATTTTATTGGGTGCTATACAGAGTTTTTTTCTGTTGGATTTATAAGGAATTGGATATAAAAAGAATTGTGCCATGCTCCATCAGATGCTGTATGGTAGAGATATTCTCCTCTAGAATTATTGCTTCTAGGGAAGAATGTTTACAAAATATAGTGCCATATGAAGGCGCCATACGCTGGAATATGCAATGCCTATGACTTTTTGTGGCCTGTTCAACCGTGGCTGCAAATATATTTACACAACTATTTCTGGACTGAACTAGTATTTATCCAATGATCTCTATGAAACTAATAACATCATAGAGGCCAATGAGAATGACAATGGATTAACCAAATATTTATTATCTGAAGCTAAGCTGCTGGAAACTAAAAAAGTTACAGCTTCAGATCCAATACCGCACCTCATCAATAGGTATAATATTACCCAATTCATATTGCTCAATTCTGAGTAAACAGCAAATCCTTTGTTCTTCTGCTTACAAATAAGGACTCATTTGCTCAAGACTTCAAATGCTTTCCATTTGTAGCCAGAAATAACAGAAAAGTAAAATGCTTTAATTCTTATGAATGAACAAAGAGGATGCCAAGAAATTGCATTGTAATGTATACAGTAGGCCACAATTTTGTGCAATGATTTTGATTGCCCAATAAATTTGGTTGAAACTATGATGGAATGCAAGACCTACGAAGTGATTTATACTACTGTATTTTTTATAGAAAAACGTGCCCATTTGCGATAAGCTATTTATGTATATTTTCTTTCCGCTCAGAATATATTGCACTACTGGAGGAGTCATCATCAGACACTTTTTTCCCTGCTCTATTAATCGATACTAAACTTACATTAGAGCATTAGTGTCTATCAAGGCATAAGTCTCAGTCATTTTAGTACTGCTGTCAAAGGTTGCCAAGGGAAACTCATACTTAAGGAAAACCATATGGGAAAGGGGCCAATTTTGTTATTTTTTTTGTTATTTCTTTGTGTTCTCACATTGAAGGAGGCACACATATCCTTACTAGTAAAATAGTAAGGATGAAATAGGAGTTAGCCCAGCTAACTCAACCTATAATCATGCTGTATTAATCCAAAGGAATTCAAAAACAAACCACTATGTGGAAGTAGCCAATAATTCAATTTTTGGAGAAAATAAAGAGATTGGAATAAATCCCTGAATCAATAACCGATCTCAACTAGTCAGCTACAGATAACGTGTAGTATTACATCTTTCCAGAATGGCACCCAGCCTATTCAGGAAAATACATTTCTCCCGAAGACCTCTTTAAATGCATTTAATGACTGAACCATCATGGCATTGTGTGGCAGAGAGTCCCATGCTACCTTGCCTATATAGTTATAGAACGGATTATAAAAAGACTTGTCATTTTATGGACCGCAATTGCGGTCCGGACTCATTGAAGTCAATGCACATCTTGTGTATGCACGGTCCAAGATTGCGGATCGCCTGCGTATGACACCCGCGGCCTATCTGTGTCGTAATCACGGACTTTGCACACGGCTGCGGTCATGTGCATGAGGACTTAGAGACCAGGGAGTTACATACAGTAGTCTCTCTCAGTTGCACTGTAAGATTTAGGGCATGACCACACATGGCGGAATTCCTCCGCAACTGTCCGCATCAATGCCGCACAGAATCTGCGTTGCAGATTCTGCAGCGGATCTGCACAAAATGTGCAGAAAATTGATGCGGACTGGCCGCTGCGGACTGCAGGAAAAGTGCTTCTCTTCTCCCTATTCAGTGCAGGATAGAGAGAAGGGACAGCACTTTCCCTAGTGAAAGTAAAAGAAATTCATACTTACCGCCCGTTGTCTTGGTGACGCGTCCCTCTTTCGGCATCCGGCCCGACCTCCCTGGATGACTCTCCAGTCCATGTGACCGCTGCAGCCTGTGCTTGGCCTGTGATTGGCTGCAGCCGTCACTTACACTGAAACGTCATCCTGGGAGGCCGGACTGGAGACAGACGCAGGGAGTTCTCGGTAAGTATGAACTTATATTTTTTTTTACAGATACATGTATATTGAGATCGGTAGTCACTGTCCCGGGTGCAGAAACAGTTACTGCCGATCGCGTAACTCTTTCAGCACCCTGGACAGTGACTATTTACAGACGTCTCCTAGCAACGCTCCCGTCATTACGGGAGCCCCATTGACTTCCTCAGTCTGGCTGTAGACCTAGAAATACATAGGTCCAGCCAGAATGAAGAAATGTCATGGTAGTAAAAACAATACGCTCCGCAGCACACATAAGATCTGCGGACTTCATTGCGGAATTTTGACTCTCCATTGAAGTCAATGGAGAAATTCCGCCATGAGTCCGCAACCAGTCCGCCACTGCTCCGCAACAGACAGAGCATGCTGCGGACACCAAATTCCGCTCCGCAGCCTATGCTCCGCAGCGGAATTGTACGCATCGTGTAAACGAACACTGCTAAATTAAAGTGAAAGTCAATGGAGAAACGGCTCCGCTGCGGATTAACGCTGCGGAGTGTCCGCAGCGGAATTTAAGTGAAATTCCGCTATGTGTGAACCCGCCCTTAAACAAGGTTGGACATTTCTGCTATAGTTCAAAAGGAATAATATATACTGTAAATATATATATACATATTTAATTCTGCAATCAGTGGTCTAAATCCTGCATCTCTAGAGCCGGCTGCACATCATATCTCTCCTGACTTCCCCCAACATGCACTTTCGGCACACGTCACATTCCTACAGCTGTTTGCTTTGAATAGAGATACTTTTAAAGGTACTGCGGTCTACCATAGTTAACAAGTTGTTGTTCTTCTACTGATTAGTGCTGACCAGACTTTGCCAAAGAAAATTGAACGTGGCATGGCACATAACTCGTATTATTGCTCACAACTAGATACCTAGAAGTAAGCTTCATTGGGAAGAGTAAAACCAAGGTCAGGCTATCAAACTGGTATCTGAGAGGAGTATTGTGACAGTATAAGCTTCTTAATACAGTAAGTGGACAGAGAGTAAACTGTAAATGAAAAAGCAACAAGTAAAAATAACAAGGTCAGATAAGAATGTGAAAAGTAAATTAGTAACTAAAACAGTCAGGGTACAATACGAGATGAAGCTTGTTGGAGGGGTTGTCTCACCGTGACATCCTCTTTTGAAAATAAAGCTGATTAATGCGGGTCCCGCTTCTAAAACCCCTGGTGATCAGCTGTTAACGCCAGGGGAAGTTGCAGCCAGTCATATGGCCGCTGCAGGGGAGATGTAACGTAGCATTACTTGGCCGCCATTTAAATAAATGGCTGTCCATGCAATACAATAATGGGACTGGTCTTTCAGAGTAGAAACCGCTGATGTTAGCAGACCCCCTCTATGACATCGCTATGCCTTAATAGGGCATATGGACAGGGGTTATTCTGATGGGACAACCCCTTTAATAGTGTGATCACTCTGAGGACAAAATTTGGATTACCGCCTAGGAACATCCAGACAGTGATACTTGCTGAGGAAACCAAACATTCGGATGATATATTTTTATTTTTTGCTTATTCTCTTCCCAGGAACTCTGTTCCTGTTTGCCTGTTCTCTGGAAATTAATGTATCGGAGTACAGGCTTAATAGAAAGTCTATGAACCCGTACTCCGATACACAGTCTTTCTGGAAAAAGCCGAACAGACACGAAGCGGCTGAGCGCTCACACAAGCACTTCTGCAGCTTCGTTTTAGTGATTGGTGAAGGTCTCAGTGCTCAGATCCCACCAATCAAAACTTCGGACATGTCACTATGACATGTCAGAAGTTTGTCAAACGTTTAGTTACCCTTTAACTTACAATATTTTCACAGAAAATTGTAGGTAATATTCATAGAGAATGAATGTTGAAGACCTGTGTCTTTAGATAGAGAATGATGTGGTAAGAGGTATGCTTATGTTATTTTACTCCCTCTTCTAAGTGAACACATCATTTACAAAGCTTGCATGCCTGGTTTCCCTCTACCAACTCATTCAAGAAGTCTACATACCATTATTAGCGCTACAAAAATAAAAATGTTAATTGTCTAGATTATCTATTTTGTAAACCAAAACAGGTTCTGTTCCCCCCATAACTTTGTTATATGCATTTCTACAGAACATTGTTCACAAAATGCCATTGGATCAATGAAATCACATAAATCTCAAATTTAATTTATACAATTCTTTTTAGATATAATCACATGCAAAAGTTTGTACAATCTGTTGGTTTTCTTTCACTAAACTTCTGCAGGTAACAAACTGCAAATGTTATTGCACCCTCAGGCCTCATGCACACGCGTGCAGGGCCCGTGATTATGGGCACGGACCATACGGGCACGGACGGCCGCAGAGTGTCATCCGCAGGCCATCCGCAAATCACAGACCGTGCACACATTGATTTCAATGAGCCCAGACCGCAAATGCGGCCCGTATAATGACTTGTCCTATTTTTTTGCGGTCCGGTCTCCCAGCCAACGGACTGTGTAAACAATGGTCGTGTGCATGGGTCCATAGAAATGAATGGGTCCGCAATTCATCCGCATTTTTGCAGATGAATTGTGGACGCAAAAACACGGTGCTGCGCAGGAGGCTTAACTGTTTCATTTTTTTTCCACCATGATGAATTAAGTAAATAGTAATGGTGCATTTGCAGAAATATGTCATATGTGTTAGGGCATATAGATGTAATGGATGGGGATCCCCTTTTTTGAACCCTCTTATTAGCAGGAGAGGGAGAGTCACTACCAAAAACCAGCTTTCCCTCTGGCCAACCAAGCACATCCATGAATTCCTTGGTTGGCCATTCATTTAAGCAGCCACTCCTAGAGTAATGTTTGGTTATCCGCTGCTTCTTCTTCTTTGAGTTTCCACAAGATTAAATATTTTTGGTTCAAATTAAAAGTAACTTTATTTGCTAAAACACTGTCCCTGTGCTTCTAAAGTTAGACTACGAGAAAATGGACTACCGAATCTGTTGTCAACCCGGAAGAGGAAATCAAAGTAAAAATATTAGGGAGGGCAGTTTTTGGTATGTTGGCTTTGGGTACTGACATTAAAATGTTATGTATGTATTTAGTTATTTCAAATTACTATTAACCCCTTCCCTCTTTAGCCACTTTTGACCTTCCTGACAGAGCCTCATTTTTCAAATCTGACATGTGTCACTTTATGTGGTAATAACTCCGGAATGCTTTCACCTATCCAAGCGATTCTGAGATTGTTTTCTCGTGACACATTGGACTTTATGTTACTGGCAAAATTTGCTCGATATGTTCAGTATTTAATTGTGAAAAACACCAAAATTTAGCGAAAAATTGCAAAAATTAGCATTTTTCTCAATTTAAATGTATCTGCTTGTAAGACAGGCAGTTATAATACACAAAATTGTTGCTAATTAACATCCCCCATATGTCTACTTTAGATTGGCATCGTTTTTTGAACATCCTTTTATTTTTCTATGACCTCACAAGGCTTAGAACTTTAGCAGCAATTTCTCACATTTTCAAGAAAATTTCAAAAGGCTATTTTTACAGGGGCCAGTTCAGTTGTGAAGTGGTTTTGAGGGCCTTATATATTAGAAACCCCAAAAAAGTCACCCCATTTTAAAAACTTCACCCCTCAAAGTATTCAAAACAGCATTTAGAAAATGTCTTAACCCTTTAAACATTTCACAGGAATTAAAGCAAAGTAGAGGTGAAATTTACAAATTTCATATTTTTCTGCAGAAATACATTTTTAATACAATTTTTTTTATAACACAGAAGGTTTTACCAGAGAAATGCAACTCAATATTTGTTGCCCAGTTTTTGCAGTTTTAGGAAATATCCCACATGTGGCCGTAGCGTGCTACTGGACTGAAACACCGGCCTCAGAAGCAAAGGAGCACCTAGTGGATTTTGGGGCCTTATTTTTGTTAGAATATATTTTAGGCACCATGTCAGGTTTGAAGGGCTCTTGTGGTGCCAAAACAGTCAAAATCCCCCAAAAGTGACCCCATCTGGGAAACTAGACACCTCAAGGAAATTATCTAGGGGTGTAGTGAGCATTTTCACCGCACAGGTTTTTTACAGAAATTATTGGAAGTAGGCCGTGAAAATTAAAATCAACATTTCTTCAAAGAAAATGTAGGTTTAGCGATTTTTTTTCTCATTTCCACAAGGACTAAAGGAGAAAAAGCACCGCAAAATTTGTAAAGCAATTTCTCCCGAGTAAAACAATACCTCACATGTGGTAATAAACGGTTGTTTGGAGACACGGCGTGGCTGAGAAGGGAAAGAGCGCCATTTGGCTTTTGGAGTTCACATTTAGCAGGAATGGTTTGCGGAGGCCATGTCACATTTACAAAGCCCCTGAGGGGACAAAACAGTGAAAACCCCAAACAAGTGACCCCATTTTGGAAACTATAACCCTTGAGGAAATTATCTAGGGGTATAGTGAGCATTTTGACCCCACAGGTTTTTTGCAGAAATTTTTGCAAGTAGGCTGTGAAAATGAAAATCTACATTTTTTCAAATAAAATGTAGGTTTAGCTAATTTTTTTTCATTTCCACAAGGACTAAAGGAGAAAAATCACCATAAAATTTGTAAAGAAATTTCTCCCGAGTAAAACAGTACCCCACATGTGGTAATAAACGGCTGTTTGGACACACGGCGAGGCTGAGAAGGGAAAGAGCGCCATTTGGCTTTTGGAACTCAAATTTAGCAGGAATGGTTTGCGGAGGCCATGTTACATTTACAAAGCCCCTGAGGGGACAAAACAGTGGAAACCCCCCACAAGTGACCCCATTTTGGAAACAACACCCATTGAGGAAATTATCTAGGGGTATAGTGAGCGATTTGACACCACAGTTTTTTTGCAGAAATTATTGGAAGTAGGCCCTGAAAATAATAATCTACATTTTTTCAAAGAAAATGTAGGTTTAGCTAATTTTTTCTCATTTCCAGAAGGACTGAAGGAGAAAAAGCACCACAAAATTTGTAAAGCAATTTCTCCCGAGTAAAACAATACCCCACATGTGGTAATAAACGGCTGTTTGGACACACGGCAGGGCTTAGAAGGGAAAGAGCACTATTTGACTTTTTGAGATCACATTTAGCAGGAATGATTTGCGGAGGCCAGGTCACATTTGCAAAGCCCCTGAGGGGACAAAACAATGAAAACGCCCAAAAAGGGACTCCATTTAGGAAACTACACCTCTTGAAGAATGCATCTAGGGGTGTAGTGAGCATTTTGACCCCACAGATGTTTCATAGAATTTATTAGAATTAGGCAGTGAAAATAAAAACAGTCCTTTTTCTTCAATAAGACGTAGCTTTAGCGCAAATTTTTTCATTTTCTCAACAAATAAAGGAAAAAAAGAACCCAACATTTGTAAAGCTATTTCTCCCGAGTACGGCAATACCCCATATGTGGTCATAAACTGCTGTTTGGGCAAACGGCAGGGCTCAGAAGGGAAGGACCGCCATTTGGAGTGCAGATGTTGCTGGATTGGTTTCTGGGCACCTGTGGGCCCAAAACAGTGGAAACCCCCCAGAAGTGACCCCATTTTGTAAACTACACCCCTCAATGCATTTACCAAGGGGTGTAGTAAGCATTTTAACCCTGCAGGTGTTTTGTAGAAATTAGTGTGCGCTCAATGTTGCAGAGTGAAAATGGGATTTTTTTCCATAGATATGCCAATATGTGGTGCCCGGCTTGTGCCACCATAACAAGACAGCTCTCTAATTATTATGCGGTGTTTCCCGGTTTTAGAAACACCCTACATGTGGCCCTAATCTTTTGTCTGGACATATGACAGGGCTCAGAAGTGAAGAGTACCATGCGGAGTGGAGGCCTAATTTGGCGATTTACAAAGTATTGGTTCACAACTGCAGAGGCTCAGATGTGAAATAATAAAAAGAAACCCCTGATAAGTGACCCCATTATGGAACTGCACCCCTCAAGGCATTTATTAAGGGGTGTAGTGAGCATTTTCACCCCACAGGTCTTTTCCATAAATGAATGCGCTGCGGATGGTGCAAATTAAAAATTTATATTTTTCCCTAGATATGCCATTCAGTGGCAAATATGTCATGCCCAGCTTATGACGCTGGAGACACACACCACAAAAATTGTTAAAAGGGTTCTCACGGGTATGACGGTGCCATATATGTTGAAGGAAACTGCTGTTTGGGCACGCTGTAGGGTTCAGGGCCGAGGGAGCACCATTTGGCTTTTGGAGAGCGGATTTTGCTTGGTACTATATTTGTTTGAGTATTGCTGGTGTTTTATAATGTGGGGGTACATGTAAGCGGGGCGGAGTATATAAGGGGCATAGTCAGGTGGTATAAAAAAATAAAAATAATCCATAGATGTGTGTTACGCTGTGAAGCAATCCTTTCTGCACAGGCCGGTGTCGCACTGATAAATGGTGTCATTTCTTATCCCCCTTTTGGTCCACACTCCGCGCCTTTGTAGTTTGGGGAATTTTGCTGGGAAAGTATTATCCTGGTATAATACGGGCACCGTCGCTTCCATCGGATATGATTGGGCCCTCCCTTCCTGGTTCCCTAATTTTAGGTCCTTGATAAATCGCCTCTTGAAACAGAAGAAATGTTCTCCTCGGGCACAACTGCATATTTTTTTATTTCCTGACTTATTGGAGCCATAACTAATTTTATTTTTCATAGACGTAGCGGTATGAGGGCTGGTTTGTTGCGGGACGAGCTGTAGTTATTATTGGTACCATTTTGGGGTACATGTGACTTTTTGATCACCTTTTATCCTATTTTTTGGGATGCCAGGTAAACCAAAAAACGCAATTCTGGCACAGCTTTTTTTGGTTTTTTTTTATACAGAGTTCACCACGCATTATAAACTACATGTTACCTTTATTCTGCGGGTCAGTACGATTCCAGCGATACCTCATTTATAGAACTTTTTTATGTTTTACAACTTTTTGCACAATAAAATTACTTTTGTAAAAAGAATGTATTTTTTCTGTCGCCAAGTTGTGAGAACCATAACGTTTTAATTTTTTTGTCGACGGAGTTGTATGAGGGCTTGTTTTTTGCGGGACGAGCTATAGTTTTTATAGGTACCATTTTTGGATACGTGCGACTTTTTGATCACTTTTTATTGTAATATTTGTAGGGCAAAGTGACTAAAAAACAGAAACTCTGGTAACGTTTTTTACGGGTTTTTTTTACGCTGTTCACCGCGTGCAATAAATAATATAATATTTTGATACCTCCGGTCGTTACGGTCGTGGCGATACCAAATACATATGGTTTATTATTATTTTTCAATAATAAAGGACTTGATAAGAGTAAAAGGGGGATTGTGTGTTATTTGATTACTTGAAACTTTTATTGTTTTCAAACTTTTATTTTTTGCACTTTTTTTTACACTTTTTTATACTTTTTTTACACTTTTTCTCAAGTCCCACTAGGGGACTTGAAGGTCCAACGGTCAGATTTTTTTTTTTCTAATACATTGCACTACCTATGTAGTGCAATGTATTAGATCTGTCAGTCATTCACTGACAGCAAGCCGTTTAGGCTTCGCCTCCCGGCGGGGCCTAAATCGGCTTCCGTAATGGCAGAGCAGGAGACCATTGTGTCTCCTGTTGCCATAACAGCAGTCGCCAGTCCCGATTGCCTGTCAGGGCTGGCGATCTGCTTGTAACCGCTACGATGCAGCAATCGCTTTCGATTGCTGCATCGAAGGGGTTAATGGCAGGGATCGGAGCTAGCTCCGGTTCCTGCCGTTACAGGTGGATGTCAGCTGTACAGTACAGCTGACTTCCACCGCTGATGACGCCGGATCAGCTCCTGACCCGGCGCCATCTTGCCGGCAGCTACGGAAGCCGATCAGGCTCCGCCGCCGGGCGGATCTTGACCGGCTTCGGTGCTAGGCAGACCGGGAGGCCAGTATTAGGCCTCCGGTTGCCATTGCAGCCACCGGAACCCCGGCAATTTCATTACTGGGGTTCCGATGAGCTGCAAACACCTTAAACGCTCAAACGCGATCGCTGCACTTAAGGGGTTAATGGCGGGGATCGAAGCTAATTTCGGTCCCCGCCGTTACAGTCGGATGTCAGCTGTAAGATACAGCTGAGATCCGGTGATGATGGGATCGGCTCAGCTTCTGAGCCGGTGCCAAACGTTTGACGTACATGTACGGCAAGATGCGGGAAGTCAGTACTTTCCATGACGTACATGTACGTCAAATGTCGGGAAGGGGTTAAAGGAGTTGTCTGTTTTTGACAACCCCTTTTTGTTAGAAGAGTCCCCTGACTATAAGCGGATCACAGGGTGTCTGGCTGCCGGGAGCCCCTGTAATCTGCTATTACCTGTATCAGTTGGTGAGTCTGTCAGTAAGCATTCAATATCCCTGCAAAGTCACTGCAGACAAAATTAAGCATTACATCATACCTTCTATACTTTTGTCTTTTTTGACACAAAGGTATTTAACATTGCATAAAGTTCTCATTGAAATCCATGGGCTGTCTGTATAGAGCAAGGACATGCTCTTTGTAGTCATTCTTCACTTTGACTAATAGATAAGGGTCCTGAACAGGGGACACCCCCTTATAAACACAGAATTGTTTGACTGTAGGGTTTCTAAACCAGAAAACCCATTTTATACATACAGCAGCTGTCACCAACTCGTCAACTGTAGTTTTTTATTTTCTAATTTTTGCACATTTTATTTATTTTTGTTAAAAAAACACATTTGCGTATACATAAGACTTTAGCTTTTCATGGATCAGTTCACAAGATTAAGCCGATCAAAAGCAGGAAGTGCTGTGGTAAAACTAGATATGAAGTAGAAAGGCTTGGCAGAAAAACAAACTTGTGTACTGATCCCATGGCTCATACAAGCTGCATATAGAAGTTTCCGATCATTCATTCTGATGAAGTGGTCATACTATTACTTTTTTTTATCTGATAGCAGTAGTATAATTACAATGAATGAACTGTGACTTCTATGGACACTGACCCCACAACTCATACAGCAGTTTGGGTATTCATTATTACAGAGCTGTTCTGCACTGCTAGCTTCATGTGAACTATATGATATTATGGATAACTGGCTGCTGTATGAGGCCGCAGTGTTCATCTGATGTATTGTTGGAGCTGCCTATCATATATTAGCTGGGTGATCTTAACTGAATAGTTACATTTAGCCCTGACAATTATTTGTGAAGTCATTGTTTGTGAAGTAATTGTATAAACTGCTTGTAAGCATACAAGGGTAGCCATGGTGAAGTATGACATTATAATTATAGGCTGCCGTATCTATTAGACAAGTCCATATATCAGAAACTATCGGCACTACTCCACAAACGTCAATTAGCATGCAACAAATTCCTTTGCTGAGACCAGTAGTTCCACATTTTCAAATAGGTGGTGCAATGTGTAAATAGTAGCCAGCAACAATCACACAAGGTAAAGGTCCTCTTACATACCCCGATATGGATGTTGAAAATGAAAGTCAATCAACGGGAGAGCTCGTTGATCGGTGCTCGTTTGCTCCTTTCACAAGGAGCTATGATCAGTTATGTATGGGGACGAGCGATCAGTTATGTATGGGGACGAGCGATCAGTTATGTATGGGGACGAGCGATCAGTTATGTATGGGGACGAGTGATCAGTTATGTATGGGGACGAGCGATCAGTTATGTATGGGGACGAGCGATCAGTTATGTATGGGGACGAGCGATCAGTTATGTATGGGGACGAGCGATCAGTTATGTAAGGGGACGAGTGATCAGTTATGTATGGGGACGAGTGATCAGTTATGTATGGGGACGAGCGATCAGTTATGTATGGGGACGAGCGATCAGTTATGTATGGGGATGCTACTACAATCATTCATCCCCATACATTTACATCATGTCGGCAGCACATCTCCCTGTTTACACAGGGAGATGTGCTGCCGACTAGTGACAATTTTATTGGCCGCATAAATGAGCAGATCAGCCGATAAACGAGGGTTTGCTCATTCATTGGCTGATCATTGTCCTGTTTTCACAGGGCAATGATCGGGGATTAGCATTCATATGAACGCCCATTGGTCCGTGAAAAAGGCCCTTAAGAAAAGAACCATGACACTCACCAGTTGAAAACAGTAGTCTGGTAGTATTGGTAGATGTCAGCAGAGTCTAGTGAATGAAGTTGAATAAACGAAACATTTTTCTTTTCTTTTGGAGGTGAGGGCTACATTGTGTTCCAACTCCAATAAATGTAGCTCTTCAGTGTTGGAGATTCTGTTTAAGTAATGCAGACTATAATTTATTATTTTACACTGAATTCTGGTTATAAGGAAAATTTTGATGAGTGAATTTTTATGTTAAAGACGACCGCCAACATTTTGTATATATTGGGCTGTTACTTAGAGGCTGATGCCTCTTTATAGACATACCAAGCCAGTGTCGAAAAACTGTTCATCATAAGGGTATGTGCACTCACAACTCAAAAACGTCTGAAAATATGGAGCTGTTTTCAAGGGAAAACAGCTCCTGATTTTCAGCGTTTTTTTTAAGCCACTCGCGTTTTTCGCTGTGTTTTTTACGGCCGTTTTTGGAGCTGTTTTTCTTTAGAGTCAATGAAAAACGGCTCGAAAATGAGGCGTAAAAAAACACCCCGTTGGAACAGAATTTTGTATTTCCCATTGAAATCAATGGGCAGCTGTTTGTAGGCGTTCTGCTTCCGTTTTTTCAGAAATTTTTCGAGGCATAAGCGCCCCGAAATACACCTGCAAACACTACGTGTGCACATACCCTTGTGTGTAATTAAAAAAGGTTGGAAAATCTGGCATCCTGTCCAAAAGTGTTAGGGCTGAAAATTCTGCCTCAAAATTCCGTCTGGAACTTTGAGGCAGATTTTCATCTGCCTGCATGCCGTTTGCCACATTTTTCGCTGCATTTCTCACTGCATTTTTCGCCTGTGGGCAGTGAGGGCCTCGGGCAAAAACGCTGCGAAAAACGTTTTCTCCACGTCCCATTGATGTCAATAGGAGGTAAGAGACGTAAACGCCCGAAGATAGGGCATGTCGCTTAGTTTTCCCGTGAGCCGGTTTTAAAACTCGAGGGGGAAAAAACGCCTCTGCCTCCCATTGAAATCAGCGTCTAAAAACGTGTAAATAAACTCTGTGTGAAAAGGGCCTTAGGGTGCAGTCACATGCAGAAATTTCTGCAACTGAAAATCAGTTCTATTCATTAGAATGGAGTTGTTTCTGCAGCAGGTGCATGGATTTCTGCAAATTCCATTCAGATGAATGTACTTGATTTTCAGTTGCAGAAAAATTTTGCAACTAAATTTGCCGCTTGTAACTGCAGCCTCATTGTTGGCATTGGCCGACTACAGTGGACAAGGCAATCTAATATAGTTGCGGTGTTGGATGCCCTACAGGCATAAAAAAAGGAACGATCTACAGTTGCCAAAAGTTCTGTTTTATTATTGAGTGGATCCAAATCCCCATTCCTATGAATGGCAACATACATACACATAACTACAATTATTCAAGCTACTTATAACATTGATGTGAATAGTGATTTTGGCCATTAGGCCAGGATCACACGCTGTTTTGATGTTGTTTTTGTGACAGTTTTTGTCTCAGCTTTTTTAGCCAATGCCAGAAGGAGATCCAAAAGGAAGGAAGGGTATAAAGAAAAGACAGATGCATATTTTTCTTTTGTGTCCACTCCTATGTTTGGCTCAAAAAACGGAGCCAAAAACTGCATAAAAAATACGTCTGTGATTCTGGACTAAGAAACTATATTTGACAATACTGCCTTTTTGTAGCATTCTAGAATTAAACTACACACATAATTGTGCAACCACAGGTCGGATTAGGGACACCTATTACTGCTTCCGCCTTCTCATTTTTTTTTTTAAAACATTGTATTCAATGAGTGTAGTGTATAAAATAGCATTATTTACTGTCGGACTAGCGACCAAATATGTGATCACTGGGATCCAATTGAATCAAAATTTGTTCTATTGTGATAAATGTCACTTTAAAGAGTTTTACCATGAAACTGAAACTATGGCAGCTCCGGTTATATGGGAAAAGTGAAGTGTAAATACCACTATCACTTTTAGTCATTAGCTACACAGTGACAGAAAAATTTGACTTTAAAGGAAATATGTCATATAAAGAGCATCTATAATATTTTTATAGTATTGTGCTTCAGTGTGTGCCTTTGCACCCGCTTAAAAGTTCCCCAAACTTCCATACAGGACGCCATTTAATAGCGCTCCATATTTAAATTACCGTACATTGCCACCCTGGCCTTATGTGATGCAAGGCACCTCGTGGTTACAGCTTATGTGCTGAAAGGATAGGCAGGAACAACCACTATTGCACTTACTAAAGCTCAGTGAAGCACAATACTGCGAGTGTCTTATAGATGCTCTTTATTAAATGGGTCTGTCTGGTGATATATTCCTTTTAATTATTCCCTATGGGTAAAGATGTTGCAAACAACTTTCGACTATCACAAAATTCACTTGTTATATGAATTTTTTTTGAGTCATTTTAACTCTTGTACTTTGTGGTACAAAAAGAGCTTTTTTGTTTTTCTGCTAGGTCTGGTATGTTCTCATATTTCTTCCAGAATTTGGGGTATTGAAGATGCACCTTCGTATATGTAGTATAGATAGTGCCCACCTTGTATATTTTTCAACCATTATCACAACATTTCTAACACAATCAAACATTTTTTTTAAACCCATAGTGATAAACTGAACATGCACCAGGATTTCATAGCAGCCTGCGTGTGACTTTCTGATATCCTGTATCTCCAGCCTTAATGTTATACACTATATATAATGGACAAATAACACTGCCATGCCATGACCACATAGAACTACCAATTTAACCAATAATATCACCATATGGTCCCCAAACAGTGGTCACATACCAGTTCTACACGGGCGCTTTGCAGAGTATTATTAAGCTGTGAATAAGGTACAATTATATCCAGGTGACTTACAGGTGACGCTTTTCTGATTGGAGTTGTTCACTTTTCCTTTTCTCTCCACCACTTTCCAGTCCCCTTCCAGCCTGGGCAGTCGATACAGATGGAGGAGAGTGACACTGCAGAATTAAACTATATAGGATTTGTTTGTAGTCTTTAAACATAGATCTGCATAGGAGCTGTACACACAAACGGTAAATAAATTTTATCAATACTTTTTGTAATGTTGCTTCACTTTTTATATTTCATTCCTTGATATAATGGAAAACATTTCCATTTTGGGCTTGCAGTACCTGTTGGCTCAGCAGACAAGGGAATTTGTAATGCCTGTTGGTCAAATATTTATTGGAAGCTCTATTCCTGATATCCAGTGATTTCTACATAGCTTAAAGTGCAGCTAAACATTTGACAAACTTCTGACATGTGATAGAGACATGTCAGAAGTTTGGATTGGTGGTGGTCCGAGCACTGAGGCCCCCACCAATCGCTAGAACGAAGCAGCTGAAGCGCTCGTGCAAGCGCTTAGCCGATTCGTGTCTCTTCGGCTATTTCCGGAAATAAATCTATCCGTGTACGGACTCAATAGAAAGTTTATGAGCCAGTACACCGATACATCGGCTTTCCGGAAAAAGCCGAACAGACACGAAGCAGCTGTGCGCTCCCAACAAGGGCTTCAACTTTTCGTTCTAGCGATTGGTGGGGGACATGTCAGAAGTTTGTCAAATGTTTAGCTACACTTTAAGCAGTTGGGACTAGTGATATCATTGCTTCTGTGCAGTGATCACACCTCCTTCAAGCCAAGCACAGACCAGTCTGATCAGCTGAGCCACAGTGGAAGTAGGACAAACAAGTCATCAGCTTTCCTCTTTGTCCTTTTGTTCACTATGGCAAGTTGTGTATCCTGGAATAGGGTCACTACTTAGCATTACAATGAAGAAGTGAAGCCGGTACACTTGAATTGCATGATCAATTTCATTAGCAGTTGTAAGCGAAGCTTGACTGATATTTCAAACATCAATATATTATACTGTGTTTGCATTATATCTAGTAAGATCACATAAATTGGCACTGCAAGGATTGTTCATAAAATGCTTTCTAGAAATACTTTCAGAATAATAATGTAGTGAGAGATCAAATTCCTATCAAACCAGTTTCTCAATTCTATAACAATAGTTCTGCCAAGCATGAGCTCTACTTGTTTTCCTCACAAAAGATAACTTTTTCCAATGTTGGGACTTCCCTTTTCCTCTATCGTTTATCAGATAACTTACAAGCTTAAAGAGGCTCTGTCACCAGATTTTGCAACCCCTATCTGCTATTGCAGCAGATCGGCGCTGCAATGTAGATTACAGTAACGTTTTTATTTTTAAAAAACGAGCATTTTTGGCCAAGTTATGACCATTTTTGTAGTTATGCAAATGAGGCTTGCAAAAGTCCAAGTGGGTGTGTTTAAAAGTAAAAGTCCAAGTGGGCGTGTATTATGTGCGTACATCGGGGCGTTTTTAATACTTTTACTAGCTGGGCGCTGTGAAGAGAAGTATCATCCACTTCTCTTCAGAACGCCCAGCTTCTGGCAGTGCAGATCTGTGACGTCACTCACAGGTCCTGCATCGTGTCGGCCACATCGGCACCAGAGGCTACAGTTGATTCTGCAGCAGCATCAGCGTTTGCAGGTAAGTAGCTACATCGACTTACCTGCTAACGCCGATGCTGCTGCAGAATCAACTGAAGCCTCTGGTGCCGATGTGTCCTCGCTCGTCTGACACGATGCAGGACCTGTGAGTGACGTCACAGCGTGATCTGGCAGAAGCTGGGCGTTCTGAAGAGAAGTGGATGATACTTCTCTTCAGAGCGCCCAGCTAGTAAAAGTATTAAAAACGCCCCGATGTACGCACATAATACACGCCCAGTTGGACTTTTACTTTTAAACACACCCACTTGGACTTTTGCAAGCCTCATTTGCATAACTACAAAAATGGTCATAACTTGGCCAAAAATGCTCGTTTTTTAAAAATAAAAACGTTACTGTCATCTACATTGCAGCGCCTATCTGCTGCAATAGCAGATAGGGGTTGCAAAATCTGGTGACAGAGCCTCTTTAAGGACAAGAAACATGACTTACCTCTAGGATAGTATGTAACGTAAAGCTCCATGTGGAGTCACTTAAATAATGAACAAAAAAATATACAAATTTGCAATGAAGCAAAATGGATGCCTTTATTTCCAGTCAAGCTATAAGAATATGTGATGTATATGTAAATAAAATATAACTTTTAATGGTTAGGATTAAATATAATTAGAACAAAGACAAGAATCAAAATCTAAAATTTAGCCAGAGTTCACTGACAGGTGGATTTGTATCGATCAGATGCAAACAGTGTGTAGTGTAAACTGTCTGCCTTTGTGTCTCCTGCGGCGTCTGCAGAACACCGGGCGACACAATTGAGTGGCGTATATATCTTAGTCAGTGGAGACTCTGAAGTTAAAAATATTATGGAGGCCCCCCCGACATGTTTCGCTGCATACGCAGCGTCTTCAGGGGTTCAAATGGGGCATCTAACGGCGCGTGAAAGGTCCGTCCCTCTTAAGCCCTCGGGCCGCCATGACAGTGGGCGTGGCCAATAATAGGCCAATTGGAGAGGTCAACACAGTCTGGCCGTGATGTGTATGACTGACATCCAAGTCAGCCATACAGTAGTTAGAAAAGAATGCACCAATCACGCAGGGGCAAGCGCGCCTGCGTGATTGATGTTAGAATGCGATGAAGGAGAAATTAAACTAAGTGTGGGGAAACGCGACTGCGCATGTCACCACACTTAGAAGATAGAGAGGTAAATACTGATTGTCAGCGGAGCATTTAACAAAAGGTGAGCGAGAGGGTACATTCCCTATGTGTCTAGGAGATGTATAGGAGGGACCATATAGTAGATAAGAATAGTTAAAAGTGGGAATGTGAAAGATTTAAAGTATTAGAACTGTGAGCGCTAAAAGAATATTAAACAACGTTAAAGGTGTGAGTGAGACATGACTATCATGTATGTATAAACATGACAGAAATTCAGTGGCTAGGGTGAAAAATAAACATAGTGAGAGGAAGGGGAGAAAGAGGGAGAACCATGATATATGGTATATGCTAGGGAAATGATAAAAATGTGTGGTGCTGGGGAATAAGGGATGTGGTGGCTAGAGTGAGGACATGAAGTGAATATATGAAAATAAGGGGAAGGGGAGGGAAAGGGGGATAAAGTATCGTGTATTGTAAATATATGGTCCTGAAAGAAATACAAGGGATATATTGCTGGCATAAGCGAAAAGTAATTTTGATGTAAAAGAAATTTTTGAATGGTAATGGTGCTAAAAATAAAATCAGATGATAATGAAAATAAGATTAAACATGAAATAATAAGAATAACTAAAGTTGAGAAACGGAACATTGTAAATAATACATAAAGCTTAGTAGCATATGAAATACGCCGTATAAATAAGTAAATAAATTTATTTAAGAAAAATGTCCAAGTTGTCAGAGTATTAATTCATAAGTATCAGTATTTTTTAACTATAGAGTCACACATATAAATAGAAATGTGTAAAGTGGCGATCTGAAGAAAATTATCCAAGACTGAAGTAAATATTAAATAGAAGGTATAGTACCTATTGAAGAAAAGCTGTGTAAGTGAAGCCTTCATTAAGACCAAGGGGACTCAATGAGCTCAACCTATGGATCCAACGGGCCTCTTCTTGAAGTAATTTCCTATCAAGATTACCAGCTCTGGGTCCCAATTGTAATTGGGTAATACCCCAAATTTGGAGATTCTTGGTATTACCATCATGTATGGATCTGATGTGTCTGGCGAGTGGAGTGTCCTCATCATTAACAACTGTACTCAAATGTTTTGAAATACGTCTTCGTAGTTGCTGTATGGTTTTACCTACATATAATTTCGGACAGGGGCATTGTATAGCATAAACAACTCCACTGCTTAGTTTAATTTCTCCTTCATCGCATTCTAACATCAATCACGCAGGCGCGCTTGCCCCTGCGTGATTGGTGCATTCTTTTCTAACTACTGTATGGCTGACTTGGATGTCAGTCATACACATCACGGCCAGACTGTGTTGACCTCTCCAATTGGCCTATTATTGGCCACGCCCACTGTCATGGCGGCCCGAGGGCTTAAGAGGGACGGACCTTTCACGCGCCGTTAGATGCCCCATTTGAACCCCTGAAGACGCTGCGTATGCAGCGAAACATGTCGGGGGGGCCTCCATAATATTTTTAACTTCAGAGTCTCCACTGACTAAGATATATACGCCACTCAATTGTGTCGCCCGGTGTTCTGCAGACGCCGCAGGAGACACAAAGGCAGACAGTTTACACTACACACTGTTTGCATCTGATCGATACAAATCCACCTGTCAGTGAACTCTGGCTAAATTTTAGATTTTGATTCTTGTCTTTGTTCTAATTATATTTAATCCTAACCATTAAAAGTTATATTTTATTTACATATACATCACATATTCTTATAGCTTGACTGGAAATAAAGGCATCCATTTTGCTTCATTGCAAATTTGTATATTTTTTTGTGACAATTTAATGCCTGCCAGCCTGCTGGGTCTCTTCTCATTCATACCTGCCACTTAAATAATGAAATCACTTAACAAACGATTACCTGATATTTTTATTATCAGCATCCGTTCCTATATAAGCAGGTGCAATGGAGCTATTGAATAAGAGCCACTGAAGGGTATTTTACGCAAACACCATTTTACAGTTTCCATATGGAATTAATCTACACAACAATTAGTAAGTTTGTAAATACATTACTTATGTTGTATTGATCTTTTCTGAATTACAGCCTGTATTATAGTCCAGTGCAGCATTTACAATTCTGCAGGCTTTAGAGCTGAAATGCTCAGACATTCCTTACTGACTCAAAGCCTGTATAAAGCTTGCTCTACGGACTTGCATTCTGCAACTTTTCTGTTGCATTACAGTTGCACTGTTAGGGATGTGTCTGGCTACAAGCTTATTGACGGTTTCCAAAAACAGCCAGCAGAGTTATGAATGCAGCTCTGGAATAATATACAGACTGTATATCATGATCAGTGCAAGTTAAGAAGTGTAATGATTTTACAAAGTTACACAATTCACTACGTAGATTGTAATATTAAGTTCCAATGTGAACAAACTCTTTAAAGTAGCTCCAACTTTGTGTGCCCTTGGACACTGTGTATGAAAACAGCCAAGATTTATATTTATCCCTTTGATACTGTCGTGCGTTATTATCTAACACCTACAACTACTGCCAGAATGTTAGTGATACAGTTAGCATACTCCAATTTCAGTGCTGGCCTAGACACTTGCCTACATTGCCTATACAAACCTACTTACCTATAAACAGATCTTAAGCAAATTAACTAAAACATCTTGTGAGTTAGTACTTTGCATTTCTTTCATATGTACAGTATTTCAATGCATTAAACATATTCTTGTGTATGATCTTTATCATGCAAACAACATTCCAGTCTGTTAAGTTACTCTGGCGGACTGTTTAATGCTTCGTATTGTTTGTATGGCATACATATAGACACACAGGGATTATGACCTTGCATTAATGTCCACAACTGTGGAATCTTACTTTATTTGCCAATGACTGTTTGTAGACAGTACGTTTCATGTGACGCAAGTTCTCGGTTATTTGTTCTAGTTATAGCTGAAAGTTAGCCAGAGGCTAATTTACCTGTTACTTGAGATACTGATCTGTAGACTATAAAACACTTTCCCTTTGTTAAATGAATGTTATCATTGTGAATCTATATAATATGTTACTTAAAGGATGCTGAATTCTCTTCCTAGTTTTGTTCAAATGAGGCTGTGTTCAATCCCTCTTTTCCCCAATGGCAGAGAGATCATTGATTAGACCCCACAGATATGAGATTGTTGCCAGTTCCAGATAAAAATCAAAAATTTGAATCTCATGTGTATGGATAATTTAAAGTGGAACTTAACTCACACCTGAAATGTTGTAAAATGTTATCTAGTTACATTATCTGCCAAGAAAGGATAACCTATGCTTATCCCTTACTTGTTAAAAAAATTACATCATATTTAATAGCATTCAGATCTGGTGCGTAGGAGATGAGGACGTAACTGGGAGTGGGGCTGATGTGGGTCTAACATATTCATTCTTTTAACATCCCATTGTCGACATTTTAACATCCAAAAGAATGTACAGCTGGATATTTCCTTTACCACATAAGTGCTCTATTTGCATATAAAAATATCATACACATATAGATGTGCTCAAAACATCATGCACATACAGTAGTAAATGTTCAACTTATATCTGGTGCCTTCATTAAGCAATTTTAAATATTATTAAATAAACCTCTGGACATCCTGTTTTACAAGTTTGACCACTCAGCACTAAGTTGGCCAGGGGGTATCCATCTGCTGGAAGACTTCACGATCGCCTGAATATGGCGTATATATGTTGCGGCATAAAAGGGGTTTCAAACTCATAACAATTCCATTCTACAAGCTTGCAATGTAACAAAAAACTTTATAATATGCTTTATCATTTATTATATAGTTTTACAATTCATTGCCATTCCTGCGCTACCAGTCATTGGGGTCCCCTGCTTGACATTACAACATTATGATGGCATATCAGATGACCGAGGCAGCCAAAACCTTTCCATTTACTTGGTTAGGGTATGTTCGCACGCACTAATTACGGACGTAATTCGGGCGTTTTTGCCCCGAATTACGTCCAAAAATGTGCCTCGATAGCGCTGACAAACATCTGCCCATTGAAAGCAATGGGCTGACGTTTGTCTGTTCACACGAGGCGTATATTTACGCGCCGCTGTCAAAGAAGTGACCTGTCACTTCTTGGGGCGTAATTGGAGCCGTTATTCATTGACTCCAATGAAAAGCAGCGCCAATTATGTCCGTAATGGACGCGGCGTTCAAGCGCCTGCACATGCCGTTACGGCTGAAATTACGGGGATGTTTCCTCCTGAAAACATCCCCGTAATTTCAGCCGTTACGGACGCTGTCGTGTGAACATACCCTTACAGCTAAAAAGCCAAACCTACACCTAAGCAAATGAATTAACACGCTTTCATAACAGTGTTTAATAATATGTTTGTGTGTATCCGTAATGAACATAAAATACTCATGTCTTAAAATCTAAATTTGCTTGCCAACGGTGGCCCAATAGCAAGAACAAAACATGGCCATTTTTGTTTGAAGGTTCCTAAGTGGACAAACAAATCTCACCCTATCCCACTTGTCCCTTGGCTAGCTGATAATTTCCAGAAGATATTGACAGACAGAGACATAACAAGGGTGACCTGGGGCAAAAGCCCAACCACCCATGGGCTAAGGTTGGGAATGAGGAACCAGTGTTTTACGAAGCTCCAGCTTGACGTCGGGCCACTCTTGCTTGTATATTTTATGTAACTTGATTCAAATGACTTGGATTTCTGTTTATCCTGGTACAATACTGCTGTACACACAAGATAACTGTGAGGCTCTTACGTCAGTTAGGAATTATCATAAGTATATCTCAGTAGACATATGTCGGCTTCACCAGCTGTTCATCTTAAATCAAAAATATAAAACGATCATTTACAGTAGCTGGTTTATAGCATTTAAAATAGCAATACTGTAATAAATGGAGCAGTCATTAAGAAAAAAACTTTAGAATAAGATTCAGGCATTGGTGCAAATTCAAAATATCATTTGTGATGAGGAAATACACTACTGTTAAATAGGATTTTACTATTTCTGAAGTAGCTGAATAAATTTGTTTATATTAAGAACCCAAAATTTGAGGCATGTACCGATGGAGTATTCTGGTTCCACCAAACAAATATTACAAATAAATGTAACTTTATATTATACAAAAAATAACATTTATTTGCGTAGGTTGGAATACATCTTTAAGGAGAAGGTATGGCACCCAGAAAAAAGCTGTGTAGTGACTATAAAACAGGTAATCCATGAAGTGCTAGATAGGTGTGCCCCTCTTATTTGATATACACTACCGTTCAAAACTTCAGGGTCACTTAGAAATTTCCTTATTTTTGAAAGAAAAGCACAGTTTTTTTCAATGAAGATAGCATTAAATTAATCAGAAATACACTCTATACATTGTTAATGTGCTAAATGACTATTCTAGCTGAAAACGTCTGGTTTTTAATGGAATATCTACATAGGTGTATAGAGGCCCATTTCCAGCAACCATCACTCCAGTGTTCTAATGGTACCTTGTGTTTGCTAACTGTGTTAGAAGGCTAATGGATGATTAGAAAACACTTGAAACCCCTTGTGCAATTATGTTAGCACCGCTGTAAACAGTTTTGCTGTTTAGAGGAGCTATAAAACTGACCTTCCTTTGAGCTAGTTGAGAATCTGGAGCATTACATTTGTGGGTTCGATTAAACTTTCAAAATGGCTAGAAAAAGAGAGCTTTCATGTGAAACTCGACAGTCTATTCTTGTTCTTAGAAATGAAGGCTATTCCATGCGAGAAATTGCCAAGAAACTGAAGATTTCCTACAACGGTGTGTACTACTCCCTTCAGAGGACAGCACAAACAGGCTCTAACCAGAGTAGAAAGTGGGAGGCCCCGCTGCACAACTGAGCAACAAGACAAGTACATTAGAGTCTCTAGTTTGAGAAATAGACGCCTCACAGGTCCTCAACTGGCAGCTTCATTAAATAGTACCCGCAAAACGCCAGTGTCAACGTCTACAGTGAAGAGGCGACTCCGGGATGCTGGCCTTCAGGGCAGAGTGGCAAAGAAAAAGCCATATCTGAGACTGGCTAATAAAAGGAAAAGATTGATATGGGCAAAAGCACACAGACATTGGACAGAGGAAGATTGGAAAAAAGTGTTATGGATAGACGAATCAAAGTTTGAGGTGTTTGGATCACACAGAAGAACATTTGTGAGACGCAGAACAACTGAAAAGATGCTGGAAGAGTGCATGACGCCATCTTTCAAGCATGGTGGAGGTAATGTGATGGTCTGGGGTTGCTTTGGTGCAGGTAATGTGGGAGATTTGTACAAGGTAAAAGGGATTTTGAATAAGGACGGCTATCACTCCATTTTGCAACGCCATGCCATACCCTCTGGACAGCGCTTGATTGGAGCCAATTTCATCCTACAACAGGACAATGACCCAAAGCACACCTCCAAATTATGCAAGAACTATTTAGGGAGGAAGAAGGCAGCTGGTATTCTATCTGTAATGAAGTGGCCAGCGCAGTCACCAGATCTCAACCCCATAGAGCTGTTGTGGGAGCAGCTTGACCGTATGGTACGCAAGAAGTGCCCATCAAGCCAATCCAACTTGTGGGAGGGGCTTCTGGAAGCATGGGGTGAAATTTCTCCCGATTACCTCAGCAAATTAACAGCTAGAATGCCAAAGGTCTGCAATGCTGTAATTGCTGCAAATGGAGCATTCTTTGACGAAAGCAAAGTTTGAAGGAGAAAATTATTATTTCTAATAAAAATCATTATTTCTAACCTTGTCAATGTCTTGACTATATTTTCTAGTCATTTTGCAACTAATTTCATAAATATAAGTGTGAGTTTTCATGGAAAACACAAAATTGTCTGGGTGACCCCAAACTTTTGAACGGTAGTGTATATATATATATATATATATATATATATATATATATATATATATATATATATATTATTATTTTTTTTAATTATTTTTTTTAACAATATTTTGTCATTTTTATTGAAAGAAAGAAAAGTTGACATAACAGATCGTTTTTACAGAAATTGATCTGATTGTACATCGGTTTACATGTCATGCGGATACAATCAACAAGAAAAATATAATTCACATATCTGTTCCAACAATTCAGTTTTATATACTAATATACAGAGCTATGTAAAGCAGGAACGGATATTATATATGCATGTCATACGGTTGCACTGTTAGTTTAGAATACAGATAGGTTTTTTTTCCTTTTCCAAAGAACACGTAAATTCCATTGTCTCTTGAGAGTAAATTGAACAAATCTACGAACTACAATAAACAAATTTAACGGAGGTTGTTTCTCATTTATGCAATAAATGATAGTATATATATTGAGTATTTTCTTTAGTGTTTTTAATCAGTACCACTTTCTATAATGGGTCTGCTAAGCCTGAGTCAGTCCAAATATCCCAATTATTTTTGAATTTATGTACTGTTTGTTTGTTTGTTTGTTTGTTTGTTTGTTTCTAGCTTATTTGACATATTTTTAAGGGGACATTTGGATCAGGAAAAGGCTGACTAATAGGTTTATTCATGTTATGTGTTAATAACTATGACTAAGGCCCCATGCACACGAACGTAAAAACGCCCGTAATTACGGGCCGTAATTACGGCACGTTTTTACGGGCCCATGGACTTCTATTGGCCACGGGTACCTCCCTGTATGCTTACGGGAAGGTGCCCGTGCCGTTGAAAAATATAGAACATGTCCTATTTCAGGCCATAATTACGGCACTGGCAGGCCCATAGAAGTCTATGGGGCTCCCGTAATTACGGGATACTACGTGTGTGCACCCGTAATTACGGGAGCGTTGCTAGGCGACGTCAGTAAATAGTCACTGTCCAGGGTGCTGAAAGAGTTAACGATCGGCAGTAACTGTTTCAGCACCCTGGACAGTGACTTCCGATCACAATATAGAGCTACCTGTAAAAAAAAAAAAGACGTTCATACTTACCCAGAACTCCCTGCTCCTTCCTCCAGTCCTGCCTCCTGGGATGACGTTTCAGCCCATGTGGCCGCTGCAGCCAATCACAGGCCAATCACAGGCTGCAGCGGTCAAATGGACTGCCGCGTCATCCAGGGAGGTCGGTCTGGATGTCAAGAGAGGGACGCGTCACCAAGGCAACGGCCGGGTTGTATGAATTTCTCTTACTTTTTCTGCGGAAAGGGCTGTCCTTTCTCTCTATCTTGCACTGATAGAGAGAAGGGGCTGCCGATTACTTTTGCAGCGAAAACGTGCCCATAAATACTGGTGGAATACAGGTGACACCGGACCCGTATTTACGGGCACGGGTCCATAAATACTGGTGCAATATGGGTCGAATACGTGTGACCAAAGACCCGTATTTACGCCAGTATTTACGGGTGGACAAAAATACGGTCGTTTGCATGGGGCCTAAGGGTGAGTTCACACGTACAGTAAATACTGCGGATTTTCCGCAATGGATTTAGTTGTGGAAATACCACAGCATTATACAGTAGAGGCAGAGTGGATGAGGTTTGAACAAATCTCATCCACACGCTGCGTAAATGATGAGTGGAATAAATGCTCAGAAATTGACCCGCGGTGCGTTTTTTTGATCCGCAGCATGTCAATTGTATTTGTGTAAACGCTGCTTATTTGTTACGGGTTTTCCCCATTGAATTCAATGGGGAGGTAAATCCCGCAACAAATAGCAGATGTTGCGTTTTTTTTGTGTGGTGGAAAATCAGCGATTCCATTGCAAAAAAACGCAACTCCGAAAAAAATTATCTTGTGCTTACCCAGAATTCTGTGTTTCCTCGTCCAGGGCAACCACATGGGATGAAACATCACCCCAGGTGGCCAGGTTGCTGGACGGCGGAGGGTTGCGTTGCTATGGCTATGTAGGTCTAAAACTTTTTTTTTATGTGCAGTTTTCCACAGTGGACATTCTGACCGAAAAACTGCACCACAATTTGGTGCGGTTTTTCTGCCAAAATTCCCTGCGGCGCACAGGGCGGATACGCTGTGTGATTTTACGCAGCATATCCGCCCTGTGTGAACATAGCCTAAGAATACTTGTCAATTTTCAAAATGCTATGTGTTGGTCCAAGAAGCATAAGGAATTGGAAATGCCATTTATTAGATTACTGGCAAGGCAGACATAGTATAGAAGCAGTTCCTGGAGCTGCTATAAGGCTTGGCATTTTGAGAGGAGGGCACCAACTCAGGTTGGCACCTTCTTCATGGGTGGGCTAATTTCCACAGGGATTCTCTTTGTTAGCAAACAAGAGAGGTAAGTGGGGGAGGGGCAGTGTGAGTCCTTCTGCTATTGTTTCTAATGATGAGAAGGTAACATAAGGGCTGGGAACAGGCAACAATGCCCTGCACCCAGGGTGATAATATTGGTGGTGGGTGATCATTTTGATATTCACTATAATACTAGCCTAACTTGTATTGACTGAAATGAAATAACTTTCTGTAGAAGTGGATTTGATGAGTAATAAATGCTTATAAATTTAATGTGAGTAAAATACAGCATTATGTGCACTATATAATCACCAGGTTTATAACATAGCACATATTAATTGCGAGGAAAGTATTAAAGCATTTGTGCAGGACGTGTCTGAGCGAAACACTGTGAGAACTGAATTATCAGATGTGATATGACAATAGTCTAGTCTAAAAAGCCTCCACCTATATCTGGCAAAAGCCATAAAACATCAACACCCATTAAAATAGACCTTAAAATAGCTTTTGGCTCAGCCCTATTCATGAAAACATTCTAATAATCATTTTTAAGGTGCAGAGAATCATTATCATAATTATAAAAACAATCACATCAACAGGAGAAAATTTGCATTGTGTGTGACAGACCGAGGAACAACACTGGAACAATTGTGTTATTAAGTGATTACTTGCTCGGTGGCAGAGACACAACTGTACCAAGCCTATTATACACTTAATCTCTACTGTTCGCTCTAATAATAAAGTGTCAAAGTTACTGCTGTTTATTATAAAAAATCAATCTTTATTCAAAATTATAATCCTATTTCTTTTTAAATATACCCTCAGGTTATGGAGATTTTAATATGATAACTTGTTGGAGCAACACTCTGGTATTATACTACTGGGATCACAAAAGTCACGTTCACAATTTCCTTTTTTTAAACAAAAAAAACCTAAATGCAGGTCCTTGAAATGTCCTCCCCTGCCAATTTGTTAAACATTAAGGGTATGTGCACACACACTAATTACGTCCGTAATTGACGGACGTATTTCGGCCGCAAGTACCGGACCGAACACAGTGCAGGGAGCCGGGCTCCTAGCACCATAGTTATGTACGACGCTAGGAGTCCCTGCCTCGCTGCAGGACAACTGTCCCGTATTGTAATCATGTTTTCAGTACGGGACAGTAGTTCCACGGAGAGGCAGGGACTCCTAGCATCGTACATAACTATGATGCTAGGAGCCCGGCTCCCTGCAGTGTGTTCGGTCCGGGACTTGCGGCCGAAATACGTCCGTCAATTACGGACGTAATTAGTGTGTGTGCACATACCCTAAGACTGCAGAGAACATTATACCTAGTCTTCTATGCTCCCTAAACTAGGGCCACCAATAGCATATTGACACCTAGTAGTCCATGTTGACTTTCACATGTAAACAAAAACATTTTTCATCCATACTTTCACTTTATTTTAAAAAAAATATATAATAATAATAAAAATAAATAAAAAAATGAAATACAAAATAAATATATATTTTTTTTTCTCGTGTGCTGTATATATATATATATATATATATATATATATATATATATATATATATATAGTCTCCTTTTTATTTATATATTTTGTTAAAAAGTAAACAATCAGTAAAAAAATACAACAATAAAGGACACATAATGGGGGAATGGTAGGCAGGCAATTATACGGCTGGCTTTAAAAAAAAAGACCAGCCAACTAATCAGGGGCACTTAGGGTATGTTCACACGGCAGCGTCCGTAACGGCCGAAATTACGTGGCTGTTTTCAGGAGAAAACAGCCCCGTCATTTCAGCCGTAACGGCATGTGCAGGCGCTTGAACGCCGCGTCCATTACGGACGTAATTGGCCCTGCTTTTCATTGGAGTCAATTAATAACGGCTCCAATTACGCCCCAAGAAGTGACAGGTCACTTCTTTGATGCGGGCGTCTATTTACGCGCCGTCTTTTGACAGCAGCGCGTAAATATACGTCTCGTGTGAACAGACAAACGTCAGCCCATTGCTTTCAATGGGCAGATGTTTGTCAACGCATTCAAGCCGTAATTTCGGACATAATTCGGGGCTTAATACACCCGATTTACGTCCGTAATTAGTGTGTGTGAACATACCCTCAAAGCTACTAAGGTAACTCAATCTGACCCCACCCCAGCTAACCACGGAATGGGCTTTCCACCAGCTCTCCTGTTAAACCCTCCATGGTCATACACATCAGATGTATGTCGGCCGATTTAGCCGGGACTGGCCGACCATCTAATGTGTATGGCGGTGTCCCGATTCTCCTCCGACGGCAGATTGTTTTGCTCGTTATGAGATAAATCGCTGCCAGAGGAGTATGGCAGCAGCTTTCTCTCTGAGAACATATGCACACTCAGCTGAGCCGAGCATACATGTGTATGGGAGTAGTCGGGCAGAATAGCTGACGCCAAACAGCTATTCAAAATGTATGGTCAGCCTTATCCCCCACAAATTTAGCCATTTCTTAGTTTACATGATTTTTGGTAAAGTTCGGTGGCAAACGATACGTCTGCAGTTATAGCTTCTACATGAGTTATCATCTAACTTCCCTGAATAGTTCATTACCTTCAAATGAAAAAGTCATAGATGAATGCTGCTCTAATGCAAGTTGTTAACCTGACTCAAGTGCATGATAACTATGATGGTTTGTAATATTTCCCAGACATGCAGACCATTCTACGTCTACACATGCATGCAGTACTTGTGTATTTTGGATGGAACTTTCTAGCAATGGCTCGTACTTTCACTTCCCACTACCCCTAAACTAATCATATATTCTTCATCTTTATGAAAATTAAGCTTTTAGCTGTTGTTGATTTACAATGTGCTGGGACATAAAGTGTATTCAGTTCACATGTTATTATTGGAACATTTCAGCTAAAGGGATTGTTTTCAATAATAACATTGCACTGAGGACGGCTAATTATGCAATCCCCTAATACAGCGGGTTATGGAAAACCCCAGTGTTTCTTCAAGGGTTTCAGTGCTTGCCTACACAACCATGATCCATGATATTTCCCAATCTACAAGTAAGGCTTCGTTCACATCTGTGTCGGGACTCAGTTCATGGGTTCCGTCTGAGCTTTCTGTCAGGGGAATCCATGAACGGGATCCAAACGGAAACAAATAAAAACAATAGGTTTCTGTTTGCATCATCATTGATTTCAATTGTGACGAATCCAGCACATATGGCTTCTGTTTGTCACCGTTGGGTAAGGGTTCCGTAGTCGACTGCGCTATTCATTCCATCAAAACGACGGAACCCTTACACAACGGTGACCAACGGAAACCATTTGCACCGGATCCGTCACCATTGAAGTCAATGGTGATGCAAACGGAAGCCTATGGTGTCCGTTTAGATTCCGTTAATTTGTTAATGGCTCAGACGAAACCCAGGAACGGAGGCCCGACGCAGATGTGAACGAAGCCTAACTCTGACACCACTATGCAGCTCCACATTGGTGTGATATACAGTATGACTATTAATCCAAACTCCATCACAGTAACCAGGTTGATTTATAAGAGTTGTGCTGTAATTTGCTGCCATTAAAAGGGCTTGTCTCATGAAGATAATCCATCTTTAAAAAGAAACCCCAGCCATGTGTGGCAGAAAAACATTCACGCTGTTGAAGATTTTAAACAGGCAATAGCTCGCTCCTCAACGCGATCATATTGTAGTTACATAGTAAGGGTCCTCTTACACAGCCCGACGTGGGCCGTGTAAACGAGCGCTGATCAATGAGACAGCTCGTTGATCGGTGCTCGTTTGCTACTTTCACAAGGAGCTAGTATGCGGACGAGCGATTGTTACTACGATTGCTTGTCCCCATACATTTCTATCATGTCAGCAGCACGTCTCCCTGTGTTATAATATTTTCGGCTGGATAAGCGATACAATCAGTTGATGAACGAGCGTTTACACAGGGCAACGATCGGTAATTGGCCGAATAATTGGCCCATGTAAAAGGGCCTTTACACAGTTAGTTTGGTTGACAAAAGACACATGTCCATCATGTTTAACCTGGAGATGATTGAATTAAGGTGTAGTGTACATTTTAATTGGATCAATTGGTACTATGTTAAATCTAATTTTAATTGGATCATGATGAATGAACACCTCTTAGTCATTCGTCTTGATAAGAACAAACAATATGAATTTGATAAATATGGTCTATTTGGATTTTATGTCTAAAGCTTTTCATAGACATGAGACTTTTGACAGCAGATCCTTTGAATTTGACTTTATCCACCAACAATCTTGTGACTTTAGTGACCAGTAGTAATGCCATAGGTACATGACAGTCGCTTATCTCTGCTCCAGCTATAGGAACGACTTGCCATTTGTTTGACCTATCTAAGCCATGTTTATGAGAAAGACAGCAGAGATAGCTGTCGGACAATTCGAACAATCTCATGTCTATAGCCGGCTTCGTTACAGACTGTGGGTTCTCCCCAGCCTGTGGCCTCTCCTCCACTCTCCTCCCATGTTTTGTTATTTGTCACTTTTACCTCCGTACCAATTCCCTACCCAAAGTACCCTCTAATGCTAGGTACCCTACTTTGGTGTCTATCCTTCCTCTTGAAACATTTATGATATCGGTCTATTACTGAGGTGTTTTTTTCCCCCTTCTTTTACGTTCTATTGCTGTGATTGGATGTAAACCTTTGGTGATTTTTTTTTTATTGTTGATCAACTTAGATTTGATCAGTATTAGGGTTATATTGTGTCAGAGGCACACAGTAGCTGCAGTAGGTCGTGCCGTCATTCAGCTCACTGACGTATTCGGTTTACAGCAGCGTGATGCAGCTTTTATGTAAAGTAGATAGATAGAAGTGTCAGTGCTAAAACGGTCTAACATTTTGAATAAATGTATATTAGAAAAGTGTTTACAATCACAATATACATTACAATAAAACATGTCAGCATAGGTTTACATAGCCTTTAAACCTCCTAAATCTCAAATTAAAACATAATCTAATGTGCGATGTGTGATCACGCTCTTTACATCTCTTTAGAAACGAGCACATCAACACATATTTCATCTCTATTAAGTAAAGTTCATCCACAAGACTGAATAGCCATGGTGTCAAATAAGTAAACTAAAATGCGTGAGAGATCAGGCTTGGTTCAGTACTGTTTATTTACGCAAGAAATGATATAATAAATGCTGTGTCCACAACAGAAAAGCACTCAGGATATGCAGAAAGAATACATAATGCCATGTTTTCCCCATTACAGACCGAAAATAATGTGCGTCACAGGAGTGTACATTTCTATTGTAAGGCTACACACACGAGACAATAACTGTTTGCATCGTAACATTCCATGCACTCCCTCTACATTAGGCAGGAATAAAAGGGAACCTGTACTGAGATCATGTTGCCGTATCTGAGGTCAGTATGAGCTATTGACAAGGACGTGCAACATAGGCAGTAAGGTTTTTTAAATTTTTCAAAGACGAGACGTTTTTCCTCAGCACATCCGCAAAATATGGTATTAAAAAAGAGCTTTACTTCATCATCTTAAAAAGTCCATAGAGGACACGGGTAAGGCGTGTCACAGCTTACTGAAGGTTTTTTTTAAGCCCTTATTGCAGAATCACGCGCATGTACGTCATTTACAGAGGTTAGTTGCTGCAGAATCCCATACATGCACGTCCTTCTGATTGTGTAAGCACGATCGCTGCGGGAGCCCCTTAAACCCCCTTAAATGCTGCGGTCAGTAGCAACCACTGCATTTAAGTGGTTTGTCAGAGGGAGGTGGCTCAATCTGTCACTTATCGGCGGCGCACGAAAGCGAATGTGGGTCGCCAATAAAATGCCCATGGCAGCCGGAGGCCTAGCAAAGGCCCCCAGGCCTGCCATTACTCTATGCATCAGCAGGGTCTAAAATAGGTTGACAGACAATAATGCTTGGGTATACTATGTATGCAGAAGCAGTATAAAAGTGAACAAAAGATCGCACTGTGACGTTTTCTAGTGAGACTTTATTAATTGAAGTAAAATGAAATTTATTACAAGAAAAGTTCACACAAAAAGTGCTTGAGCGCAAGATACATCTTCTATGTATACAGGAGACGTAGAAGCTGTATCTGAAAAAGTAAAAACTTTTTTAATAAAAAACAATAAAAAAGTTGCTTAAAACACCATGATCCATTGTTTTAATTAAAAAAAAAAAGTGTTCAAAAGTTTACATCTAAAGCCAAAATAGGCCTGGTCATTAAGGGGTTAAAGATCACACCGGTGCCATATATAAATTATTTCATACTTTGTACACTGGATTGGGTTTAATGCAATTTGCTGGCCTCGGATCTATCTGATGGGCAGTTCTCCCCTGCCTTTCCTTTCCCTCTTCCCTGTGATTGATATATTTCTCCCCCTATCTATGTAATGTACAGATAAAGATCTGTCAATCACAGGTGGATAAGTATTGGGGTGGGGATTGTAGATCCCTATCGGACACATTTCCCTAAGGCCTCATGCACACGACCGTATTTTTTCCCACCCGTAAATACTGGCGTAAATACGGGTCCGGTGTCACACGTATTCCACCCGTTTTGCACCAGTATTTACGAACCCGTGCCCGTAAATATGGGTCCGGTGTCACCCGTATTACACCCGTATTTACGGGCACGTTTTTGGCGGCAAAATAGCGCTGCACTAATCGGCAGCCCCTTCTCTCTATCAGTGCAGGATAGAGAGAAGGGACAGCCTTTTCTGTAATAAAAGTTAAAGAAATTCATACTTACCCGGCCGTTGTCTTGGTGACGCGTCCCTCTCTTCACATCCAGCCCGACATCCCTGGATGACGCGGCAGTCCATGTGACCGCTGCAGCCTGTGATTGACCTGTGATTGGCTGCAGCGGTCACATGGCCTGAAACGTCATCCAGGACTTCGGGCCGGATGTCGCGAGGGACGCGTCACCAAGGCAACGGGCGGGAGACCGGACTGGAGGAAGCAGGAAGTTCTCGGTAAGTATGAACGTCTTTTATTTTTTACAGGTTTATACTGATCGGTAGTCACTGTCCAGGGTGCTGAAAGAGTTACTGCCGATCAGTTAACTCTTTCAGCTCCCTGGACAGTGACTATTTACTGACGTCGCTTAGCAACGCTGCCGTAATGACGGGTGCACACATGTAGCCACCCGTCATTACGAGAGCTCCATAGACTTCTATGGACTGTCCGTGCCGTTATTACGGCCTGAAATAGGACATGTTCTATCTTTTTCAACGGCACGGGCACCTTCCCGTGAGAAAACGGGAAGGCACCCGTCGCCAATAGAAGTCTATGAGCCCGTTATTACGGGTCGTGATTACGACCCGTAATAACGGGCGTTTTTACGGTCGTGTGCATGAGGCGGTTAGAAAAATTTCAATAGGCTTATAGGCTTCTACAGTTTATCTCTGTCTAGCAGCAGCCTTTATTCATTTGATGGGATTGTTGACAGGATAGACCTGGGAAATTTGACAATCCCCACAGTCCTACAGGTTATTTTCAGGTCACACCACAGTATTAAGGATGCACTTATAATATAATCTCCATGATATGCCCTAAAACACTAAGCCAAAGGGTGCAACTTAATGGCCCTCGAAATACCTGATCAAGGAGCTGTCATTGGCCTTGTCCTGTGTGTAAAACAGAATCTCCGTCTTGCTGAGTTTATTCAATTGTCCTGGGGTGTCAGTGTAGAAGAAATGCTACATTTAAATCAATGGGCTGGTGTTCATTTAAATCAACTGGCTGCCCATGAAATGCATGGACATGCTGGGTCTTCCAGAGTCCTAAAAAGGCTTTCCTTCGCCTGGGGCAAAAAATCAGTTTGTTGCCCTAGCTGCACTGTATTTAAATACCTGGCCAAGGTAGAATATTATTTTGGAACCCCCTTTGCACGTGCCCCACCCCTTAGCTAAACCCCTGCTTCAGAGTGAGAGATGAACTTATGCCACCTCATTGTTGCCCTAATATAGAGGTCTGTCTGTTGGCAGATTTTCTTTAAATATACTTTGTAATCATCATTAATAGCTCATTAATTACAGTTTCTGAGATGTGTCACCTAAAACAGTTAAATATTATTGCCGAAATTAACTAAATCAGTTACATTTACTGTATGTGCAAACTATTTATGAAAGTAGGTCCATATTTTTACTAAGTGGCACTTGTAGTGCAAGCACTGGGTAAGTAAAAAAATGTCTAAAAAATGTGGACATTTCATTGTATTTTGACATAGTACATTCCTTAAACCATTATTCATTCCAAGAAGGTTTTGACTGTTTTAGGAAATGGATGGACATGCTGGCAAGTGCTGCTGTTATAATTAAGTTGTACCATCCTGAAGAAAGATGTTTTTCATTGTTGATGCATTTAACGGTCTAAATGTCTGGCTTTTTTCCACAGTATAATTTATTAGGATAGGAATTCATATGTCAAACCATTGTAATATCTTTCTTTGCCTCAAATGATCATTTACCAGGTAACTATTAAACTTGATATTTGCATTTCATCTTTGTATATGGATTAAAAGCTCTGTTGCTGCCCAAGGTGGGGGTTTTAGAATGCGGCACACCACCCCTGGTCGCTGAAGCTCAGATGGACTATAATTTATTTAATTGCCCCCGAATGCACATTTCCTCACCAATTTCTAGTTTTCTTATTTATACAGGGAAACACTAAAAAGGCAGAACATTGTTTAACATAAACTGCCCTTAATGGTGCCTTAGCTGACTGCCTACTCCACCTTCCTCTTGTACCGTTCCTACCACCAAAAATTTCAGATGGTTGAAGTGGAAGTCTTTAGCTAAACGCTAAGTAATCTTGGACACTCGACTTAGGCACTAGAACTAGACACAGATACAGGATTCAAGATACGAGATACAGGATACAGCTAAGGAACCATTTGCTAGACAAACATAGGAAAGACACAACATTGCTCAGGCACTGGGGAATAGGGCAGGCCAGATTATATATACCAGGGTGTACAGGGATAGGTTAGGGAAACTTTTAGTGGTGCGCGAGCTGGCCCTTTAAGAGACCACCTGAGCGCGCGTTCACCCTACGGGAGCGAGGACCAGGGGGCAACACATGGCGGCGTCCCTGGGGAGGAGGGAGACGCTGGCATAGGGTTGAGAGGCGCCAGCGGCTGCCAGGGTAGGTAGGATGGTGCTGGTCGGCGGGCGTCAGCATTACAGTAGGTAGCCTTCTCCTGGCATCCTCCAAAACCTGATTTGTCCATCACACTGCCAAACATTGAAGCATGATTCATCACTCTAGAGAACATATTTCCACTACTCCAGGGTCCAGTGACGGCATGCTTTACACCTCTCCATCTGACGCATGGCATTGCACATGAGGATCTTAGACTTGTATGCAGCTGCTCGTGCATGAAAACATGTTTTATGAAGCTCACGACGCACAGATCTTGTGCTGATGTCACTTCCTGAGGCAGTTTAGAACTCTGTAGTGAGTGATGTAACAGAGGATAGGGGATTTTTACAGGCCACGCGCTTCAGCACTTGGAGGACCTTATATGTAAGTTTGAGTGGTGTACCGCTTCGTGGCTGAGCTGTCGTGGCTGAGCTGCTGCTTCTCCTAGACGCTTGCACTTCACAATAATAGCACAAAAATCTAGCAGATCAGAAATTTCACAAACTGACTTTGTAGCAAATGCGGTATCCCTGAGCTCTTCAGTATGACCCATACTACTACCAATGTTTATTTATAGACATTGCATGGCTGTGTGCTTGATTTTATGCATCTGTTTCCAATGGGTGTGGCTGTAACACCTGAACGCAATAATATAGAGGGGTGTCCAGATACTTTAGGCCATATGGTCTAAGTTAATATGAGAAAATAAATATTCAAGCCCAGGTTTTGTGTCATCTGCAAATACACTTATTGAGGTATTGTTATTGGCTTTATTGCGCTGCTTCTCAATTTCGAAATAACAAAGTCAATGGTACTTATTATAGTATTAACTGTTTGAATCAAACAAGCATTGCAGTCAGAATTTCCTGTGGCATTATCTAATTATGAAATTACAAATACAAATGGCTGAGAAAATAAAACAAGGAAAGCTTTCCAGACAAAGTAAATATGATTGCACAAAAAAGGAAGAATAAAATCCTCAAAGACCCAAAGCAATAAGACTTATGAATCATAAAGATTAAATCGTCTTGCTGTGTTCTCCCCTCTAGCTATAAATACTTAGATCATGGATAAACTTTTCCTGTGTAGGTAATTTGCCTAAACAAAACATGTTTTGATGAAAAAAACTAGTTTACTCGAAGTAATGATTAATGTAAGATTTTGTACATTGAAACGGAAATCCGTTTTGTGCTTCGTTCACATCTGCATTTGTCGTCCCTGTCAGTACTTTTGTCTCTTTTGATGGCAAGACTAACGTAGCCATCAAACCACGACTCCAACGAACTCTTTTGCAAGTCAACGCCGTACGACAGATTTTCCCTGTGCTATGGCGGCAGTTGTGGCTCCCTGTGCATAGGAAGAAAGCCATAGAGCGGCAGGTTAGCAGGAATAGCGACGGGTGGGCAGGAATAGCCACTGCTTATGAACATTGAGGACTACACAGCACGCTCCTTGTAGTCCTCGATATTCATGATACGCACAGTATTTACTTTACCTCTCTAACGGTCCATATAACTAGGAATGTCCAACCTACCCCTTCCGATTTTATTATGATCTGTACTCCACCAGCAACAAGTGGATGTGCAGCAGTACACATATTTTTTTTCTGTTTGTAATCCTGCTGGGACTTGTAGTTCCAACTAGAGCTTTCCTTCCAGATGCGATGTCCACTCCCAACAGTATGTCATGTACCTTTAAAGATTAACAATACATAGAGCAATGCTGCAAGATGGTTTTAGTAAAAAAAAAAAAAAAATTGAGTTTTATCCCCCCAAAAAATACTGATCATTGAAAAGTAAGTAATATAGCGATGGAATCAGGATCTCTGTAACTCTTTAACGCAGATCGTGTAGCATAAACCTGGTGACAGATTCCCTTAAATATCTTTTTGTGTGCAGGATGCTGGAAGGAGGCGCACCGTGTAAAAAGTGAAATGTTTTAACTTCTTTTATGAAGTCAACGGTATTGTGGCATAAATACACTTCTGCTATGTTTGAGATCTATTTTACACCATTCAGAAGTTAACATTGCTTTTAGTTTTTGTTTGCTCTGTTGGAAATGTTAGGATCTGGCGTGGAAAAAGCATAAACAAAGTCGTAGACAGTGTTCATCTGGTATAAACAGTCACTCCAGGTGCAAGGGACATGTTCACTGCATGAGAAACACAGAAAGATATGCAAACCCAGACCATTTTAACCAGTGGCACAGCTATAGGGGTCGCAACGGTTGCAGTTGCGACTGGGCCCCTAAGCCCCGATACCTTAGGATGCAGATACAGTTGAATTCAATGCTGGAGCAAGGAGCTGACAGCTCCTTCCTCCAGCATTCACTGTGCCGTGAGCCATGACCAGCTCGGCGCAGACAGGCGTGATGTAGTGACGTCATTGCGCCTGTCTGTGCCGAATCTCTCACAGCACAGGCCAAAGGAGGAGAAGGATCTCCTCCACTCGTCGTGGGAACGGGGATAGGTAAGTTATTATTTTATTATTTTTCTATTAGGCACACATGGGAGCATTATACTGGGTATATGAGGTGGGCTGATATGGTGGCAGCTATGGAAGCATTATACTGTATGGGGCAGCTATGGGAACATTATACAGGTGTGGGAGATTTATACTGTATGAGGGGCATTATACTGTATGGCGGGCATTATATTGTATGGGGCAGCTATGGCTGGCATTATACTGTGGGGGCAGCTATGGGAGGCATTATACTGTGGGGGCAGCTATGAGGAGCATTATACTGTGGGGGCAGCTATGGGGGGCATTATACTGTATGGGGCAGCTATGGGGAGCCTTATACTGTGTGGTGGCATTATACTGTGGGGGCAGCTATGAGGGGCATATTACTGTGGGGGCAGCTATTGGTGGCAATCTACAATGGGGGCTGCTATGGGAGGCATTATACTGTGGGGGCAGCTATGGAGGGCATTATACTGCGGTGGTCAGCTATGGGGCATTATACTGTGTGGGGGACATTATACTGTGTGGGGGGCAGCTATGGGGGAGCATTATACTGTTTGGGGCATTATACTGTGGAGGCAGCTATGGGGGGCATTATACAGTGGGAACGGCATCCATGGTGGCTGTTGGGCAAGGCGGCTGGGCATAGGTGCATGCAGGGGTCTGGTGGTGTTGGGGAGGGGAAGGGGGCCCAAGCTGAATTCTTGCACCACGGCCCATGAGCCTTTAGCTACGCCCCTGATTTTAATGTATGTATATACTGTACTGATGACATTTACTTTTCTCCTACAACCTGGAGGCAATAAGATGGGGGTGTCTGCCTTGGGGTTACTGCCGTACATGGTTCTTTTATTCATTACAATTGATGGACCTGCTGTGAGATAAAAATAAAGTTGTGACGTAGAGCTCTTCTTGCTGACTGAATTGTGGGGTCATATCATTTTAAACAAAAAACATCAAATGATGGCATCTGCACAGTATTCTAGCCACATTACAGAACAGGAAATCCACAAAGCAGTTGGCCAAGAACTGATATACTGTCCAAAGTCATAAAGCCAGTAACTGACACAAGCAGGAAGTTATTTAAGACTTCGATAATGCAAGTATCCCACAGCACACAATTAATATACTGAGTATTTTGGTGTAAAATATATAAAATATCATTGATATGACAAAGAGAGGATAAAAAAACGAAGATGTAATGAGATATGGCTGAGATATATCTTCAGATGACTTGCCGTCAAAACATTTGAAATGTACACCTAAAAAATTATATATGTAAATAGGTAGTGTTTTCCTGCAATTTCATTTTTTTGGTGTTGAATACTTGGCTTTTATTTAGTTTCTTTCCTGCATTAGGGCAAGATCAATAACTACAGCTGAGATGCAATGGAAGTTTTTAAGGGGTTTTTCGGGACTTTGATATTGATAGCCTATTCTAAGGATATGCCATCAATATCAAATTGGTGAGGGACCGAATCCTGGCACCACTCCGATCAGCTGACTGAAGGGGCGGCAGTGCTCTGATGAATGCCACCTCCCTTCATTGTTTACAAGGAACAGCGCCGTACATTTACATATATTGGCTGTGCCTGGTATTTTATTTGAATGGGACTCAGCTGCTACAAAGTATACAGTGCTGTACCTGGTAAACAACGAAGGGAATGCGTCGCTGTTGATCCTCGGGGTGCGAGTAGTCAGACCCCCACTGATCTAATATTGATGGCCTATCCTACAGATAGACCATCAATATCAAAGCCCCCGAAAACTGAATCCATTGAGGCCAAATCAAGGGATAAGAGAGGTAGACAACTGTCTTACTAGCCTGGAGATGTACATCATAATTCACTCTAATACTCTCCTGCCAATAAACGATCGCCTCACATATACTCCAGAGATGTGACAGGTCAAGAGTAGGTTGGTGGGCAGCAGCAAGAGAAGAAAGAGAGAGCAGGAGTGGTCAGAAAATGCCATCTTTTGTGCAAACTAAAAAAGTGCATCCCTGTATACTGCAGCAAACAGAACCACCAGCTGACCACCATTAAGGATTGGGTATGTAATATATTAAATGTCTGGAGGCACAATAAATGGGCAAAAGTATTGGGACAGACCTCTTAATCATTGAATTCAGGTGTTTCATTCAGTCCCACAGGTGTATAAAATCCAGCATTTAGCCACGCAGTCCGCCTTTACATAAATTTGTGAAAAAATGGGTCGTTCTTTAGTGCTCACTAAATGCGAGCATGGTAGTGTAATAATATGCCACCATTGCAACAAGTCAGTTTTTGAGATTTCTTCTCTCTTAGGTTTTTCACAATCAACTGTGAGTGGTATTACTGCAAAGTTGAAGTGTTTAGTAACCACAGTAACTTGGCCATGAAGAGTACGTAACGTTAAAGAGAGGAGTCACAGAGTTCTGAGGCGCATACTGCATAAAAGTCGCCAACGATCTGCTGACTCAATAACTGCAGAGTTCCAAACCTTCTCTGGCATTAACATCAGCAAAAAAACTGCACCGGGAGCTTCATGGCATGGGTTTCCATGGCCGAACAGCTGCATGTAAGCCTTACATCACCAAGCACATTCCCTAGGGTCAGATGGAGTGGTGGTAAGAGAACGCCACCAGTGGACTCTGGAGCAGTGGGAACATTCTGTGGAGTGACAAATCACCCTTCTCTATCTGGCAGTCTGATGGACGAATCTGGATTTGGCGAATGCCAGGAGAATGTTATCTGTCTGACTGCATTGTGCCAATTGTAAAGTTTGCTGAAGGAGTGATAATGCTATGGAGTGGTTTTTCAGGATTGGCCTAGGCCCCTTAGTTCCAGTGAAGGTAAATCTTAATGCTTTAGCATACCAAGACATTTTGGAGAATTGTATGCTTCTAACTTTGCGGGAACAGTTTAGGGAAGGCCCTTTTCTGTTCCAACATGACTGTGCCCCAGTGCACAATGCAAGGTCCATAAAAGCATGGTTGGGTGAGTTTAGTGTGGAAGAACTTGACTGGCTCGCACAGAGCCCTGACCACAACCCCATTGAACAGCTTTGGGATGAAGTAGAATGAAGATTGCGAGCCAGACCCTCTCCTCCAAGATCAGTGTCTGACCTCACAAATGCTCTTCTGGATGAATGAACAACAATACCCACAGTCACACTCCATAATCTTGTAGAAAGCCTTCCCAGAATTGGAAGCTATTTTAGCTGCAAAGGGGGGACCTATTCCATATTAATGCCTATGGATTTAGAATAGGATGTCATAAAAGCTCCTGTAGATGTAATGTAAATCTACTTGTTCAGACTGGCTGTTGTGTATTAAGGCAGAATGTAAGCACCAGGGTAGCAGGCATACATGTTGAGGGGGTCTTCCTTTTGTGTTAACCCCTTCCCGTCTTTATTTTTCCATCGATATAGTACTATGAGGGCTTCATTTTTGCGGGACGAGTTGTAGTTTTTCGTAGCTCCATTTATTTTTCCGTACTAGGAAACGGGAAAAAAATATTTGTAGGACAGAAAATGAAAAAAACAGCGATTCCTCCATGTTTTTTTGTGCGCCGTTTTTACGGAATTCACTGTGCAATTAAAACAACATGTTAACTTTATTCTGTGGGTCAATACGATTATGGCGATACCAAATATATATAGTTTTTTCTATATTTTACTACTTTTACAGTGTAAAAAAGAAAATTTATTTTGCATTGCCAAATTCCGAGAGCCATAAGTTTTTGATTTTTCCGTCGATTACGTGGTATGAGGGCTTATTTTTTGCGGGATAAGCTGTAGTTTTCAATAATACCATTTGGTGTACATGCGACGGTTTGATCACTTTTTATTTAATTTTTTGTGGGAGATTAGGTGACGAAAAAATAGACATTCTGGTGTTTGCATATTTAGTTTTTACGGCGTTCACCGTGCAGGTTAAATAATGATATATTGTAATAGTTCAGACTTTTACGGACGCGGCGATACCAATTATGTTTATTTATTTCTTTTTTTACTATGCTCTAGGGGGAAAATAGGAAAAGGGGGGTTGTTTTGAACTTTTAATTTATTTTTTTTACACAAAGAAAAACTTTATTTAACTCATTTTTACTTTTTTTATTAGTCCCTCCTCTTTCTGATGATTTAAATGCTGCGGTCGGTATTGACCGCAGTATTTAACTAAACTAGCGGGATCGCGCTCAAGCGCGATGCCGCTAGTTACTCTGAAGTGTCGGCTGTAACATACAGCCGACACCGGCATCGTATGGAGCGAGCTCACTGCGTGAGCTTGCTCCATACTTCCCCTACCCGACTTTGGCATATGGATACGTCAAATGTCGGGAAGGGGTTAAAGGAGCAAAAAACATAAACATAAAGGTAAAGGGAGTACGGTGAGAGAGAGCCTAAGAGCACAAGGAAAAAGGATAAGTGAGATTTTAAGCGAGAGGGAAAAACAATCAAAGGACTAAATCATCGGTCAGTGTATGGAGAGCTGATTTCCATTACAACACGTACAGAATATTAATATTCATGACAAGCAGCTCAGTCAGTGCGAGAAAAATGTAAATATATATATATATATATATATACATATATGAAATACATATATTAGAGGAAGTCAAGAAGCGCTACTCCATCCGGAGGTGGAAAGAAATTGAGTTAAGTATTTAAGGAGTATTTATTAAGATAACACGTTTCAACGCCGGACTGGCACCTTCATCAGACCTAATACATATAATGAGCACACATGAACCTCAACTTGAAAACACTGGGACCCAAAGCTGTCTCAGAGAAAAGGGACTTAGTTGCCCAACCAATCAAAGCCCATCTTTTCCAATGAAGTTTAGAAAGCAGAAGATGACCTTTTATTGGTTGCTCTGGTCCATATGGCCATGATGCTCAAGGATGAACCAGACAGGCTGCTGCTGTAAAATTTTACTCATTCATATTAATGAACATAGGGTGAGAAGCTATCATAAAAGCCAAATCGGTAGTCTAAGTTGTTGTACTGCACTAGGAGGCGCCACATCTTTTTCTTTAGTTATTTGGATATGGTTTTGCCTGGCCCGCTAGTGCTCTCTCTACCCTCACCCTGCAGCCTTACCTGTTTTATAAATGTACTACGACCTTCCTTCTAACCAGGCACCTAATTAAACAGCGCTCCATGTAGGCTGCAGGAAAATGGTTAAATTCAGGTGACAAGCCTTTTATTACTGTGAGAACTGTGAATCTGTGGAATAGCCTAGCGCAGGAGCTGTCACAGCAGCAACAGCAGATGGCTTCAAAAAAGTCTTCGATAATTTCCTAGAACTAAAATATAGCAGCTCCTTTGTTAATGTGTAGAATTCTTGTTTGAATGTTGATCCAGTCAAATTGACACCTGGGATCAGGAGGGAATTTTTCATTTTTAGGGAAGATTGGTTAATGCCTTATGGGTAATATTTATTTATTTAATATATATAGATATATATATTTAAATATATATATTATTTTTTTTAAACCTTCCTCTGGATCAATAGGGGTAAAATAAAAGTCTATAATTTCTCCCATCCCTTCCCCTTCTCCAATCCCTTGGTTGAGCTTGATGGACATATGCCTTTTTTCAACTGTGCTAACTATGTAACTATGTGATTAGGTAACATGGAATATGACATGCTCCATACACACTGTTTTGTGTGTAATACAAAGTCTATGAAGCATGTCTCTTTAAAAGAGCATCCCTGGTCACAATTTAAAAAAAAATCTTTACATTCATATGTATCTTAGATAACATAAATACAAGTATTGCCATGCTGCCAGATTACCAGTAAATAGTGTCTTACTTTGGTTTCTGTCCAACATAAAACTGGATCTGAAAATGATTACTGACTTTATATTGTTTCCATATATGTTTCACTGTAGCAAAAATGCAAGCAGTTCATTCTGCACCTCAACATTTGGTATTTCTAGCCCTACGTGACAAATATTTGCACCAAAAAGTAATTTGTATTCTTCCATATTACACAAGCTTTCCATATGTTTATAGTGAATACACTGCTGTGTCTTAAGTGATATTTTCAAGTGGACAGTCTCCATACAATCTCAGCACAATATAAACTGTAATCCAGACTCTGCTGATAGTAGATTTTGCTCTAGAGTTTTTCGTTTGGTTAAGTGTGAGTGTTCACTGAGTGAGTGTTCACTAGACCTGCTAAACCCATGTTCTACAGACATAAGATAGCAAAGTAATTGAAAGCTAGAAAGAGGAAGCAAATTTTCGTTATTTTGCTTTTACATTAGCTTACAATATCCCATTGTTTTATGCCACAACGTCACTACTCAGTCTGTTATTAATTTATTAACCAATAGGCAATATTTACACTGAAAAGTGTGTCACTAAAACACATATTCTAACAACTTGTTACTGCTATATATACTATTGCTTGTATGTTACAGGTCTATCTACATTTGCAACTATTTTCTATTGCAGCCATACCTCCCAACCGTTTCGGATTCAGCGGGTCAGTCCCAGATTTCGGGCAGTGTCCCACTGTCTCGGGTGGCTGGTGGTATATCCCAAACTCCCGGTGTGAACTGTGTCTGCGTTCTCAGGACGCAGATACAGTTGAACCCAATGCTGAAGCAGGGAACCGTCAGCTCCCTGCTTAATCATTAGAAGAGAGGACTCTCCGGGCACAGCGCTACTTTAAGTGCTGAGCCCGGGGAAGCCCTTGACATCACTGCCCACATATTGACAGTGTAGTGGCTCCTCCTGTAGCAGAATCCCCGGCCAGAGCATTGCCGATGCTATTGTCGAGGATTCCGCTTCTAGAGGGAATCCGTGACATCACTGTCCATATATGAACAGTGACGTCAGTTTCTTCTCCTGGAGTGGAATCCCCGGCCATGGCGTTGTCGACGCTCTGGCTGGGGATTACACCCCTAAAGGGAGTCCCTATGGCTACAGGGGGGTGGGATCGCAATCTACAGGGGGGTGGCACTGTATTTAAGGGGGGTGTGGCACTATCTACATGGGCACTGTGGCACTATCTACAGGGGACACTGTAGCGCTATCTACATGGGCACTGGGTGTGGCACTATCTACATGGGCACTGTGGTACTATGTGGGCACTGGCACTTTATATGTGGGCACAGGCACTAGGGGCAGATAAGGGGGCATTATACTGTATGGGGGCAGCTATGGGGCATTATACTGTATGGTGGGAGCTAAAGGGCATTATAATGTATGGGGCAGCTAGAGGGGCATTATACTGTATGAGGGCAGCTATGGGGCATTATACTGTATGGGAAAGCTACAGGGGCATTATAGTGTATGGGGCAGCTAAGGGAGCATTATAGTGTATTGTGGTAGCTATGGGGGCATTATACTGTATGGGGAAATCTATAGGGGCATTATACTGTATGGGGCAGCTGTGGGGGCATTATACTGTATAAGAGCATTATACTGTATGGGTCAGCTATGGAGGCATTATGCTGTATGGGGGCACCTATGCGGCATTATACTGTATGGGGGCAGCTATGGGGCATTATACTGTATGGGGGCATCTGTGTGGGCATTATACTGTATGTGGACATCTGTGTGGGCATTATATTGTATGGGTGCATCTATGGGGGCATTATACTGTGTGGGGGCAGCTATTTGGCATTATAATGTGTGGGAGGCACTATGGGAGCATGATACTGTGTGGGTTGAAACGGGTGTGTATTGGCGGGGATTGGGCAGGATTAGAGGCGAGGCTTAAAAGGGAAAAAAATTGCCTGAGGACGCAGATACAATTGAATAAGGCAGTTGCCGGGACACGTCCGGGACAGTAATTTGCTGGGACTGTCTCTGTAAATTCGGGACAGTCTCAGCAAATTCGGGACTGTTGGCAACTGTGTACATTGGATTTGGGGCTATACTGCGACTGCTCCTGTATGGCAAGAGAAAACATGCAATGATCATAGCCTGTTGTGGCCATTTACTAACAGTGGTTAGCACTGTTGGCTTGTAGCATTGGGGTCCTCAGTTTGAATTTGACCAATGGCGACATCTGCATGGAGTTTGTATGTTCTTCCTTGTATTTTCATGGGTTTCCTCCTAGTACTCTGGTTTCCTCCCACACTCCAAAAAAAACCCACATACAGATAAAGAATTTAAATTGTGGGGACAGTGAGTGATAACTTCTAAAAATAGCGCTGTGGAATACATTGACGCTATATAAGAAACTTAAGGACTTTTAGGCCGGGACCTTTCACTGATCGCAAGAACATGGAGATGTGGCACAGATTGATTTTGTATGATGTACATTCTAAATGTAAATCCCTCTCAGTTTAAAACGTTGTTGTTCAGCAATTGCTGTGTGTATTATATGGTACTATACCCCAGCTGCTGCAGAACATCATCATACCTCAGGTGTTACAGACCTTCTTTATGAAAAGTAGGGCCTTTAATATCTATCACTATTGGACAGGAATATTAATCTCACTCCCTAAAAATAGTTTGTGCAGCAGCTGAGATGTGTATGATACGGGATAATGTACTTCCTACTATAAATTATTCAAAAACTTACAAGTGACCTTGGAATTTCATGATCTGTATAAATGTACATATACTGTATAGTATGTAACAGCAGATCCTTTAAGTCCTGAGTTGTAAGGTTGGGCCTCCGTGGAACGAACTTGTTTTTCCAGCACGTCCCACAGATACTTGATCAGATTGGGATCTGTGGAAATTAAGGCTGTCAGCACCTTGATCACGTTCCTCAAATCATTCATGAACTATTTTTGCATTGTGGCAGGGTGCATTATTTTGCTGAAAGAGAATAGGGAATACCATTGTCATGAAGGGATGTACTTGGTCAGGTAGGTGGTACGTGTCAAAGTAACATCCATGAATGCCAGTAACCAAGGTTTCCTAGCAGAACATTGCCTAGAGCATCACACTGCCTCTGCCGATTTGCCTTCTTCCCATAGTTCATCCTGGTGCCATCTCTTCCCCAGATAAGCAATGCACTCGCACCTGGCTGTTCACATGACGTAAAAAAAAACATGATTCATTGGACGAGGGCACTTCCTTCCATTGCTCAATCGTCCAGTTCTGATGCTCACGTGCTCATTTTAGGCACTTTTGGAAGTGGACAGGGATCTGCATGGGCACTATGACCAGTCTGCAGCTACACAACCCCAAATGTAGCAAGCTGCAATGCACTGCATGCTCTGATGCCTTTCCATGATAGCCAGCATTATTTTTTTTCAGCAATTTGTGCTACAGCAGCTCTTTTGTGGTATCAGACCAGATGGACTAGACTTCACTCCACACGCGCATTAATGTGCCTTGTGCGCTTATGACCCTGTTGCCGATTCAACGACTGTCTTTCCTTGGACCAATTTTTGTAGGTACAAACCACTGTGTGCCGCAAACATCCCACAAGACCTGCCATTTTGAGGATGCTCTGACCCAGTCATCTATCCATCACATTTTGGTCCTTATTAGCAAGCTGTGTGGCAATGGCTTAGGGGCCCGGTCGCAACTACGACCCCTATAGCTACGCCACTATAGAGACGCATTAATCTTGAAAAGGCTTCATGAGCATTGCTACAGACAGGGGTGTACATCAATCCGCAGTTAGACAAATTGTCTACAAATAGAGACTGTTGCTACTCTCGTTAGGAGTGGGTGTCCTGTTAAGATCACTCCAAGAGCACAAATGACAATCCTGGAAAAGGTGAGAAAGAACCCAAGGGTAACAGCAAAATGCCTACTGAAGACTGAAGACCTCTGTTCATGTGTCCAATATTAGAAAATTACTGGACAAGAATGGTGTTTAGGGAAGGAAATCACAAAAAAGCCGCTGCTGTGCAAAACAAATCATTGCGGTCTGTCTCAAGTTTGCCCGAGACCACCTGGATGTTCCACAATGCTTCTAAGAAAATGTTCTATGGAGAGATGAGACAAAAGTGGCACTTTTTAGTACAAATGCAAAACGATATGTTTGAAAGAAAAAGAACGCTACACACCAACACCAAAACCTCATACCAAATGTTAAAGGAACAGTGTCATCACAAATTATTTTTTTATATGTTAAAGATGTTAGTGCTTTATTAAAAACGTTTATATTTATTTGTGTGTTTGTGTTTTACTTTTTCTTATTTTTACACTTTTTCTTCCCTATGGGGGCTGCCATTTTTTGCTCCATTTCTGTATGTGTCGATTAACGACACATACAGACATGGAATACGGCAGCCACAGTCCCATAGGGACTGCGAACGGCTCCCGTCCCATTCACTTGTGTGTACGGCGTCTGTGTGGGAACTGCGCATGCGCCGCTCCCACACAGTCCAATTTGAAATTGGCGCCGTCCGGCGCCATTTTCCTGTGGACCGGAAGTCGCGGCCGGACAGTAATATTACTACTTCCGGTCGCGGCTTCCGGACTTGTGCACTTGGACCAGCGGCAGCAGACGGAGCGGACGGGCCGGAGGGAGCCGCGGCGGCAGGAGCAGGTAAGAGATTTCAATGTATGTTCGTGTTTGTGTGTGTTTACTACTGTATGTAAACCTACTACACTGTGTGTTAGCTCAAAAAATGGCGACACACAGTGTAGGAGGTTACACCGTTCAAACCCCTCGTTTATCCCGGCACTAGCCAGGATAAAGGAGGGGGGGGATGCTGAGAGCTCACTAGAGCGAGGGCTTTTTACCCAATTTTGCAATGCTGCAATTTTGGGAATAGCTCCATCTAGTGACCAGAAATGGGAAATATTATAAATTAGAATTAATTTATAATATTTCCTGACTCGTGAAAAAAAATAAAAAAATTTGAACAATGTTTAATCACCCACACACTAAATGTTTAATTAAAAAAAAACAAAACATGTTTTTCTGGCAACACATTCCCTTTAAGCATCAGGACGGGAGCATCATTGTTTGGGGTTGCTTTTCTGCCTCAGGGCCAGGACGCTGCGATCATTGAGGGAACAATGAATTTACAGGTGTATCAAAACATTTTACAGGATAATGTAAGGACAGCAGTCCATGACCTCAAGCTGAAGAGATGCTGGGTGATGCAACAAGACAATGACCCAAAGCACACAAGTAAATTAACTAAAGAATAGTTAAAAAAAAAAGTTGATTTTTGTTCTAGAATGGCCTAGTCCTGACCTTAAGGGGGTTCTTCTGGACTTTATATTTATGTCCTATTCTTAGAATAAGTCACCAATATCAGATCGTTGGGGGTCTGACTGCCGGCACCGTCCCCAATCAGCTGACTCTTTTTCGTTTACCCAGCACAGCGCTGTACACTTCTGTAGCGGTTTTGCCTGAGATTGCATCTTTCTACTGCCTGGTCCCCTTTACTTTAATGGTACTGGAACAGCCAGGGCCGCCATCAGGAATTTCAGGGCCCCATACAGCTCAATTTTCTGGGCCCCCCTACCGTGGCACCGCCTGTTAACGGTACTCCGTCCAGCACTATATCATGCTACCCCTTCATTTCTACTTGCTCTCTGAGAATCGTCGACACAGATGTAGTGCAAATCAGAGTATTGCAGCCTTCTCACATTCACTTCATTGTGAGAAGGCTGCAATACTGTGAATCGCCGCTACATCCGTGACGACGATTCACAGTGAGCAAGTAGAAATGAAGAGGAAGCAGCGCTCGGATCGACCCATCAGCTATTGATGGCCTATCCTGAGGATGTAACTACATTGTACTGAGACACACGCCACACGAACGTATTTCGGCCGCAAGTCCCGGACCGAATGCACTGCAGGGAGCCGGGCTCCTAGCATCATAGTTATGTACGACGCTAGGAGTCCCTGCCTCGCTGCCAGACAACTGTCCCGTACTGAAAACATGTTTTCAGTATGGGACAGTAGTTCCACGGAGAGGCCGGGACTCCTAGCATCGTACATAACTATGATGCTAGGAGCCCGGCTCCCTGCAGTGTGTTCGGTCCGGGACTGGCGGCCGAAATACGTTCCGTCCTTTACGGACCGAACATGCTCGTGTGAATCCAGCAGCCTCACACAAAAGTTTTGTATTTTTTTTAAGCTGGTTCACAGAAAAAAATAATTGCAAATTCTACAGGACCAACTGCCTATGTAGAGACAGGCAGCAGCTCCAGGAGCACATCATAAGGAACACACTAGGCGGATACGCTGAGTAAAACTCCACAGCTTATCCGCCGCGCTAGCCGCAGGGAATTCCGTGAGCAAAACCGCACCAAATAGTGGCGCAGGTTTCGTGAGGCATGTCCGCTGCGGGAATCCTGCAGGGAAAAAAAAGTTTAGACTTGCCCCGGCCGTAGTCTAGGCGACGCGTCTCTCTTCTGAACGAAGCCCGGCCTCCTGGGATGACGCTGTAGACCATGTGACCGCTGCAGCAGTCACATGGGATGAAACGTCATGACAGGAGGCCGGGCTGCGCTAAGAATAGAGGATCGCGTCGCCAGGACTACGGTCTAAACTTTTTTATAAATTAAAAAAAATACCTTTTTTTTTCTCATTTGTGATTTTTGCGGCAGAACCGCAGCATTTCCGCAACAGAGGAGCAGCGATTCTGCAGCATAAATTGACTTAAAAAACCACACCGCAGGTCAATTTTTTTGCAGCGTGTGGATGAGATTTGTTCAAATCTCATCCACTCTGCTGCGACTGTAATACGCTGCGGATTTTCCGCAATAAAACGTGTTGCATAAAATCTGCAGTGTTCACGCCTAGTGTGTTCCTACCCTAACAATAAAGCCCAGTTCACAGAGTTTTTGGGCCTTGATATTGACTCGGACACTGCGTCGGAATCAGGGCCACAAAACATCCAAAACCGCCTCACATTGATTTAATCTGAAATCAATGGGAGCCAGTCGCGGAAAAAATAAAAAGCGGCATGTCCTTTCTTGCCGCGGTTCCGCCTCTGACCTCCCATCGAAATCAATGGGAGGCAGAAAATGCATTTTTCGCTGCGTTTTTTGTCTGCTGTCCTCAATCGCCGCAGGCAAAAAACGCAGCAAAAAACGCAGCAAGATAGTGTGGGCAGGTCAAAATCTGCCTCAAAATTCTTTAAGGAATATTGAGGCAGATTTTTTCTGCCTGCAAAATACTCTGTGTGAAAAGGGCCATACATAATCAGCCCTTTCTGACACTTTACTCACTGTGTCAGAAGAGCTGCTGGCTCCCACTCCAGTCCTCGTTATCAGGCGATGTCTTCCAGGCGATGTCTTCGGTCCAGACGTTCAGTCCTTCACTGCCAGCGAGGCTCCAGAAATGGCGGGGATCGTAGAACGCCTGCCGCCGCGCTACATTTGGACTCCCCCCCCTCTCCTTACACAGCTACGCGGAGGAGGAGGAGGTGGAGGCGGAGGAGGACGAGGAGGAGGCGGCTTAGGAGGCGGAGAAGGACGAAGAAGGCGAGGCAAGGAGGACGAGGCGGAGTCGGACGAGGCGGAGGACGAGGAGGACGAGGCGGCGGAGGAGGACGAGGCGGCGGAGGAGGACGAGGCTTAGGAGGACGAGGCGGAGGAGGAGGACAAGGCTTAGGAGGCGGAGGAAGACGAGGCGGAGGAGGCGGCGGAGGAGGCGGAGGAGGACGAGGCTTAGGAGGCGGAGGAGGAGGCTTAGGAGTACGAGGCGGAGGAGGACGAGGCTTAGGAGGTGGAGGAGGACGAGGCGGCGGAGGAGGACGAGGTGGCGGAGGCAGAGGAGGAGGCTTAGGAGGACGAGGCGGAGGAGGACGAGGCGGAGGAGGACGAGGCTTAGGAGGCGGAGGAGGATGAGGCTTAGGAGGCGGAGGACGAAGCTTAGGAGGACGAGGCTTAGGAGGACGAGGAGGAGGACGAGGCTTAGGAGGCGGAAGAGGACGAAGCTTAGGAGGCGGAGGACGAGGCTTAGGAGGACGAGGCTTAGGAGGACGAGGCGGAGGAGGAGGACGAGGCTTAGGAGGCGGAGGAGGATGAGGCTTAGGAGGACGAGGCTTAGGAGTCGGAGGAGGAGGAGGAGGCGGAGGAGGAGGCTTAGGAGGAGGCTTAGGAGGACGAGGCGGAGGAGGACGAGGCTTAGGAGGCGGCGGAGGACGAGGCTTAGGAGGCGGAGGCGGAGGAGGAGGCTTAGGAGGACAAGGCGGAGGAGGACGAGGCTTAGGAGGCGGAGGAGGACAAGGCTTAGGAGGCTTAGGAGGACGAGGCGGAGGAGGACGAGGCTTAGGAGGCGGAGGAGGACGAGGCTTAGGAGGCGGAGGACGAGGCTTAGGTGGACGAGGCGGAGGAGGACGAGGCTTAGGAGGCGGAGGAGGAGGCGGTGGAGCACGAAGCTTAGGAGGCGGAGGAGGACGAGGCTTAGGAGGCGGAGGAGGACGAGGAGGAGGAGGCGGCGGAGGAGGCGGCGGAGGAGGCGGCGGAGGAGGAAGAGGCTTAGGAGGAGGAGGAGGACGAGGCTTAGGAGGAGGCGGAGGAGAAGGAGGCTTAGGAGGCAGAGGAGGACGAGGAGGAGGAGGAGGCAGAGGAGGACGAGGAGGAGGAGGAGGAGGAGGAGGCAGAGGAGGAGGAGGAGGCAGAGGAGGACAAGGAGGACGAGGCTTAGGAGGAGGAGGAGGACGAGGCTTAGGAGGAGGAGGAGGCTTAGGAGGAGGAGGCGGCCCAGGTAAGCTGTCTCTGCGTCGCTGTCCATGTGTGCCCGTTGGTGCGTCTCGCTCGCGGGTGTGCGCTCCGGCGCTCGCGGACACGCGGGCGGGCACGCGCGCAAGCGGGCGGTGTTTGACGGCCCCCACGACGAGAGGGGGGGCCCGCAGCTCACGACATTACTTTGGTGAAAAAAACAGGCCCCATTACAGGGGCCTGTTTTTTCTACCAAATGCAAGTCGTGGCAGTTGCCGGGCCCCCCTTTCAATTAGGTTTGGCCGGGCCCCTTACAGAAGTACCCCTAATAGCCCCCTGATGGCGGCCCTGGGAACAGCAATCCCAGGCACAGCTGCTACGGAAATGTATGGTGCAGTGTGGTGAACTATAAAGACACCACGGCCCCTTTAGTCAGCTGAATGATGGGAGTGCCAGGAGCTGGACCACCCCTGATGTGATATCCTAAGGATAGGCCATCAATATTAAAGACCTGGAGATCCCCTTTAACCCCATCGAGAAGCTGTGGCATGACCTGAAGAGGGCTGTGCAGTGTGCACACAAGGCAGCCCAGAAATATTGAGGAACTGAAACACATTTGCAGAGAGAATGGTTCAAAATTCCTCCTCAACGTTGTGCAAATGTTATTTTCAGATACAGGAAACATTTGATGGAGGTGATTGCTGCTAAAGAGGGATCTACCTAAATTCATGTACGTTTATTACCTGCACTTCGGATGTTTACTCAATGTGCTCAATAAAATACATTAACAGTACAACTGTGTGTGTGTTATTAGTTTAGTTAGATTGTGCTTGTCTATAATGGTGACTTGGATAACGATCAGACCACATTTTATTAGTAATCAATGCAGAAATCCAGGGAATTCTAAAAGGTTCTCCTCTATCTCTCTTGTACCAGTCTCCTTAATCGCATCTCCATTTATGATTCATCAGCAGCTGTTGATCAAATAGAATCTACATGCCCCTCCTGAAAATAATCTATGATTCTTAAAGAACATTTACCCGTAGAATTAAAATGTCATCAAGGTATACAGGACACTGGAATGAAGATATCAGAAACAGGTCCCTATAAGCTTGAGGGAGCTCCATAGTCATGGACAGACATGCTATTAATAAAGAAAGCTGTGCCCCGGTGTAAGGTTTATTTGAACCCTTTTACGTCCCCCTTTTAGAGTCACAAGGTTCAGGGGTTTTCCCAAAATCATTTTTTATCACCCACTCATAGGATTGGTGAGAAATATCTGATAGGTGGGGGACCGACCGTTGGGACCCCCAACGATCACGAGAACGGGCTTACCTTGTTATTCCAGAGAGCCCCTTAGGAATGGAGCAGTATGTGCATGCTCGACCACTGCTCCATTCATTTCTATGGGGCTGCCGCTACGCTATCTTTGGGAGCCCCATAGAAATGGATGGAGTGCTGGCCAGAATGCGCACTACTGCTCGATTCCTATGGGGCTCCAAGGAACGGCAAGGTAAGCCCGTTCTCATGATCAGTGAGGGGCCCGCGGTCGGACCCCACCGATCATATATATTTCACCTATCCTGTGGATGGGTGATAAAAATTGATTATGAGAAAACACCTTTAATAGCAGCTGCATCTACAATTGTAGTTACATGTACATGTACACTACTGTTCAAAAGTTTAGGGTCACTTTCCTTATTTTTGAAAGAGAAGCACAGTTTTTTTCAATGAAGATAACATTAAATTAATCAGAAATACACTCTTTACATTGTTAATGTGCTAAATCACTATTCTAGCTGCAAACGTCTGGTTTTTAATGCAATATCTACATAGGTGTATAGAGGCCCATTTCCAGCAACCATTACTCCAGTGTTCTAATGGTACATTGTGTTTGCTAACTGTGTTAGAAGGCTAATGGATGATTAGAAAACACTTGAAAACCCTTGTGCAATTATGTTAGCACCGCTGTAAACAGTTTTGCTGTTTAGAGGAGTTATAAAACTGACTTTCCTTTGAGCTAGTTGAGAATCTGGAGCATTACATTTGTGAGTTCGATTAAACTCTCAAAATGGCTAGAAAAAGAGAGCTTTCATGTGAAACTCAACAGTCTATTCTTGTTCTTAGAAATGAAGGCTATTCCATGCGAGAAATTGCCAAGAAACTGAAGATTTCCTACAACGGTGTGTATTACTCCCTTCAGAGGACAGCACAAACAGGCTCTAACCAGAGTAGAAAGAGAAGTGGGAGGCCCCGCTGCACAACTGAGCAACAAGACAAGTACATTAGAGTCTCTAGTTTGAGAAATAGACGCCTCACAGGTCCTCAACTGGCAGCTTCATTAAATAGTACCCGCAAAACGCCAGTGTCAACGTCTACAGTGAAGAGGCGACTCCGGGATGCTGGCCTTCAGGGCAGAGTGGCAAAGAAAAAGCCATATCTGAGACTGGTTAATAAAAGGAAAAGATTAATATGGGCAAAAGCACACAGACATTGGACAGAGGAAGATTGGAAAAAAGTGTTATGGACAGACGAATCGAAGTTTGAGGTGTTTGGATCACACAGAAGAGCATTTGTGAGACGCAGAACAACTGAAAAGATGCTGGAAGAGTGCCTGACGCTATCTGTCAAGCATGGTGGAGGTAATGTGATGGTCTGGGGTTGCTTTGGTGCTGGTAAAGTGGGAGATTTGTACAAGGTAAAAGGGATTTTGAATAAGGAAGGCTATCACTCCATTTTGCAACGCCATGCCATACCCTGTGGACAGCGCTTGATTGGAGCCAATTTCATCCTACAACAGGACAATGACCCAAAGCACACCTCCAAATTATGCAAGAACTATTTAGGGAAGAAGCAGGCAGCTGGTATTCTATCTGTAATGGAGTGGCCAGCGCAGTCACCAGATCTCAACCCCATAGAGCTGTTGTGGGAGCAGCTTGACTGTATGATACGTAAGAAGTGCCCATCAAGCCAATCCAACTTGTGGGAGGGGCTTCTGGAAGCATGAGGTGAAATTTCTCCCGATTACCTCAGCAAATTAACAGCTAAAATGCCAAAGCTATGCAATGCTGTAATTGCTGCAAATGGAGCATTCTTTGACGAAAGCAAAGTTTGAAAGAGAAAATTATTATTTCAAATAAAAATCATTATTTCTAACCTTGTCAATGTCTTGACTATATTTTCTAGTCATTTTGCAACTCATTTGATAAATATAAGTGTGAGTTTTCATGGAAAACACAAAATTGTCTGGGTGACCCCAAACTTTTGAACGGTAGTGTAACTGTAAAGGAATCAGTACTTGAGCAATTCCCAAGAGTGCAAGTTTATGGAATTGCTATACAAGCAATTCCCGAAAGACAGCTAGAGACTGTCTGGATCAACATGCAGGAAAATCAGCTACCTCAAGTCCATCACCACTCTGGTCAGCAGAGTCTAAGGCTACTCTATGGTCTTCACCAGAGCCCACCGCAAGGCAGGTTGGATTTGGCTGCATAGAACCCAGGTTGCTTTTGCAGAATATGGTGTTGGGCAGGAGGTGCAACTGCAGGCAATACTAGAACAGATAACCAGACAAGTCAGAGGAGTAATCAGCAAGCAGAGTAAAAAAACAGGGGATACTAAAAGTCCAAATAGTCAAGGTGATACAGGGAGTAACCAGGAGCTTGATCAGACACATGAATACACAAGAAATCACAAGCAACAATGAGAAAACTGAACAGATTCAAATACTCTAACCTTGGCCCTGATAGATGCAGAATGAGAAATAGGAGTGGCTCTGCAACTCAAACCAGGGCCACCCAGAAGCTTGACTAGTAGTCATGACAACCTAAAAGTGACAGACGTTTCCTAACAGTAACAATGCACACAGTACGAACCGGTATTGCAGTCTGTGCTCCACAGTATTCGGCATGCATGAGAATATAATAATAATTTTAAAAAACTCTGTGTACCACCATGTGAAAATCAGAGGCACAAGAAGACTGGGGACAACAGAATACAATGGGCCGTGTGTTTTCGAGCCATACAGCTCACGTCCTGATATTGCTTATATACATAAGGTCTAATCATCATTTACCTAAATGACTTTATGATGGATGTTCTGAAAGGAAACAAAATTATACTAAAGTATGACCTCCCCCGCCCCCCACAAAAAGCACTTACGGTTAGGTCCAGAATTATTTGGACAGTGACACAAGTTTTGCCATTCTAGCTGTTTACCAAAAAAAAATTAATAAACAGTTATATAATCAATATGGGTTTAAAGTGTAGATTCTCAGCTTTAATTTAAGGGTATTCACATCCTAAATTGAAGAAGGGTTTAGGAATTACAGCTCTTTAATATGTAGCTGCCTCTTTTTCAAGGGACCAAAAGTAATTGGACAATTATCTCAAAAGCTATTTAATGGGCTGCAGGGTCTATCCCCTCGTTAATCCATCATCAATTAAGCAGGTACAAGGTCTGCAGTTCATTCCGGGTGTGGCATTTGAATTTGGAAGCTGTTGCTGTGAACCCACAACATGAGGTCAAAGGAGCTCTCAATGCAAGTGAAACAGACCATCGTTAGGCTGAAAAAAATGAAGAAATCCATCAGAGAGATAGCACAAACGTTAGGAGTGGCCAAATCAACAGTTTGGTACATTCTTGAAAAAAAAGAGCGCACTGCTGATCCACGAAAGACAACAGTGGTGGATGATCACAGAATCCTTTCCATGGTGAAGAAAATCCCCTTCACAACATCTACCCAAATGAAGAATAATCTCCTGGAAGTAGGTGTATCTATCTAAGTCTACCATAAAGAGAAGACTTCATGAGAGCAAATACAGAGGGTTCACCACAAAGTGCAAACCATAAATCAGCCTAAAAAATAAAAAGGCCAGATTAGACTTTGCCAAACAACATCTAAAGAAGCCAGCCCAGTTCTGGAACAGCATTCTATGGACAGAAGAAACTAATATCAACCTGTACCAGAATGATGGGAGGAAGAAAGTATGAAGAAGGCTTGGAACGGCCCATGATCCAAAGCACACCACATCATCTATAAAACATGGTGGACGTAGTGTGATGGCATGGGCATGCATGGCTGCCAAAGGCACTGGGTCACTAGTGTTTATTGATGATGTGACTGAAGACAGAAGCAGCCGGATGAATCTGAAGTGTTCAGGGATATACTTTCTGCTCAGATTCAACCAAATGCAGCAAGGTTGATTGGACGTCGCTTCACAGTACAGATGGACGATGACCCAAAACATGCTGCGAAAGCAACCCAGGAATTTTTTAAGGCAAAGAAGTGGAATATTCTGCAATGGCCAAGTCAATCACCAGATCTCAACCCAATCGAGCATGCATTTCACTTGCTTAAGACAAAACTTAAGGCAGAAAGACCCACAAACAAGCAACAACTGAAGACGCCACAGTAAAGGCCGGGCAAAGCATCACAAAGGAGGAAACCCAGCGTTTGGGGATGTCCATGGGTTCCAGACTTCAGGCAGTCATTGCCTGCAAAGGATTCTCTACAAAATATTTTTAAAAAAAAACATTTTATTTATGGTAATGTTAATTTGTTCAATTACTTTTGAGCCCCTGAAATGAGGAGGCTGTGTAGAAAAATGGTTGCAATTCCTAAACGTTTTACAGGATATTTTTGTTCAACCCCTTGAATTAAACTTGAAAGTTTACAATTCAATTGCATCTCAGTTGTTTAATTTCAAATCCAATGTGGTGGCAGCGGAGCCCAAATCATGAAGATTGTGTCACTGCCCAAATAATTCTGGACCTAACTGTATGTCAAGCTTGGCCATCACCCTAGTCCTAGAAATTTTGCGCCAAATATCGCACATTATTTACTAAAAAAATAAAAGATCATGGTGAACACATATTTAATGGGGTTGTCTGATTTGGACAACTCTTTCCTGTATTTCAGTTACTCCAACGATGAGTTTTTATGAAGCCGCCAGTGAGTCCTCAATAAAGGGTTAAATGGGTTTTCCCATCCCCAAGAACGGTAGATCACTAGTATCCTGAGAATGAAGGGGCCACAGTGGTGCGGCCCCATCACACTTCCCTTTACAGCGGGTTCCCTTTTGCCATGCAGAGAAAAACTTTGAAGGGAATGCAGCGCCTTTTATCAAGAGCCAGGACTCCTTTATTTAGGATATTGATGTAGGACCCAGAATCAGGAATGCAAAAGATATAGTCATTAGAGACTGTTGGCTGCTCTATATCTGCATGTATACACGGCAGTCATCAGACATTGGGGAGAGGGGCAGAGGAGCGCACCCCTCATGAATACAGTGGACGGTGAACTAGGAGTCTGCTGTACTCTTTGTTAGTTGCTATGAGTCCAATTGCACACTATTTTGTGCCGTTTTGGCTTATAGTGCAGTGGACCTGTCCTCATGCTATGTTGCCCTTAAACAGTGTACCATAGTATGATGACAAATCCGCTTTAAAGCTTTGTAGCAATAACCACCATGTCCGTGGTACCAAAAATACATATCACAAGGGTTCAGTTTGGTTGCCAGTCTTTACTACTAGTATTGCAGCGACAAAATTCAGATGAAAATTTCTCAATGGCAGGTAATGATTTTTGCAATAATGAGAGATTCCGTTGGAAAATGACTCCCATCATATAAATTTACTCTTGCATGTTTGCCCTTACAGAAGATCCGGTCTGATAATAAATGGGCAACATTTTGTTTCTACACAACAATAATTTGGTTCCTTACATCTATATCATACTTTCCCAGATTGTCCAGTAGTCTCTATAAATTGGGGAAATCTCCCAGGTTCTGGCCATGATGACTGCCCCTAATTTCACCCTCCAATCACCCTGGCACCAGCCGTGGACGAAAGCAGGAGAGCCATACCAATAAGAGTTACATCAAAAGTAACCTACCATATCTGATCTTAAGGGGGTTTTCCCCTACCAGACAACTGATGACCTATCCACCGGATAGGACATCAGTACATCACCGGTGCGGGTCCAACACCTGGACCTCGCACCGATCAGCTTCTCCGGCTGCCTCCGGGCACCGGATGTCATTGCACACTATGCAGTGTACGGAGCCGGAAGCAGTTGGCTCCGTACATTGCATAGCGGCCCTGCTGCAGAACTGCAGCCCTGCTCCTATTCACTTGAAAAGGAACAGAGCTGCAGTACAACAGCTCAGCCGCTATTCCGTGTCTGGAGCCATCTGCTTACGGCATGGACGTCCGGTGCCTGGAGGCAGCCGGAGCAGCTGATCAGTGCGGGTGTCGGACACGTACCGATCGTATAGTGATGTCGACCTATCCGCTGCATAGGTCATCGGTTGTCTGGTAGTGGAAAACCCCTTTAAATTGTTCCCTTGAAGTAATGTAATATTGACATACACAAGAGAGATGTAACAATCTTTATGTTCTCATCTAATGGTATTTACAGTAACTGCAACATTATCGTAGTCCTGTCTTTCTTTGGCTATGTTCACACTGTGCATTTTAAAGGGGTTGTCTGGTTTAATCAAATATTATTTTTTTAAGTTATCAAATTTCCCATTATACTTTCCGCATTAATTCCTCACGGTTTTCAAGATCTCTACTTGCTGTTATTCAGAAGGAAAATTCATTGTTTACTTCCAGCGGATAAAATTCTGTCCATGGTCATGTGATGATCACACAGGTGCACGACTTGTTACAATACACAGCTCTGATCCACATACTGTAACGAGCCCTGCACCTGCGTGTCCATCACATGACCATGGACAGAACTTTATCCACTGGAAATAACTAAATGTTCCTACTGAATAACAAGAAGCAGAGATCTTAAAACTGTGAGGAATTAATACAGAAAGTATATTGGAAAATTATATAACTTTCACTTATATTAAAATTAATATTAATTTGCGGTAAGCGGACAAACCCTCTAACGTTTTTTTGTTTTGATTGATGAGTTGCCATTGAAGTTTATCTATCAAAACAAAAAAATTGAATGTTAAAAACGTAACAAAAACGAACAGTGTGAACCCAGATACTCTGTGAGTACTATGGTTTATTGGGGCACCCTGATGGTCCTTTCAGAACAGGCCCGGCTTCCATCACCCACCAGCAAGAGGCCAGTTTTGCCAGGGGAAGCCATGTTCAGCCAGGTGTATTAATTGCATACTATTCAGATGAATGACGGTGTATGTAATATAGATGGCTCGAGATCGCCACAACAGGAGCCGCTACTACAGCGCTCTGAATCGTGGCTCATAAAGGGGGTCCTGAGTGAGGGAACCCCCCTCTACCACATCCATTGGGCATATAGACAGGGGTGGTCTTTAGGAGGCAGCATTTTGGGGGTGTGGCCTGTACATTTGGGGGCGGGATTTACAGTGAAAAAACTTTGCATCTCAAGTCTACCTGCAAAAACCGCTAATATAGGGACGTCGCACACTCGTGGCAGTTATGGCAGACGTCCTCATCAGCCATTACTACCTGCATTGTCATCTACTGTAATTCTCAGGTAAAACAAAAAGTGACTCACAGAATATACAGTCCACACCCAACTACTCATTAACTTCTTATTTGCGAAAACTGCAGGTTATTAGGTGTGTATTGCAGATAACTAGCACAACTTGGCTTCAATTAAGACACATAGGCTCCATAATGTAACGCCCTCATTAAATACTGCACATAATCTCTGATACTGGACGGCTCCTGAGCTAAAACCGCATTTTTCTTGCTGCAGAGCCGCCCTCCCTGTGGACGTACATTCCTAGTCTGACCCTTATTCTGTCACTGAGCCCGAGGAGAGGGGCGGGTCACACATCTCTGCCCCCTCCTATTTCAGGTGTTGTTTTAATATACTCCAGACAAGGAGCGCCTGCGCGCTAGTTTCCTCTCTGTGATGGCTTCGTAAAAAAAAAGTTTTAGTTGCTGCAGTTTAACAATTGATAAAAAAAAGCTGAGTGGAAAAGGCGGGGGCGAGCGGAGCAGGAAAGCAAAAAAAGACGCTTGGCCGGGAACGTTACACAAACTAAAGTGCGGGCTGAGACGGGTCAGTAAAGTTTTCAGCGCCGCGCAGTATGGAATGATTGACATGTAAGTATCTGGAGTAATGGTACAGACTGGTGGGTTTTGTGTTTGGCGTTACTTCCGCTGCTCGGGATACAGGCAGGGGGTCATGTTTCTACTTTGACTCTACAGGTTGCTTGAGTGCTAAGAAGGCGACGAGGAAGAGGCTGAATAAGAGCGGCGCTCGCTATGGATGAAGCAGCCCTGGAGGAGGCTCAGAACAGGGCGATAGTGACTGAGAAGAGGAAGGCCTGGGCGAAAAGCAGAGATTCCTGGCAAGCATCGGAGGATGTCTCAGCGGAAGCCAGACACATTTCCCAGGCTGTACAGGGGAAGCTACAGCTGGGAGGAGAGGGCTCCGGTCAGTGATCACTTGTTCTTATAAGTTCTGCAAACTTTCCAGCTCTAGTAATGTGACAGGCGGGCAGTAACCTTCAGGAAATCAGTAGCCCCCATACTTCCTCATTCTGCTCCTGCAAGTGCTTGCTCAATAGTTATGTTATTATATAGTACTATACATGTCACTATGGTGCCGGTCCCCCACTAGGATCGGTATGTGCCCAATTTATGCCATTGATGGTTCCACCATTTTTCTGGGGTATATGTTAAAGTATTGACAGACTGAGGGAGAGCTACAAAACTGGTGTTACAGTTGCCCCTAGCAACCAATCATGTGCAAGCTCTCATTTTTCAGAAGCCCTTTGGAAAATGAAAGCCGCAACCTGATTGGTTGCGTTGGGCATCTACTACCCCTTTTCCTTTTGTAGTAATTTTTATTAATCTCACCCATTGCCAGTTGTTGCCCCCACATGAGACCGACTGTTAGGGTGTGCCAGGGCACTGACAGTCCCCAACATTGATTAAAATGTCCCTTCTAAAGTCTGTTCTCAATAATCTGTGTTGGGGTACACTGTACCCACATACTTATACTAGTGATAGTTTTGATGGATGGTGCCCTGGTGCGGAGTCCGTCGTGTAAAACCTGAAAATCCAAAGGTGTTGTATATGTTTATATAAATGTGGCTTGTTTTGAAACATGTCCATATAAACTGATCTACATGGATACAATATAGTGTATTATTAATATATATTTTGGATTTGTAAAACTGTGTTGATCTCTTGTGTGTATTGAGTTTTTGTAAAAACCCTTTTACAACCAGATCAGTAGTAAGGGATCAAATTATGCCGTTATTGCTCTACATGTGTATAAACCTATTACACCACTCTGTAATGCATCTAATAAGGCTGCCTGTAGGATTTTATATTCCTTAGATTATTGGGTGGTAGAAATAATTTTTAGGACTTTATGGCTTGTAGTGTTCTTCACTCTGGGACATGTTGGCACCACTTAACTATGGACCGTCATTAACGCCTACCTGCTGTGTGCTTGACTCTCGTGGGCACCAGTTAAATATATATATATATACTTCTCCTAGGCTGATTTCTATAGGCTTTAAAGTCTCCTGAGTGATCCGTTCATTAATCCCCTTCATGTTTGGGACAGTTTGTTTATGTTCACCCAGTTTGTATTTGTTTTTTTGTTTCTTCATTAGGTTATGTTGTTGCATATGCTGTTGTTTTGAGAATAATAACGTATTAAAACTGGCACAGCGGGAGGAATCTGGATTGAAAGAAGCTTGTGTAGTAGAAATCAGTTGTGCGACCGTGCACTTGGCAAAGCGTATTCAAGTATATGGCAAAGAGCTTGTATATGTTCTACGGAGCTTATAGACTGATGGAGAACGGTGCTGAACTAATGTCTCAGATTATGATTATTTTTTTTCTTTATGAGAAACTGTATTATGCAGGAATTGTCCTCTAGAATCTCTGCTTCCTGGTGGTAATACATCGCCTCCTGAGAGGCACCATACAGTGCACACGGAATGATTACGGTTCCGTAATTCAAAATCATATGGACTATGTGCCGCCGCATAGATTTTGTGTGCCCGACTTAGGGTATGTTCACACGCAGTGACCAGAAACGTCAGAAAATATTTTCAGAAGTTTTTTTTTAACAACTCCCATTTTTCGCAGCATTTTTTACGGCAGTTTTTGGAGCTGTTTTTCAATGGAGTCAATGAAAAACGCCTCCAAAAACATCCCAAGAAGTGTCCTGCACTTCTTTTGACGTGCCGTCATTTTACGTGCCGTATTTTGACAGCGACGCGTAAAATAAAGGCTCGTGGGAACAGAACATCGTAATTCCCATTGAAAGCAATGGGCAGATGTTTGTAGGCGTATTAGGGGCGTTTTTTCAGCCGTAATTCGATGCGTAAAACGCCCGAATTACGTCTGAAACCACTGCGTGTGAACATACCTTTATAAGGCCACACGTACACAGCTGATATAGACTGAAAAGGATCAAACTCTTAGGTCCCCTGCACATTTCTTTGACCGAAAATCTGTTGCATTCATCTGAATGGGAGGGTTTCTGCTTTATATGGATTTCTGCAAAAGAAAATTCTGCAGTGTGTGCAGGGAGTCTTGCTGTGCAGGTGGTGCTGCCAGAACAGCAGTGAATATGATTCCAGTGAGATGTTATACCCCCCCCCCCCCCCCCCCAGAAGGCTATAACCCCCAAATGATGTGGACTAAGGCATCTTGCGCACACATGGGATTCTCTTCAGCATTTCTTCAATGTTTCTGCAGCAAAATCTGTGCTTCGTGCAGATTTCACCCCTTCTGCATTGAAATGGGGTGAAATTCACAGTGAACATCCAGAACCGTATGAGCATGCGCACTGGGATGAGATTTTTGTTTGCAGCTTTCTTCCGTTGGGGATTTTACACCTGCAAATCTGGACAGAAAATCCACAACAAATCCACTGCGTGTGACGGGGGCTTTAAATGATGTTCACTGCAATTATTTGGGGTTCAGCAGAAGACCATCATAGACTTCAGTATCTTGACCATGTTATATAAAAGTGCCCATGTCTCTTCCCATATTACCGAACTTTTATGTACAATGTGTACTTGGGACGACCTATTTAGTGATACGGGAACGTGCGCAAATTAATTTTCTACCACTACTTTTTACCACTGATAATTAGTTTATATAGTGGGAAATATTTGCATTTTTGTTCTCCCCTCACACAATTAAATAGACACTACAATCTTGAGGTTAAACTGATCACAACTTGTCATTTTTATCATATATATATCGTTTTTTTGGTTGTACCACCCAGGACCCTTATTATCACTGTAAATTTGTTTGTATTGTTAAAGGGGTATTCCCATCTTCTAAAGTGATGTGATATGCCATTGTGTTATGAACGTGGGGATCTGAACTCGGGAACCCCTACAGGTCCTGAAAATGAAGGGGCCACTGTGCAGGGAACTGCATTCAAGCCCGGTGGCTGCTGTGCAGGGAAAACTTTGAAGGGGGTGCAGCACTAAATCAGCACTGCAGCCCTTTTTATATATGGGATCAGTGGGGGTCCCAGAATTTGGACCCTACAGATCATAATGTGAAGGCATATCCTAACTTTATAATATGGGAATAACCCTTTAATTATAGTTTCTGCGTCTAACTGGTTTTGAGACCATACGCTCTTGTTGCAAAGGGAGTAAAAAAAAAAAAAAAAAAAGTTTTTCAAAAAATTGAGGAATTACAAAACAAGAAAAAAGTGGCAATCTAATAAAAAGAGGGGAAAAAAAAGTAGTCTAGGAACCTGACTTTAAGACAACTGCATATTTGGGTTTCCTGTTAGGGTATTCTGAGTCTTCTGGTCAGTACCCCCTGAGGCCAGAGCAGAAAAAACTGCTACAAGTGGGGTACGTTAAATGAGCCTTTACATTGCAGGGCCCACATGATGGTAGCTTCCCATTAGAAAGGGGGTTGGTCCAATAATGTATAGAAGTTTGTCAATGTGATACACTTGTGGAGAGGAGCCCCACGGTGCGGCATTGACCCGACCACGATGCGTCCAGGAAACCATGCCAACTCGTCCATTTATACAATGAATACATTCAAATACGGGACTTATGTTAATCTTGTAAGGCAGTACATGTGTTGGCACAATTAAAATACATTATACAATTTGTTTTAAGAAATTTGCTTTATTGAAATAGATTGTTAGATCGATGTGTTTTATAAATGATGTGACCTTGCTGAAAACTGGGCATACTCAGTCATTGTAGTTTAGGGAGGGTCCTATAACCCGCTGAGTAGTTAGTGTATACTATATAATGCCCCATGGGGCAATATGATGTCTAGACGACTTGTAGCCCCTGTGTACAATGCATCTGCATGTAGTCTCCTTGTATTATTTAGAAATGCCTTGTCTGTGTTTTTTGTTTTTTGTCTTTTTCCTGCATGACCAGTTGGTACGGCAGCCACAGGGTGGTACTTTTTAGTATATCCTATTATACAGACTTTTACATCATAAATATCTTACTGGTTTTCTTTCTCAGCCAGATTTACAAGATAAACAGGAAGATGTGTCACAAATTTAGATTCCTTGGAAAAGGCATATAAACCTGTGTGACCCCTGGAGCAAAAGTAATGGGCGAATTTACATTTTTGAGAAGGATTGTGGATATGTTGGGAAAATAAATTTCAGCGCTCATGCACCAAGCAATGTCATGTGCGTGGACCCTATAGGGTGGCAAACCAATTCCCTATAGGTTCATATTATGGACGTGTGTGCTTCTGTATGGTGACACCCTGAGGCACCATACTCTCCCCTACAAGCAATGCTTCTAGGGGAGAAATCCTCCATAATAGTGTTTGTGTTGACAAACAAATTATATTTGTTTGCTCCTGAATGTATACAGAATAGCAAGCTATGGCATTACAGGGTTGTCTCTACTAGGCAGCCCTTGTCCATGTGTCCTATTATGGCATATATACGTCATGGGGGCGGTGGGTACCCTAGTTCAAGTCCCCCTTCTATTTAGCCACAGTGGAGAGCCATTGTTTCAGGACTGTGGTCTTTGCCCCATTCACAGACAACTCTAAATGTTGGCCTGTGTTATGCAAGTCAATGGAGGAGAATATGAAATTCCATGTGCATCTCTATTTGCTATATTTGTGACCGTCGCCACCTGCCCCCAACCCTTTACTTCAATATGTCACATTACCTTGTTAATAAATGTAGCACATTTCTTTTTTTAAAGTGTCCCTGTTTAAACGGAGATCTGATAATTGACCATAAACTGTTATATAATTGTTAAAAAAAAAAAGTATTGACTTAGTCATCCTTATACATAAATCCTCATATCATCTTTTATCCTAGCCAGTGTGTATAGCTGAAGGTAGTTTCCAAAGCGGACATTATAGTTGACCTGTCGGGCCCTGTGGTGTCTGTTATGTGATTTGATCCAGCCTGTCGTTATCTTTGTTTTTTTGCTTTCTGTGATGGAACAGAAAAAGGAAAATATGAGTTGAACCTAGCCTATTGAATGCGATTTAACACACAAGTCTCTATTCACATCTGCATCTGTCATTTCCGTTCTACTGTCACCGGCACCAACTGAGCCTATTGACTATAAGCGGGTCCATCAGGTTTCAGTCATGGTGTCTGTCAAGTTACCGGAGAATTATTTTTTTCTTGGTTTCTACCATGCCGTACTCTCTCTTTGCTGCATCTTTCAGCGGCAAATGAAAATGTGGAAAAGTTAAGTTTCTGCAATTTTATTGGTAAAATGTTTTTATTTTTATTACCATGTACTCATGGTAATTTAACCCCTTAGTGACCAGCCCATTTTAGGCCCTAATGACCAAGCTATTTTATTCGTTTTTCTATAGTCTCATTCAAAGAGCTATAACTTTTTTTTATTTTTTTAGTCTACATAGCTGTATGAGGACTTGTTTTTTGCGGGATTAGTTGTAATTTTTAATAGCACCATTTTTTGGTACATATAATTTTTTGGGGGGATTATAAAAAAAAAAAACCTGAAATGTCACCATTGTTATATGCGTTTTTAAATTGACGCCGTTCACTATGCGACGTAAATAACATGTTACCTTTATTCTATTGGTCGGTACGATTACGGCGATACCACATATGTAGAAGTTTTGTTATGTTTTACGACTTTTGCACAATAAAAACACTTTTGAACTAAAATTATTTGTTTTTGCATCGTTGCTTTCCAAGAGCCGTAACTTTTTTATTTTTCATCAATGTAGTGATTTTTTTGGGCTTGTTTTTTTGCGGGACAAGACGTAGTTTTAATTGATACTGTTTTGGGGTGCATGAGACTTATTGATTTTTATTATGACTTTTTTTGGGGAGCGATGGAAAAAAAATTGCAATTTCGCCATTGTTTTTTTTACGGTGTTCACTTTGCGGTTTAAATTACATATTAACTTTATTAATTGAGTAATTACTGTTGCGGCGATACCATATATGTGTACTTTTTATTTATTTTTTTACACTTTTACTAAGACCACTTTTTATGGAAGAAAATAGTTTTATTTATTTTACTGTCATTTTTATTAGTAATCTTTATTTCACATTTATTACTTATTTTATTAGTCCCACTAGGCGACTTTACTGTGCGATCTTCAGATCGCTGCTATAATGCTTTGGTATACTTCGTATACCAGAGCATTATTGCCTGTCAGTGTAAATCTGACAGGCAATCTATTAGGACGTGCCTCTGGTGCGTCCTAGCAGGCATATGTCCAGGGCAGACCTGGGGGCTTTTATCAAGCCCCCGGCTGCCATGACACCCCATCGGAGACCCGCGATTGCATTTGCGGGCCGCCGATGGGTGACAGAGGGAGCTCACTCACTCTGTAAACAAGTTAAATGCCGCGGTCGCTATTGACGGCGGCATTTAACAGGTTAAACGGCCGCGATCGAAGTAAACTTCGATCGCGGGTGTTGGAGCAGGAGCCCAGCTGTCATCAGACAGCAGAGCCCCGGCACCAGCCTGCACGGGAGACCCGAGCAGGACTTAGACTAGGCCAACGTGAAAAGGCGTCAGCCTAGCCTAAGGCCCCTTAGTGACGAACATGAAAAGGCGTATTGGTGGTGACTGAGGGGTTAAATGCTGACATTTGGTCCTTTTAGACCAAATCTGGTCATCGCTTCTAAGACACATTCCTGCTGTACTGGTTTATCAACTAGTTAATTACTTTTTTTTTTTTTTCTTTCCAGGTGTTTAGTCTGCGGACATTTTTCTTTGCCATTTGTTTTGTAAACATGCTAAATATATAGGTTGACCGGCCTGTAGTAACTACTTTCTGCAGATTCGGAAATCTTTTATGAATGTACAGTGGGAAACACATATCCATGACTTGTATTTATTTTACTGTCCTGCATATACAAGTGGCCGTCCACATGGCTAGGTTATTCTCCTCATTACAGATGGCTAACATATGCCACAGTTCATAAGATACTACAGACAGTGTTTTTCGGTAGAAATGGAGTTGAAAATGGTACAAACCCACGTGCCAAAGTTAAAGAGTCTCTGTCACCACATTATAAGTGCCCTATCTTGTAAATAATGTGATCGACGCTGTAATGTAGAAAACAGCAGTGGTTTTTATTTAGAAAAACTATCTATTTTCACCAAGGTATGACCTATTTTAGCTTTATGCTAATGACTTTCTTAAAAGACAACTGGGTGTGTTTTTACTTTTGACCAAGTGGACATTGTGGAGAGAAGTGTATGACACTGACCAATCGGCGTCATACACTTCACCCCATTCATTTACACCGCACATAGTGAATCTGTGTTGTTCACTATGTGCAGTCACATACACAAATACATTAACGTTACTGAAGTGTCCTGACAGTGAATAGACATCACTATCAGCCAGGACGATGTCTATTCACAATCCTGACACATCACTAACATTTGTGTGTGACTTACTCACACAGCACATCGAGATCACGCTGTGCTGTCATTTACAGCGAGATTACGCTTGCTGTGCTGTAAGTCACACACAAACGTTACCGAAGTGTCTGGATTGTGAATAGACATCCCGTCCTGGCTGGAAGTGATGTCTATTTACTGTCAAGACACTTCATTAACGTTAATGTGTGAGTATGTGATGCACATAGTGATCCTGCATTGTTCACGATGTGCAGAGTAAATGAATGGAGAGAAGTGTATGATGCTGATTGGTCACTGATTGGTCAGCGTCATGCACTTCTCTCCACAACGCCCACTTGGTCAAAAAGTAAAACGCCCAGTGGTCTATTAAGAAAGTAATTAGCATAAAGCTAAAATAGGTCATAACTTGGTGAAAATAGATTGTTTTTCTAAATAAAAAACACTGCTGTAATCTACATTACGGCGCCGATCACATTATATACAAGATAGGGCACTTATAATGTGGTGACAGAGCCTCTTTAAGAAGCACCAGGCCAACTGGCTTCAGTTTCAGCATGTGGCCTTATGTTTGCACCAAATTTGAAAAGCAAATGCTACATTTTCTAAGCTAACGAGGTCTGTCTGACCCAGAAGTGTCTCTTGAAGAAATATTGTTGTGCAAAATTTACAACTGCCGAAGTGACTTTGGTGCACCTAATCAACAATAGCGCCATTTTTGCAAAATGACTACATAACAATGTAGAGAGAGGGCAAAAACCACGGCGCCACTTGGTGTGGATCAAAGAAGGTGTAGGTGAGAAATAAAAATAATAAATGCTCACCGTGAGGTTAGAGGAGTTGAATGTAGAAATCCACGTATTAGCTGCTGCCAGATCCGATGCCGGTTGCCGAGGTAACCGCTTGATTGTGATGAGTGCAGAGGAAATAAAATTAGGATCTATGTTGGCGCTGCTGCGTGGTGTAGAAAGGATGAAG